>NC_137608.1:29033705-29068705 GCF_963280865.1 Gymnoscopelus braueri | reverse complement strand
TAGCGCGGCACCGAGTGCCGCGCTACGAGCTTGTATATCTGCTATTTTTGAAAAATCTCGAAAATATTTTTTTTTTGATTTTTTTCAAAAACCTGTTAGGATTTAGAAGACATTTCTAGAATCTTCTCAGGTCTCAATGGGTTAAAGTGCTCATGTGGCCCATAGTCGCTTCTTTTGGGCTGGTTTTCCTAGACCTGGTTGCTTGTTTCTCTCACAGAATCTGGCAACACTGTATCTAACGCAGTGGTTCTCAAAGTGGGGTCAGATTTCCTTGAGGGGGGAGAGTACAGATGGGGAGTTTAAAAATTGAGAGTACTCAAATGGAACCAAATGGACCCTTCCTTACACAGGTCCATTTGGTTCTATCTCTCAGAGTTATGGCGGTTGGAATGAAAAAGTCTCAGAACCACTGACAATTGTATTCATCCAGCACAAGGCATCAGAACTACGTATGAGCCAAAAGACAGTCATTGTTATGATTGAATACCAGAAGGTGTGTGCTAGACACGTGTCAAAAAATGGAAGCATTTCCAATCAACAGCAAGCACGGTGTCCATAAAACCTGCCAATGACGTGACGACTGTGACAGAAGTCCATGTGTCTTTGTTGTCGTTTAGAGTTCATCATTAGTCAATCAGTGTAGTACATTCATGTTGCTATGCCTTGTCCACAGTATTCTCATAATCAGATGTAAAAATCTGTTTGTGTTCATTTTCTATTGCTATTTCTATTGTAAACAGTAATTGCATGTTGCTGCATATGTTGACTGAAGGTCAATCAAGAACAGTGTTTTGGATAAATGGCAATTAAATTATACTTGACTATGGGTCAATCACCATTCCAAAGCAGTCTAATCAGAACCACCATTACGTAACTGTCCAATCGAAATCTCTCTGTTACAAAAGCTATCCAACGAGATTTGCCATTACAAAGCTGTCCAGTCAGAACAGCCATTGCAAAGTGGTCCATTTACTGTAGAATCACGGTTACAAAGCTGTCCAATCATAATGGCTGTTTTGACCTTTCAGTCATAATCACTGTTGCCTTGGGTTGTTGCAATTATTAGGGATCAAATCAACCTCATTTACTAGAAACAGTACTTTTTTAAAGTTGGCAATTTAACTGATGCTTCAGGACAATGTAAAAAATGGTTGATAGAAATCATTGTGGCCACATTCACTCGTCTACTGTACGGTTTTGTTTTTACTACATTCTACCTCTGACTTCCTGATGTTGACAAGAAGGATTTGTCTGAGGACACAGTGCCAGATAGATCTAAAACTCCATTTGTGTACAGAATGAATGAATCATCCAAACAAAAACTATCATGAGTCAACCAGGGCCTTTTTAAAAAATACATTATTTATGTATTATTATAATTATTTTTAAGCTTCTGGCAATTTGTACATCCTGCAGGGCAATGATAGCTTAGTGAGCATTCTGTCAGACTACTGGGACCATGCTGATTTCTACTGTATTGGCAAAGATATGGTGATTTTATTTTATAAAATAAAGTATAAAGAACAAGCCACCATTATGCATACTCTACTCTGCTCCATTTGTAGGCTATTCAGGGAGACTTCTCCACAGCACACTGAGCGCCCATCACTTTGAAATGAAATAATATATTGACTAAAGCCTAATTTATCAGATATAAGCAGGAAACCCTGTTCTTCTGCTGACAATTATCCTTTACTATTTGTTGTCTTTCCATAAACCTTCAACTGCTCAAATGTTCTACTTAACTATGTGCATTTGATTTAGTAAAGAACTCTTTCAACTGTTTAATGCAAAGCTCTTTGTAGAGCATTTGTTGATGTTTAAAGTTTAACTGCCTCCTTAGTTTGATGCAGCACAAGCTTGCTTGCTCTTACAAGTGTCACATTGCAGTTTATCTTGCCACACAGATTCTATATTGAAGGGTGTTCTTTTTCCCTAAAGGACCTCTAGAACTATTAAGTATAGCACCTGTCCATTCACTTTAATTGCCCCGCTATTCCCACTGGCAGTCTGGCACTGCAACAGTGTTAGCTTACTTAACGATTTACACCTCCTCCCTACCATTTTGCCCTTTGCCTTGTTGTTCCTCACTGCCTACATACTTTTTAGCCACCTGTGCGTCAGTGTAATGTTTCTCGCTGTTTATAATTGCCACTTTACTTGCTGTTTTCTTAGCCCCTTTACATCTCTCTCCTACGCCTTGCCTGGTGCTTTCATTTTTAGCTTTAAATCCATAATGGCTCCCTAGTTTCCTAGGTTACTCCGGTTCTAGTTTTATCGCCTCACATCTTTGCTCGCTTTCTTTCAAACAATCACTATTACTGCCTCAGTGCCACCTTGTACACTATCTTTTACTTTCCCCATAGCTCTCTTAGCCCTCTGGGTGTCCAGGCTATAACTTGCTTTAATGTACTCACCACAAACTGTAAATTTACATGTTGTCTTCTATAATCAGAGTTGTCGCTTCATTCATGGCCTTGTTTTCGTGTTTTCTTGCTCTCGATCTTCATCCAATGTTACCCCAAAGACCTCCAACCCAGCCAGCATCACTCTCCTCTTGCCTTTCGTTCCTTCAATGACTCCATTAAAACTTTCATCCAGAACAAGTTTGCGTTGCGGCTTTCACACTGTCTATTTGCTCACTAGCACTCTTTGCCTTTGTCCTTTGTCGCTCTCTTTCTGTGAAGTGTCGCCCTGCTGTATATCTCTGCGGCAACAGCTTAATGAGCATGTGCATAAGTAATAAATTGGGATTACTGCGCCTCCCACCCCCTTGGAGGAAGCAACTTGGGTAGTTCTAACACTTTACAACTTAAAATAATATTTCCAAAAGTTTGTTTTATTTTTTATAATCCCCTCACATTACCCTTCCACTACTAATTTCAACTTTTCTCTCTTTAATGCTTTCTCCTTAATTAACCCCCATCTCCATCTTTTTATTACTAACTTATGTTTCGCTTGATATTCCTTCCTTCATCTTCACATTATGTGAATCATCCCCTCCTGTTGTGGAGTTTTCTCTTCTAAATTTCTCCCTGACTGTCTTATCATCTCTCTCTCCCTCGCATGTCGTTTCTTCCTGCACCCTCGTTCTACTTTCACATTCCCTCCTATTTTGTTCATCCTCCCTTTATCCTGCACGCCCCGATTCCACCTTCCCTTTTCTACTTCCTCTGCCGTGAATCCTTCTTTCCTTCTTCGTTTACAGTCCTATCAGTGGTTTTGCAGCAATTTAAACCTCAGAATCATTCTTCCCTTAGCTCCTCGTTCAAGCAGGAGGGGAAAGAGGGAATTGAAATAAAAGTGGAAGGAGAAAAAAGCATAAATCTTGCCGTTTGTATTAAATACAAAAGTAAAGCTACTCAGTAAATGGCCAGGGCTTGTAAATAGCTGCAGATAATATTTCCTGATATTCCAGCTTCCTTACTACGTTATTTACTGTCGTGTGTTGAAACCAGTAACAACTTCGCAGCTCTGCTTGATTTTCACATTATTTTGACTCCAACTGTCTTCAAAACAAATCAAAGTGTAGCCTATTAAAGGCTGGCTCCAGATATCCCAATATTTGGAGATTTGTTCGGCAAGTTTCTATTATGATATTTTCAATATCTTTTTTATATTTTAGTCATTGCACACAGCCACATCAGGTCACGTGTGCATGCAAATCTTACATCTGCTGTGGCTGCTGGTGGGTGTTTTGGCTAGTGTTGTTCTGGGAGTCTGGGGTAATCAAAAAATATATATTTTGGTCTAACAATGCCCAGCAACAGTCACGCATGCATTGTGCATGTAAACGTACACACTGGCATACATGTGTGTGCGCGCGGGAAAACACAACAACAACACATTTAACTCCTACTGTATCGCACACACACTCAGTGGTGTAAAGTAACTAAGTACATCTACTCAAGTACTGCACTTTAAGTAAAATGTTGAGGTACTTTTACTTTACTGGAGTATTTCCAATTGTCTGTACTTGTCTTTACTCCACTACATCTCAGAGGCAAATATTGTACTTTTACTCCACTACAATTATTTGAAAACTTTAGTCACTAGTTACTTTGTAGATATAAATTATTTCATTCTAAAACATACATGAACCACTTTAGCCCTATTTTGAAAATAGCAGACAAGCAGACTACAAGCTCCCAACGCGTCGCATCGTGACGTGTTGTGATCTTGTAGATCTGCTATTTTCAAACATTTTAGTACTTTTACTTTTGGTACTGTAACTACATTTTGATACCAATATTTTTGTACTTTTACTGAAGTACATTTTTAATTCCGGACTTTTACTTGTAACAGAGTACTTCTACATTGCAGTATTGATGCTTTTACTTAAGTAAAACATTCGAGTACTTTTTCCACCACTGCACACACTCAATTCAAGCCGTTCCTCTCCTCTCCCCAGGTCTGGTGGTTCGAGAGGCCACCATCGAGATCACGCGGCAGCAGGTGGAGGAGCTGTTCGGTCCAGAAGATTACTGGTGTCAGTGTGTAGCCTGGAGCTCCGCTGGAACCACCAAGAGTCGCAAGGCCCACGTCCGCATCGCATGTGAGTACATAAACAACTCAACCAGGACTGTATGAACCCTATAACGACACTGTTCTGGGGGGGGGGGGGAACATTCTGGAAGAATAGCAGATCCACAAGCTCACAACATGTCACTGTCTGTCACAATACTTGGTGTAGAGGAGGGAAAAGGAGCAGACCAAGTAAAGAGTCCTGGGGGACACGGTCAACTAAGTATAGGGTTTAAGTCAGGGGTCTTCAACAGGGGGGTCCGGTGCCCCTAAGGGGTCCTCAGAGTTACTACAGGGGGTCCGCCAAATCTTTGTGTGATAGGATTCTTTTTCTTTTTTTTACATTAACCACTTGAACCCTAGCATCCCTTTTCTGAGGAGAACTTTAGCCAAAAATAGCCGATCTACAAGCTCACAACGCCTGGCGTTGTGAGCTTGTAGATCGGCTATTTTTGGCAAAGAGTTATAGGTGTAGAGGGCAAAAAGAGCAGCAAAAGGTTATCTGAAACACAATTTTATACAATATAGAGGGGGTCCCTGCTTCATCTCTCTCTCAGCTAGGGGGTCCTTGGCCTGAAAACGTTGAAGACCCCTGGTTTACGTGGTTAAATGAACAAAACTCAGATACGATTCACATGGATATGAGTGCATGACACACGCGCACACGCACGCGCACGCACAGGCACACGCACAATCGCTCGCACGTGCAAGAGAATTGCAAGAGAATGCTATCAGTGAGCAACACATACATTCTTTCTGTCAGCACCTCCACCCTGCTGTGTGCAGTCCCAGTTTTATGTGAAGGACAGCGGGGTTCAGACAGACAGAACGGCTGACAGGGAGAAAGATAGAGGGAGCTTAAAGGAGATAAACAGAGGCTTTGATGTATGGGTTTATATAACACACACACGCACGCACGCACGCACGCACGCACGCACGCACGCACGCACGCACGCACGCACGCACGCACGCACGCACGCACGCACGCACGCACGCACGCACGCACGCACGCACGCACGCACGCACGCACGCACGCACACACACACACACACACACACACACACACACACACACACACACACACACACACACACACACACACTTTCATGCAGGTGTGCTTGCTCATGTGTTACAGTACACTTGTGAACACATGTCTCTCTCTCTCACTCTCACGCGCACACACACACACACACACACACACACACACACACACACACACACACACACACACACACACACACACCATCCACTTCTATGGGGAGATAATCTACAACGCAGGTTGTGTGCTGAGCTCACCTTCTTATTGCGCCTTGTTATTGAGAATAAATTAGTGGAATAAAGCATCATCCATCATTTTATGAGCTCTTACAACTCCTCTCATCTCCAGAATGGTGTGCTGAGCATTAGCGGCAGAATCCAATTTGTGCTGTTGTCTATCTATTTATGTGTCTTATACTCAACAGGTAAGAGCTGCATCTCATCAGCAAGTCCTCAATTCCTAATAATAATCCTCATTCTGCTGTATAATAATGAATACACGACATCTTAATTTGGTTTGTTGCAGTGGGACAGTCTTACAGCAAGTCAAACAATGTACAGTTTTAACGAGAGAGACAGAACCGAGCTATCCAAGCAGTGGAGTAGTTTTTTTTGTTAATCCCCCCCCCCCCCCCCCTTTGAATGATGCATCATTCATGAGGGGTTTGAAGAACACATAACTTTGGTCTTCCATCAGTAGCTTCTGGTTCTGGTCTGGTGAAGACTTTAATATGACAGCTGGGAGTCTGATCATAAGGTCGGTGAAAGTGCACGGATCAGTCCCAAAACCAACGTCACTTTAGTACGTGTCTCGAGTAGTAATGCTGTAGTCGCATGGGAAAATCGTTGCGGTGTCCCCCTGAGCTTCTGTTAGCAGTAAGTTTAACCACATTAATCCCGGTGTGTTGCGACGGTTGTAAACTTTTAGATCCGCTATTTTCAGTGAAGAGGTTTGGCGTAAAAGGGAAAAGTATCGAGTCCTGGGGGGGGGGACTCCGGTCAATTAAGTATAAATGGTTAAGTAAACAGGCTGTCGTCCTGTCTGTCTGTCACGTGACGTTGCTCCAACTGCACAGCAATTGAGTTCAGATAAAGTATGTGATAGACATCACCTCTAAAGCAAAACATCCTTTATTCTATCCACTTAAGCCCTATATGACAGAATGAATTGTCCCTTCAAAAACCAGCTCTCACCAGCCTGAGGAATAGAAGCCTTGACGGCCATTTTTGCCAAGCACCATTGCTCTGGACAAGTCAGCCATATAAGACAACTGGGAGCTGTCAGAGCTCTCAGGCCACGGAAAGGTCAGCCAATGACCAAAATGCCATAAAATTGACTGCACCTCCTTAGTTTACCCAGTCCACCTGTGGTTGACTGAACTATATGGCACCACTGGGGGCTCTTGACAGGGTTTTGTCCAAATGGCATAGAGAACAAACCCCAGACTCAGACTACAGCAGACAATATCACTCTAGCAGATATAAGCACCCTGGAAGGCTTGTTTTAACAGTTATGTCCTGTTGGCATGGCTGAAGAAAATCCATTCTTAGTTACAGTTTTTTCTTCGTTTTTGCTCACGGTACTTTATTTGGTCATACATATTTCTTGCATCTGCACTTTCTTAGGGTTTGTCATCTGATACGTATTTTTGTCTTTGTTCTTATACATTAACACATTCGGTGCCAGAGTTTTATTAAAAAAGTGTACGTTGAGTGCCAGAGATCTCACCGTTTGTAACGCTACGCTGTTTACAGCTGCAGACTCCACGACGAGCACCCGATTGTAAACAATATAAGCGTGCACGATGGTGGATGGTCCTGGCTAACGCCTGGAACAATAACATCTCTCGCGCGAGTCACCATGGCGGAGTGATCGCGGATCGAAAAATTACTCGTTTTCCCCACTGTAAAAAGTTAAGGAAATATGGAGTTTGGAGATAGAATGGAGCGGATGGGAGTCAGTTTTTTTGGCACGGTGATCCATCTGTCCCTTCCTTCTCAGAGTCACCGTGGGTGATTCCAGAGCTGCGCTAGCCCCCCCCCTTGTGAAAAAAAAACAAAAAGATTGATTTCACAGAGAATCCCGATTTTGGCACCCAATGTGTTAACAAAAGAAAGACAACATCCTAGATAATGGTTATTGTCTCCGCCAGGCCCGAAGGCGAGGCCAACTATGTTTTGCACCGTCTCCGTCTGTCTGTCTGTCTGTCTGTCTGTGAACAGCTAATCTCCGGCACCGTCGGCCCGATCTACATGAAACTGTGCACACACACACTCCCTGGATGCCAAGGATGGCACGTCAGCCATTTATAGTGCCACCAGGAGGCAGACTTTTGTAAAACCACTCTTACCGATTTTTTCCAAACATCATGCAAATCATGAACACAGCGTCCGTTTGCCGTGAAAGTTCACACATGCTAGTTGTAGCGCCACCAGGAGGCCGCTGCATTCCGAACGTTTGCTGGCCCACAATAACCTACCTGACCTGGCGGAGACCTGTGCTCCGAGGAGCACTTGTTCTAGTTCATACAGTATATATGCATTCATGAGTAAATCCTTCCTTTATGTTATTCAGTTGGCAAAAGCTGAATGCAACCTGCCACCAAAGCACAGATTGGATGGTATGGGAATAGAACAAAGAGTATTCTTAACAATACTTTTTTAGCACAACAATGAAGACAAAGGGTATTCACAAAGGCACACACTATGTGCAAGCATTCCGTGTAACAGCATACCACATTTAGATGCATTTAGGTCACTGATATTGCATTTTGTCTTGAGCTTAAACCATTAAAACCTGAAGCCGATTTCTACAAATGTCTTCTAAATCCCAACAGTTTTCTGAAAAACGTATGTTTCTATATCAGCGGTGCTCAAACTTTTTCATAATTGTTAAGGACCCCCGAAATGATATGTATTTGGCCGCGGACCCCCCCATCTCAAAATATTTTGTTCCAGGGAACCCCAGAAGCAAAGATTGGAGTTAAAAATGATCGCTTTAAAAGAATATATATTCAAAGATTTGCACACATTGCACGCAGATCTACATGCAGATCTACACGCAGATCTACAAGCTCATAGGGCGGCACTCGGTGCCGCGCTATGAGCTTGTAGATCTGCTATTTTTGAATAGCCAAAGTGTAAGATAATGCTTTTTAGCTCAAATCAAAAAAGATGCGACACAGATGCGTTCCAGGTCTTAAAGGGTTAATGTCGTCCTCACATTTGAAGTATTCTTGTTGAATAGCATTTCTCATGTCAGCAGACAATAAACTCTTTATTCATCATCACAGTACAGTAACAGAACGGAGCATCTCCTATCTGTGCGTTGCTTTATTGAGCAGCTGTAGCAGTATGTGACGGGTGTTTGGCTGTAAGGTGAGAGTCGGTGACACGGTCCTAAACATTATGCTATAATCCCCGGCCTAATAACGCTCTGTGATGGAATACGTGCTCCAACCGGTGCCATAAAAAGCTGGATAAAGGGCCACTTGCGGCGTGGGCGAGGGGAATTGCATGCTGGTGAGGCAGATGTATGCAAATATGAGCGTTGATGGGACACGTATACAGAGGCTGGCAGGAGAACGCTGACGTACATATGTACACACAGACATACTGTAGGTATGCACAGCAGGACATGCTGTGGTCTGTGGCTTACGTTCTTAGTGATGATTGACAGTGTAATGCCTAATTCATGCTCTGTCCTACGATGGCGACGGGGGACGGGGGGGGGGGGGTGTGTGTGTGTGTGTGTGTGTGTGTGTGTGTGTGTGTGAGAGAGAGAAAGATAAGAGACTGTAAGACATAGGAAAATCCAGGAAGGCAATCAAGCAGATACAGATAAAATAAAGCCTACCATATGTTGTATATGTCACCCTTACCAAGTATTCACATGACACACAACCAGCGTGGTAAACAGGTTTATTTTGCCACATACCTGTATAGTATATCTAGATACCCAAATGTGACCAGATATCCCACATTTTTATCAAAATAATAAAGATACAATATATTACATAATACACAGTAGCTCTGATAAAACTAATATTTATTATAGCATTAAGTTATGCTTTTGGTGTACATTTCTTATTGAAGGGGGGGGGGGGGGCATTCGTGGCACCCCTATGGGCAAAAGTCTCTCTAGAGGCCCCTCAACTTGGGGTTCACTGGATGTTCCATAGATGATTATATGCCATTTTGTGTAAGAAATAGGCGACGTGTACCAAGACATTAAAATGCTCCTGAACTAATTGGGTAAGATAAGTACATCCGGCCTGGGCCGTAGCGTGGCGGTCCAGGCACCCTATAGGCTGCGATGCCAGCCTGACATCGTGTCGTGGGTTCGACTCCCGTTCCCGACGACCATTGCTGCGTGTCACCCCCAAGCCCCCAGAGTTGCTGAGAAACATTGAAGCTGCCACCCCAGTGGCCAAAGCTGGAACTGCAGGCGGGGAGAAATACATGCACGCGCAAAACATGCTGAGAGATATTTATATGTATACATATAAATATGTAAACATATTATACATACATACATATGCATTTACATATAAATATGCATCTCGAGTGTATTTAATAAATATCTCGCGTTCAATCCTTCACACACGGGCTGCCGTAGAACGCAAAAATGACACTAGTGCGCATGCTCATAACTCTATGGGGATACAAAATCGAACCAATAATTCTACTTCCGGCAGGTTTCCGGGTGCTTCAAAACGCCACTGAGCACATTCATTGAAATGATAGCTGGGGGCGGGGCAATCCGCCCTCTAGTTATATTATACCTCTATGGTCACCCCCCCCCCCCCATCTCTCTCCCCATTTTCCTGTCAGCCTACTTTCCCTATCCCTCTCTAAATAAAGGCATAAAAAGCCAAAGAATAATAATAATAGAATAAATAAAAACATAAGTGCACCCATCAAGCTTTACTCTCTTCCCAAAACACAATGTAAATTTGAAAAAACAGCCACCATACAATTATACTTAGTTTACAGCACTACTTATCTCAAGCACGTTTCAAGTCCCTGCACTTTTATTTTCATAGCGTGGTGAAATGAATGGAAAACATATTGGCCTCCTCAAAGACACAAATAAAGCACAATATGCTTTGTAAAAGTCAGCAATAATGTCAAGTACACAGTGAGTCATATTCAATAAGCTTCAGGATCTAAGTTTGTATTTCTGACATATTCCTCTAGTTCTATCCATTAAATGAACAGGGTTTTGGAATGACTCCCTTCAGTTATTCTGCGGTGGCTTTTTGAAAACATTGTATTGGATTCCAGCTGAGCTTCCAAATATTCCGAAAAATGTTTGCCAATGTCCTCCATAGAACCATTAATACTAACGAGAGAGTTTCATACAGACTCCGCTCAGGTTTCCAGTTCATACTGTCGCTCTTTCTCTATCTTTCTCCTTCTATCATCCCCGACTTTTCTCTCTCTATGTTCACCATGCTTGTTTTTCTCCAAACTCTGAAAGACTTCTGTCATTCTGTCCCTGTCTCTCCCATCTACACAGATAACACTGTTCCCACTGTCACGTCTAATTTGTTCCCCATCCCTCTCTCCTTCATTCTCTCTCTCTCTCTCTCTCTCTCTCTCTCTCTCTCTCTCTCTCTCTCTCTCTCTCTCTCTCTCTCTCTCTCTCTCTCTCTCTCTCTCTTGTCGTGTTACAGCTGTGATTTCTCCCATAATACTATCTGATTACGCTGAGTCCCCCTTGTGCGATAACCTTTTACTTCAAATTGAGCGAACCAGCTGACCCACCCCTGCCTTCGGCTCTTATTAGTATCTGCTGCTGTGATTTGAATGTTTCCTGGCAGGCGGAGCTAGCTCGACTGAGCCGCATTTGTTAGCGCGGGGAGAGAGGGGAGAGAGGGGAGAGCCTACTAAAACAAGAAGAATTCAGCCTGTCTCTGCTCTTCTCTTCTCTGTTGTGCTTTCTAGTTTCTCCCTATACCTCTCTCTCTCTCTCTCTCTCTCTCTCTCTCTCTCTCTCTCTCATTGTGTATGTCTCTCATCCACACACACCGCACTCTGAGTGATGGCGTAAAGGGACACTTTAAGGCGATAAATAAATGCACACTTGGGTAGTTGGATAAATGGCCATTGATGTCTTGGGGAAGTAAAAGTAGCTGGACACACGCACGCGCACACACACACACACACACACACACACACACACACACACACACACACACACACACACACACACACACACACACACACACACACACACATCACACGTATTAATTATACGAGTGATTTGCAGGGCTTTGGAGCAGGGCACTTAAAGTGTGAGTTATGGACGGTGGAGGTGACTTGATTCAATTGTCGATAAAGCAGGTGACAACTACACACACACACACACACACACACACACACACACACACACACACACACACACACACACACACACACACACACACACACACACACACACACACACACACACACACACACACACACACACACACACACACACACACACACACACACACACAGTCAGTCCCAGTCATCCCGCTTTGGCCATGCAGCGATTTACCTCTCCATCAGGTCAAGCCTTCTCCTTCAATGGATTAGTTATTTGTGAAGGTCACACCCACTGAAACACGCGCGTGCATGCTCACTTCAGATGATTCCTCCACACTACCACTAAGGCGTGTGTTTGCATAGCAATCAGAGTGCAAGACGTTCAGGGATGAAGAAGTGACCCAGACAGCCAGGATTGTGGCAGTATAGGGAAATATCTCTGTGGGATATTTTTCTTTGTTTGGTTTAGAAGTACAGTTCCGTCCTAAATCAGAATTCATGCAGGGCCGTTCTTTTGATTTAAGACAATTTAATGAAAGCATGCCTTGCAGTGGGAGCCAGACATTGTGCCCGTGTCCCTGGAAAATCACCATGGCTACTGCCACTGTGTGCTGAAATCTGCTCTCTCTCTGCGATGGAGAAACCACATTGACTGTTCTCATGATTACGCATTTAAGAGAGTAAATATTGTTAGAGTGCATAGTTGAATATAAGAACATCTTTGCATATTGCTCCACCAACATAACAAAGGCTTGTCCTTGTTATGTTCATAGAGACGGGTCGTCTCTATGATGCCTCTGCCTTTTCATTCCTATTTTTTTCTTAGATACAGAGCGACCACTTGATGAAGTAGTTAAATTATGATTGTGTGTGTGTGTGTGTGTGTGTGTGTGTGTGTGTGTGTGTGTGTGTGTGTGTGTGTGTGTGCGCGTGTGCGTGTGTGTGTGAGAGAGAGAGAGAGAGAGAGAGAGAGAGAGAGAGAGAGAAAGTGTGCATGTGTGAGTGTGTGTTATGTTTTTGTGTGTTTGTGGTTTTAGTGTTTCACCATTTCTTTAGCCACAAGGTTTTCCACCTAGAACTCTGCCAATATACTCATAAGGGCTGAAGTGGTAAGCCAGCATGCATGTAGTGGTGACCCAAATCTCACAAATGTCACTTTCTATGCTTACGTTACATTTATTAAAAACATATACTGCATAGTGTATATATAAAAAAATATATATATATATATTGATTTATTTTAGATTAGGAAGAAAGAGTAAACACAAACTCATAACCCATCATTCATTTAACACAGGACCAAAATGACAAACAACATCTGAAAAAAACAAAGACAATACAAACAAACATTCCTAACAACAAAAACTAAATATTACTACTCTTGTTGGGGACTTACAGGTAGTAGAAGTACATTAGGACTATGAACCAAATCATACAGTACATTGTACTTCAGCAAAGTGTCATTTATAGTCTATAGGTGGAAAGAACCGTGGTCTGACGTCTGGGACAGATCACATGTGTTGAAATGACAGGGTGGGGAATACAGAGAGTGGCTCTTCAGGAGCAATACAGAGACGCTCCAGAATGGCTTAGAGGGAAAATGACTGACTTCCTGGAGAACCGCAGAGAAAATCACTGTGACACCAAAGGTTACAGTCTATCTTCATTCCTTCAGCCCTCTGATGGTTTTAGTGAACTTTACTGGTGCTCGGTTGGCACATGGCATCCCAGTGATCAAAGAAAGCTCCTGGCCTGACTGTGAATATATAGCGCAAGGCCCTTATGTAGATGTAATTGTATACGTGTGCGTGTGTGTGTTTGAGTATTGAGTTCAGCCACACGAACCCTAGCATCCCTATTCTGGGCATGTCCGAATAGGCGAACATTCAGTAAAAATAGGTGAACGTTTTGATCAAAATAATCCGCTATTTTCAGCAAAGAGATTTGGCGTGGCGTAGAGGGAAAAGGGAAGGGACCAAGTATAGACCCTGGGTAACGCCGGGCAATGAAGAATATAGGGTTCATGTGATTAAAGGCCACGGGTACACAGGCAGCCATTTTAGGCAATGGAGATGGTCAGTAAATGGAATGAAATCACTGTGGACTGTGAGAAGTCGGGTTTGTCTTGCCAATAATATTAGAAACATAGACCAACAATGATACTTAGTTCCTCTGCAGTCTTAAAGAGCATACAATGTGTGGGATCTTTATAAAAATATACATGGGAAAACAACTGTGCACTTCCAATTTTGTGGAAACATTTTGCGGAAGGCCATTTCCTCTTTCAGAATGACAATCGCCCCCATGCCCACACACTCCCCCACACAGCCATGGTTTATGAGATGCGTGAGGGAGAACTCGACTGGCCTGCACAGCGCTTTGACCTTAACGCTATCAAACACTTGTGGAATTAATTGCAATGCCACATGCAATGCAGCCCAGGCCTAATCACCCAACATCAGTGTCTGACCTCTTTAATAGTCTTGTGGTTAAATGGAAGAAGAAGCACATGCATTCATATGGAGTTGGTTCCCCCCCATTGCCATTATTAACATTCTCTACTATGGTGGGATGGCATTTCAATAGTTTTCACATTGCTTCTGCAGTTTGCTTCCATTCAGACCCGGCTTTAGTGAGGTCAGACACTTCATTTTGGACTATGTGTAATTGTCTCCGCCAGGCCGAAAGGCATGGTGAGAGAGTGTGTTTTTCCCCCTGTCCGTCCGTCCGTCCGCGTGTCCGTCCGTGTGTTATCTCATTTTTCACATCTGCTTTTTACAGCGCCACCAGGAGGCCGACTTATGTAAAATAAATTTTTGCAGATTATTCCTTCAGACTCTGTCCAAAAAACACGCAAATTGGTACACAGTATCTCCATAGTCATGTGATTCTGATGGATCTGTCTGATATTTCATATTCCATCCTATTTGGCTTACAGTGGCGTCCAAAGTTTGCAGGATTGGTCAGTTTTGAACAAAATGCCTGAAAACATGAACACAGTGTGCAATTTCCGTGAAATTTTGCATGCAGATTCCCACTAGGCCGAGGAAGAAATGCCCCCCTTTTCACATTCACATTGGCCTGTTATAGCGCCACCAGCAGGTCTAATTTAGCAAAACACATTTTTGGAACAAAATGCCTCAAATCATGAATGCGTCTGATTGAAAGGCCTAAGAAGAAATGGCACTCTTTTCACATTGGCTTATTATAGCGCCCCCAGGAGGCCACAATAACCTACCTGACCTGGCGGAGACCTGTGCTCCGAGGAGCACTTTTTCTAGTCATGACATTGTGATTATATTATGCCAACACTGCTTGCGGTTTTACCTTATTTTGAGTCTTTTTGACGATCCAGTGATCTTTATTTTCAACCCGGAAGTAAACAAACGACCAGTCTCTCTTCTTTCCACCGGAACAAAAACATTGTAACCGCGATCGTCCGTTCTGTTGTTATCGGCTGTTGAATATAGCTCGTTTTCACAAAAAAAAACGCAGTCTTGGAGAAGAAATCCGAGATAGATCTGTTGGCCGGAGTGATTTTTTGGATTACGTAATTTCCGGTTCTATCCTTCTCTGTTAGCCAAGGCATCATCCATATGGGTGGGCGAAGAGCGCCCTCTAGCGTAATCACTAAAAACAAGACTTCTTTTATGATGACGTAATATTACGTCTTTGGCATGTCAATGTGTTAAGCCTGCTTGACATAAAATAATAAATATTGGGCATGTTTATCTCCTTCAGTTACTCCCAGAGTGCTTCAGATTGATGTATTTAACATATCAAATTCTCTGAACATTACGGGGGAAGGATTCCCCCAGACCCCCCCTCTAGAGGCGTATCCCCTACAGGGGGCCCAAAACCTCTCATCTTAAACGATGCTAGAGAAACACCATTGGTCTCAAATCATTTCGCTGTACCAAGCCCAGAGAAGCTGACTCATTTCCATTGCACTGTGTGTGCAAGTGCAGAGGGAAATTAAAAGTCCCAAATTATGCTCACAGAGGCTATTACGTGAGGTGTGTTTTCTGAGCTATTTTCTCCCAAAGCATCTCGGCTTACGTCTTTATTGCCTGAGCGGTTCCGCTATGGGGGAAGTAGTGCTATGATTTGGCACAGGAAGCATGCAGAGGCAGAGAGACACCCATTCTGGATAATTGCACTGAAATGTGCTTATGTAGAGGTGCCGGAGGCGGCGAGCTAAACCGCAAACATAATAACAGTTTGGTGCTTTGGAAGAAACAGTCTTGTATGGAGAGAGTGCCCTCACTCTCAGGCTAGGGTGGGTGGAGGACGAGAGAGAGGGAAGGAGGGAGAGGACACAAATAATGTGGGCATATGAGAGAGAGAGAGAGAGAGAGAGAGAGAGAGAGAGAGAGAGAGAGAGAGAGAGAGCGACAGAATGTGTCTGTGACATAGGGTCATTCTGAATAGATGCCTACATCACCTCATTGTATTATTTAATTACGTTCCACAACGGTTCCCTGGTGAACTTCTGTCTGTGTGTTATTGACTGCAGTTTGGTAATGAAGTGGGGTCATTCAGTTGTTATGATGCAGCTGTGCCTGTGCCACACACACGCACGCACACGCGCACACACACACACACACACACACACACACACACACACACACACACACACACACACACACACACACACACACACACACACACACCCCCCCACACACACACACACACACACACACACAGTCTCACAAACTAGGCATCTCTGTGTCTCTCACACTCTTACACTGCTGTCTTCTTCTGTCACTAGCGTGCGTGCGTGTGTGCGCGCACACACACACACACGCACACACACACACACACACACACACACACACACACACACACACACACACACACACACACACACACACACACACACACACACACACACACACACACACACACCCCCACACACACACACACACACACACACACACACAGTCTCACAAACTAGGCATCTCTGTGTCTCTCACACTCTTACACTGCTGTCTTCTTCTGTCACTAGCGTGCGTGCGTGTGTGCGCGCACACACACACACACGCACACACACACACACACACACACACACACACACACACACACACACACACACACACACACACACACACACACACACACACACACACACACACACACACACACACACACACACACACACCGCCTGAAAGCTGTGCAGTGTGTTTCCTCTACATCCCTTAAGCAGTTTGCACTTTAATCTTGTTTAATTTCATTCTCAGTCTCTCTGTGCCAACTCTTCAGTTCAGCAACTCCCTCACTAATTAAGGACAGAAAATAGCTCCTATGATTGGTTGGATTGTCTGTCTGCGAGTGTGTGTGTGTGTGTGTGTGTGTGTGTGTGTGTGTGTGTGTGTGTGTGTGTGTGTGTGTGTGTGTGTGCGTGCGCGTGCGCGTGTGTTAGGGCTGAGCAATCGATATTTAGAACCAATAACCGACTTAATGGCAGGGTTTTATTTTTTCTTATATATCAACGTATCGACGCGTTTATATCAAATAAATAGATTATGATTTACCACATGACCCTGTATTATACTTCGTTGTACAATAATGGCGTACAAAAATAGCAAAAAATGCCGATCTACAAGCTCACAACATGTTGTGAGCTATAGTAGATATAGCTTCTTTTTTTTCATTATTGTTCATTAATCGCAAACGAGGCAAAAGTTTAAAAGAAAATTGTGATATTGATTTCAAGTCACATCCCCCATCCCTAGGTTGCGTGTCTGTGGTGGGGTGTATGTCAGGGGTGTGTGTGTCAGGGGGTAGCCATGTGGAGCAATTACACCTAAAACTGGGTCATTACTCCCATAATGAGCCATCATGCTCCGTTCAGGCTGCCAGCCCGCTCAAGGACTATGACAGTATTCAGAAGTTAGCATGCGGCCTCAGTCACACTCCCGCCCCGTGTCCTCGAATAACACCTACTGCTATTTATCTGATCATAAATAGAAAACACATACTTTTCATCGCAGTGTCTATTGGGAAATTAGGAATACAGGTTGTTTATAGGAGAACAGGACAGCGTTTGGAATTTGAAAGGCAAATGGCACAGCGCCAGACATTGTCACTTTCAATGCCATCTGAATGTTATGGGGGGGGGGGGGGGGGCGTTGGTGGGGTGGGGGAATGTCTTTTTTTTTTGTGGTGGCGGGACGGTGCCTTTGGGTGAGAGTGGCTTCCTGACTGACGGGCGAGATTTGTTTTATAGGGTCGATGTTAAAATATGTGACACTTTGGCAAGGCGAGAGGCATTGTCAGTCTCTCCTTGTCTTTTTTGAATGAGATCAGCAGCTTGATAAAAGTGGGAACGCCATGAAAAGCATATTTATGGCCGGGGGGAGGGAGGCGTGATGGATCGCTCTGCTGGATGTCAAAGACGTGAGACGGATAAGTCGAGATGATAGAAGTCAGACGCACGGGCGGTGTGTCAAGGCAAGTGGATGATTTAGAGCCGGACGACTATAAATAGAGAGACTGATGGGTATGTGCAAGCAGGTGGTTTTTTGTACTGGAAAAATAGAGAGCTCCCACTGCCAACCTCCAACCTCACCCTGGCTCTTTGCCTCGCTTTCACCCTTATGCCTTATTTATACTTGGTTTGCGCGCCGTGTCCAGTGTTGCCAGATTCTGTGAGAGAAACAAGCAACCAGGTCTAGGAAAACCAGCCCAAAAGGAGCGACTATGGGCCACATGAGCACTTTAACATATACATCAGCTATTTGAAAATAGCAGATCTACAAGCTCTTCGAAAATAGCAGATCTACAAGATCTACAAGCTCACAACGTGTCGCATCGTGTCTATTTTCAAATAAAATCTTGCAGGGAAATTATAGTTCTGGCAACCCTGGCCGTGTCGCGCACCGGCAGTAGCCGATCTACAAGCTCACGGCGCGTTGCGATGCGACACAGTGTGCGCTTGTAGATCGGCTATTTTCAGTGCACGACACCGGCGTGCAACCGACTATAAATCAAGGTTTTACACCCACCCCACCTCCACCATACCTGCTGTCTGTCATCCTCCGTATGTATCTTCTTTTTTGCCTACGTTGCTTTCTTTCCATTCCCTGTTCCTTCCCTCCCTCCCTCCCTCCCTCCTGCTTTCCGTTCGTTGCTCTCCTCCACCTTCTCTGTCATCGCTCGCTATTGTAAGGTGACAACCCTGACAAAATATGTACGGAGTGACTTTGAATCAACAGGTTCAGCATTAAAAAACGATCCATCTGAAGGGCGTGTCTCGGGGTCTATTTGTGTGTGTGTGTGTGTGTACACTGACAGATGAGGTGATAAAGAGTACACCTGGGAACTAAGCGAGCGAGAAAATGACACAAGGGTATAACATGCATCGCACGCACATGCGGCCACACACACGCACACGCACACGCACACGCACACACACACACACACACTTTGTCCTTTTGTGGAAGAGAGTTACACTATGTCTTGGTAAAAAGTAGACCAGAGTAAAGAGACTGCTGTCGGTGCAACCTCCCTCCACAAAACTCCACAAGGTGAAAAAGTCGAGTTCTGTTACAAACTGTGGAGGGTATGTGTATAAAACAGGACTCTTAAAGTCAGTTGTGTTCAAGCTTCTGGATCTCTCGCGTTGAAACAACAATGTTAGATAATTAGCATAAGTTAATTGTTTGTATGAGCTTCAGGCGGTACTATTTGTCAACCGGGTATTATTTTCTCAATGTAAGAGTAAGAAGCCCACCTTCCACCACTGCAGATGTGGTTATTTTATTAACCCATTAAGACCTGAGGCGATTGTTTTCTGTTTTCTAAATCCTAACAGTTTTTGGAAATAAATGAAAAAAATGATTTCACGATTATTTTGAAAAATAGCAGATCTACAAGCTCATAGCGCCGCGCTATGAGCTTGTATATCTGCTATTTTTGAATAGCCAAAGAAATTTTAAATGACACAGACGCGTTCCCGGTCTCAATGGGTTAATATACTCTATAGGCCTACAGATCGGGTTAAAATAACATTTGATTCATTATTAAAATTAGTTATGGATGGCAGCTTTAACGGATGTTTAAATGACTAACATATGTGTCAGGGAATTGGAAACCACACCAGTCTACCAGGCCAGCAGTATTTCCAACTAAAAGGGGGGAAAAAATAAGAAATCATGACCTCAATGCTAAGTAAAAGTGATTTGCAATACACTGACTGCTGCTGCTGCCTCTAAGCTGTTGTGACATGTGGGTACTTGATACTGAAACCAAAAATCCACCCATGCATATAGAATCAACTGAAGACTCCAGACAGAAAAGATTTCAATACTGAGCATTTGATACATTTAACAAATAATTTATAACCAGTAATGGAAATATAATGGCGCCTTAAAGATGCATGGTAAAATCATATTAACGTATTCATTTGTAGCACAAAGATTGTACGCATGGACCCAAATGGACTGTTTGGTTTAATTTTTTTCACTAAATTATAAATTAAAACTCACAATTTCGGGGTTAAATTAACAGAGGACTTTTCTGCGTATAGCATTGAGACGTGCTTTACTGTTAACATGCTGTAGATCTCTCCTGCATCAGAGAATGTGTGAGCTATCGGTGGTGATCCATCATTCCTACTTGGTCACGCCGCTTAGTTTTATGATCCCTCAGACACCTCTACTGAGTCAGTCAGCTACAGCTCTCTCTCTCTCACACGTACACACCGTAAAATCCCGGGGCCTTTCGGTTCTGTTTGTACGCTCTCGGGGTTAAATTAACACTAACAGGGTTGTATAATTGCACACCTGCAGCCGCATATACTGTTGTAACAGTGTACACGTGTGTGCAAACAAAACAGACATGCACATGTAAAGATTATTAACCCATTAAGGCCTGAGGTTCCGATTCTGCAAAATGTCTTCTAAATCCCAACAGTTTTCTGAAAAACGTATGTTTCTATAACAGTGGTTCTCAAACTTTTTCATGTCAAAGACCCCAAAATGTATATGTATTTGGCCGCCGACCCCCATCTCAAAATATTTTGTTCCAGGGACCCCCCAGAAGCAAAAATTTGAGTTACAAATGTTCACTTTAAAAGATATATATTCAAAGATTTGCACACATTTTCTCGATGTAAAAAAAATAGCAGATCTACAAGCTCGTAGCGCGGCACTCGGTGCCGCGCTATGAGCTTGTATATCTGCTATTTTTGAATAGCCAAAGCGTAAAATAATGCTTTTTTAGCTCAAATCAAGAAGTGGCACAGAGGTCTTAATGGGTTAAAGGGAAACATCATCCATTTTCAACCTAAATCGCATTTTGCTCTTATGTGAGATCAATAATATAATGTGGCAAAATGACTTCTGTGTATTTCTCCACAAAAAAATGTACATCACAAAATGATGACAGTATAAGAAATGCACGCCCAGTGACTTGAAACAACGCGTTTGACGGCATCATTTCACGGTGAAATACACAGAAGACAGGCTTTACTTTCCACACGACATTATTGATCTCCTCACACATCAGGCCAATGGCACTCTGTGAAGTTTCCCTTTAAAAAAATTGGAAAATTCTAGATTGACTATTGATAGTCTTTACATGTGCATGTCTATTTGTATGCACAAGCGTGTGTACAGTTATCTCCACAATTAGTTTTGTCCACAAATGTTTTATACTTTTTGTTTTATATTTAACCATTTACTTCATAATGGAAGTCAATGGACTTCTGATTGGGCTGAATCATCATTTGGAGTCATAGGCGGTGTTGCCAGATTCTGTGAGAGCAAGCAACCAGGTCTAGGAAAAAACAGCCCAAAAGAAGCGACTATGGGCCACATGAGCACATGAGCGCTGTTTGAAAACAGCAGATCTACAAGCTCACAACGCGTCGCGATGCGACGCGTTGTGAGCTTGTAGATCGGCTATTTTCAAATAGAATCTTGCAGGGAAATTATAATAAGCAGATCTGGCAACCCCTGGTCATAGGTCATAGATATGACGTCATTTAAATTATGACTGACTCACAGGCTGGCCACTTGAAGTCCGAGAGCCATGCCTGTTCCCATGTGAATCCAGCTGGCTTATGGGCTCTATAGGGCCTAGACTAGAGTCTAGGCTACTGTTGCATTGAATATAAGACTCCAGTGGACCCAGTGGACCCAGTGTATCATCTAGTCAGGGACATCATTCAACTGTCTGAACCTTTGTTGGCTGTGAAGCTAATTGAGACCGTATTTAATTGTCTCTATTCTATTTCATAGCGAGACAAGAGTGTGTGTGTGTGTGTGTGTGTGTGTGTGTGTGTGTGTGTGTGTGTGTGTGTGTGTGTGTGTGTGTGTGTGTGTGTGTGTGTGTGTGTGTGTGTGTGTGTGCGCGCGTGTAGGTGTTCGATATTATTCTTATTATATACTGAGAGTGTGCGAATCGTACACTCTCAGAGTTACACTGAGGATTCTATTGTACATGTGCTCTACATGTATGTGCATTCTGCACTGTGTGTGTCCATCTGTTTTTCTCTCTCCCAGCGGTGACAACATCCAGTTTGTCCTTTTGTCGGCTGTAACCGGTGTTCCACAGTATGCCTGTCAATACTCTACAGCTGCCCACTCAGTCTCACCTTAACACTCCTCCCATGGCGTCCTACACTATTTGATAGGATAGAGAAAGGGCAAAAGGTTTGCTGCTGGTCCTTGAGATGAAATCTCTGTATGAACACCTGGCAGTTTGAAAAGAAAACATCTTCCTCTCTCTCCCTTCCTCTCTCTCTCTGTCTCTTTTTTCCACTTGTCACCCCCCCCCCCCAATCACTCCCTACCGTACATGTGCTTCCTCTTAGGAATCCATCAAGATCGGCTGATCGGCTCCATAAATAAAGTCACCTGCTAACTCTCTCTCTCTCTCTCTCTCTCTCTCTCTCTCTCTCTCTCTCTCTCTCTCTCTCTCTCTCTCTCTCTCTCTCTCTCTCTCTCTCTCTCTCTGGATACACTTTGTTTTATGGCTTTTTTTCTCTGCAGCGTGCTAATGATTTTAACATCTGTTTCAGCGCAGCTGCTATTACAGGGCATTACATACAGTATTATATACCAGTGGTTTTCAACCTTTTTCATGCCAAGGACCCCTAAATTGATATACATTTGGCCGCGGACCCCCATCTGAAAATGTTTTGTGCCAGGGAGGGACCCCCCAGAAGCAAAGATTTGAGTTAAAAAGGTTCGTTTAAAAGAATATATATATTCAAAGATTTGCACGCATTTTTCAAAAATAGCAGATCTACAAGCTCATAGCGCGGCACTCGGTGCCGCGCTATGAGCTTGTAGATCTTCTATTTTTGAATAGCCAAAGCTAAGTGGTTAAAATGATTATGACGCTATGTTAACTAATTTAGCTGGGGACCCCCTGGTACCCTACTAAGGACCACTGGTGGTCCCCGGACCACTGGTTCCGGACCACTGTTATATACGTATGTGAATGTGAATGCAGTAGTTGCCCACTGGTAGGCTATCAGCTAGCGATCAGGCTATACGAAAGAGAGTTGGAGGTGAGAGGGCAAAAAGGTCGGTGCGTTGGGAGTCGGGCTCATGGAGAATGACAGAAAAAGGTTGAGAGGAAATAAGAGACAGAATGCCTTACTTATAGACGCTTTCCAAGATGGAAAGAGAGGGGGAGTGGAAAATATGTATTCATTCCAGTGAGATGACAAGTTATTCCAGAACAATGAAGATGAGAGAGAGAGGGGGAGAAGCAGACAAACAGACAGACAGACAGACAGACAGAAAAGAGTGTGAAGTAAGCCAATGAAATAAACATTACAGGAAAAGATGATTAGATCCATCCCTCATCCTTTCTCAAGTTTCTTGGTATATGATATAAATTCTGCACAGGACAATATGCGTACGTGCATACGTACGCACGTGCACAACAATAATGCTACAAATATATCAAACAAATCATATTTGCCCACTTCATTCTTGGATAGACCTTCAAATAGAGCTAGTACCAATTGGCTCTTACAGAGATGAGGGCTGATCGACAGTGTTATAGATACTCTTTTAGATCGAACATTGTAATTGGGCAGAGGCGATGAATAATACACTTTTTTCATACTTCCAGGTACCTTAATATACAGACAAAAAGGCATCAATAATAATATTTAGTGTTGTACAAAAACAAAAACATTCTGTCATAAAGCAGGAGCTAGCACGTAAATAAGGAATGTGTGTGCTAGAATTATCAGCTGGGTAAAACAGTTAAAAAACTCAAAATATGTTGAACAAAGACAGAGCTGTGTTTAACATTTTTTGTGTAAAGTGACGTTCACACCAAGTTCAATAATTATAATGATAACTATAATATGTTTTAAAAATGTGTTCTAACTAAAGTTGATGGCAGAATCCACACCACAACTACAGTATAATGACAACGATGGTGGTACATTAAATCGTTCACCACTCTCATAGTGATTTCCTTCTGGTCACTTTCAGAGCGATTTCATGAATGATAGATTTAATTGGGCTGAAATCATCATTTGGAGTCATAGGCAGTGTTGCCAGATTCTGTGAGAGAAACAAGCAACCAGGTCTATGAAAACCAGCCCAAAAGAAGCGACTATGGGCCACATGAGCACTTTAACCTATACATCAAGCTATTTGAAAATAGCAGATCTACAAGCTCACAACGCGTCGCGATGTGACGCGTTGTGAGCTTGTAGATCGGCTATTTTCAAATCAAATCTTGCGGGGAAATTATAATAAGCAGATCTGGCAACTCTGGTCATAGGTCATAGATATGACGTCAAAATCCATCAGAAGGACATTTGGGATGCAGTTCGTCTCACTCACAGTCGGAATCAGTGGTAGTTTTGTTATTATTAACAGAGATGAGGAGATAATTATGAATAACTAATGCTTTCTGGTAGGATAGCTGGCTTTACCTCAGGTAGCCTGCAACTATCTCACTTATATTTAATAATCAGAATCAGATTATCCATATATTAATCCATATTATTAGAATCAGATTATCCATATATTATATATATATATATATATATATATATATATATATAATATATCCATATTGCCTTTGTCTTTCAGCATCAGGGCTCTTTGCCTCTATGTGTGGGCTCTGACACAGCTAGACATTGCAGCGTGTTTGCTGCCACTGTTTACAGAACCTTATCGTTCATGAGTGTGGACGCTCACATAATTGTCCTTATAGTTATCGTGCCCTGGTGTAATTGGCCATTAACTCTAAGTCAAGTCTAAAAATCTCCCAGAACCAGTGTTGGGCAGTAACGAATTAATACTAATATATTACTGTAATATTATTACTTTTCCCAGTAACGAGTAAAGTAAGGTATTATTCTGCCAAAGCAGTAATATTATACCATATTACTCAGACAAAAAAGGCCTCGTTAAAAATGCCTATTAATATAAAGTAATACGTAATATATTACTCTTGATTCCAAGTAATAAGTAATATAATATTATTACTTTTCAAAGGAGTAATAAGTAATAAGTAACATATTACTCTCCTAAGTAATATTGCCCAACACTGCCCAGAACGGGTCTCGAGTCAAGTCCTATTCCAGTTCAAGTCTACAGCTCGGCCCGGCCATGCGTGTGCATCCACTTGTCAAATTCACTTACCCACAATGCCAAGGCCGCACAGCAATATTGCCCCTCCATTTCCTGCCTTGTGCTCTCTCTCTCCCTCTCTCTCTCCCTCTAACACTCTCTCTTTCACCGTCTTCTCATCTCAGCTTCCAACTAACTTGCCTTCAAGTCCACTACAGCAGCAGGCGTGGATGGATTTAGCTTTTATTGAATCAGTCCGCTCGCTGAATTCGTCTGTGATAAATAAGCAACACGATCCCTTTCTGCTTTTGTAATACTGTCATTTATCACAGCACCGCTGGGCTATTAATGTGAATCGTTCAATGTCTTTGGCCCCGGCCGAGTTCTCGCATGTCTCGCTGGCTGGGCAGCAACCCAACACTTCTCTGGCAAAGTCCATGCAGAATGGAGACCGAAGGGCAAAATAACAGGCTTCACCCAAGCAGAGAGGACGGAGAGATGGGCATGCCAAGCACAAATAACTACAGTATGCCTAGTGTAGAAAACAGAAAATGGACATAAAGCATACAAGTAACTGTTTGTTTTACCAGTAGCATGACAGAATAAAAGGTTTCGGTCTGGAAAGTATCCTACAGTGAGTCTAAAGTTTAAGTATATGTTATACTTAACCCTTTAAGACCTTGAACGCATCTGTGTCACTTCTTGATTTGAGCTAAAAAGCATTATTTTACACTTTGGCTATTCAAAAAATAGCAGATATACAAGCTCATAGCGCGGCACCGAGTGCCGCGCTACGAGCTTGTAGATCTGCTATTTTTGAAAAATCTTGAAAATATGTGCAAATCTTTGAATATATATTGTTTTAAAGCGAACATTTTTAACTCCAATCTTTGCTTCTGGGGGTCCCTGGAACAACATATTTTGAGATGAGGGTCAGCGGCCAATTACATATCATTTTGGGGGTCCTTGACATGAAGAAGTTTGAGCACCCCTGATATAGAAACATACGGTTTTCAGAAAACTGTTGGGATTTAGAAGACATTTGTAGAATCGGCTTCAGGTCTTAATGGGTTAATCTCATGGCCATGTTGCTCTACAAAAAGAATGTTTTTTCAAAATGTTCATCAAGCAACACAGTCGTCCAGTTAAGTCCTTTAGTACTATAGTGAGTACAGTAGCTTTCTAAAAGTACAGTGTTGTACACATTGGTGGCATCTGTGGTTTTTTTCTCCCTTTCCCCTCAGCATCTCTCTCTGCTGTGTGGGAATATGTGTGCATTAGTCAATGGTTAAGAATATCCAGCTAAGTGTTTTTCCTTGTTTAAATTGTTTGAGACAGGAGGACTGGAGAGAGAAGCCAATGTATGCATGACTGACTTTAACCAGCGGCCCCATAATTACCATGTCATTGTCGCCTTGGAAAATGAGCGTTAAATTATCCCTGAAGAGGCCAACGCGCCTTCAGTCGCACAATGACAGGGTGGTTCCACCCAAAATGGCCTTCCTTAATTCAGAATCACAGGCTCTCTCCAAAATGGCCGGGCATACGCCTCCGTAGCGATGCTCATTGTGGCATCCTACTTTACCAGGAAATGGATGAATCCAACTTCTTTTTAATTTGATCGTTCTTCGGCAATAGATCTTGGTCATCGTGTGAGGTTGCAGCATGTGTACATATTACACTCACTACATTTACTCAATTATTGATTTTCCTCTTCTATCTCATATAACTCAGATATAGCTTTGTCTTTCTGTGTAAAATGTGTCTACCCACTGTATTTTAAAGTATCATGGTGACCAAGACCATCAGTATGGACTGAAAGATCACAGCTGATTTAGCAAATTCTACAACTGTAGAATAATTACATTAAATGTCATTTTAGGCTTACTAATTACTAATTAATTCTAACTCACCATTATTGCTCCTTCCTTGTTTCTCTCCTGCAGACCTGAAGAAGTCCTTTGAACAGGAACCGCTGGGAAAAGAAGTGTCACTGGAGCAGGAAGTGCTGTTACAGTGTCGCCCTCCCGAGGGCATACCGGCTGCAGAGGTACGTTCTTAACATTTCTCCCTGAGCTCATGTGAAAAGCCAGATGAGTCTTTCATAAAGTTTCAGCAAGGCAATTTATAGTTTTCCTACCTAGATATGATTTGTATTTCCAGCGTCAGGCTGGATAGCAGCCTGGCGCTTGAACAACAGTACTGTGTGTGCGAGTTGCCACACCATGGGGGAGAGCACTCTCCCTTCTAATATCCTATTATAAACATAGTGTCACTTATTGAGCCAGGCAAGCAACAAGTCAAGCTTGTTCAAGGACACGCTCTCAATGCATCGATTGGTGAATGGTTCAGCACCACCGCTGATGGACAGACCATGCGTGCTGTGACCCAGTGTTGATTTCGTTGACTAAAACTATGACTAAAAATGTCTGTCGACTACCCTTTTTTCACTGACGAAAACTAAATAAAAACTAAGCTATGATGACTAAAAAACTATGACTAAATATATTGACAATTTCGTCCACAAATAAAAACTAGACTAACATGTTTTGGAGGGACTAGTGGAGAAGAGAGCCAGTAGAACTAAGACAAGTCCTCATGGGTAGCTGATCTATAAGCTCACAACGCGTCACGCTGCCACGTGTTGTGAGCTTGTAGATCAGCTATTTTCGGCATGCAGCTAAGTGAAAATCAGCCATTTCGATGGCATCACGGCCCGCCCAATTTTTTTTTCTCGCAGATTACTTCAACTGTAGATTTAATCGACTAAAATCTTATTTTAGTCGATGTATTTAGTCAACTAAAACTAGACTTGAAGTATTTCAGGTGACTAAAACTAAACAGAATTGTATTCAAAAGACTATGACTAAAACTAAATCAATATTTGCTGTCAAAATCAACACTGCTGTGACTCATCACCATGCCGTTTTTTACATGAAGAACGTTTTTTACAAGAGAGCAAAGCGGCACACAGAGCAGCCACCTGACTGTCCCCAGCCTGAGTCTCCACAGAGGCAGCAGGTAATATTTTGTAGATAAGCCATTGCTAACACCACAGCAACAGATGCGAAGGGTTAGAACGCACGTACTGTAGAATGCAACGCTGGAATGACAAGTTGCTACGTTGCGGACTTGACAAATGGCTTATGGTTTTGTAGCACACTCTGTCTTGTTATGCAGCTGCGGTCGAACGCTAATGACTTGTTTCTCGATAACGATTGTATTTAAACTCTAAACATTAAAGGACAAAGTAGATACAGCAGCGTATGACATTAAAAGACCTATTCAAGATAAAGTAGACGGTGTGTAATGTTAGGGGGTTGCAGCAGATACAGCTGCACATAACTTGATAAGCAACAAAAGCTCAGGTTG
Source organism: Gymnoscopelus braueri (assembly GCF_963280865.1). Classification (NCBI taxonomy): domain Eukaryota; kingdom Metazoa; phylum Chordata; class Actinopteri; order Myctophiformes; family Myctophidae; genus Gymnoscopelus; species Gymnoscopelus braueri. The sequence goes on along the minus strand of NC_137608.1, from coordinate 29,039,900 downwards.
ATTCCAGGATATAATTAAATCAACTTAGACATAACTTTTTCCATATTTTATGGAGTGTTCAAGATTATTTTTTTCCTTTGGTCTGTACATCATAATTGAATAAATAATAATGACAATTTTATAACATGTTCCATTAAATGTCTGCATACCAATTAAGTATTCAATAAGGAGTGATAAAGTAAAGAATACCAGAATGTATTGTGAATATCAGTGTTATGAAGAGTTTTTGCGATTTAACTCTGTTAACCACTTAAGCCCTAAGCTGCTATTTTTGGCTAAGAGATTTGGTGTAGAGGGAAAAGATGAGGGGGCCAAGTATCACCCCTGGGTGACACCGGTCAACAAAGTATAATAGGGTTTAAGTAGTTAAGTGGTAGTAGTTGTAGTGATGGTAGATGTAATAATAATGTATGTTGTAGCAGCTGTAACAGCAATGCCACTTTTATTCCAAAAGAAAACATTCAGAACTAGAAAAAGTGCTCCTCGGAGCACAGGTCTCCGCCAGGTTAGGTAGGTTATTGTGGCCTCCTGGTGGCGCTATAATAGGCCAATGTGAAAAGGGTGCCATTTATTCTTAAGGTCCTTACACACCGGGGCGATTTTTTCGTGCGAATAATACGCTTTTTTTTAAAACCTTATAAAGTCAATGCAAGCGTACATGGCGCGAAAAAGCGGAAAAGCGAAGCGAAAAAGCGTCTTTTAATTATTCGGAACGAGTCCGAATTTTGCGTATATTCGCACATTCGCCAGTGTGTAACCGCCTTTAGGCCTTTCACGGCAATCAGACCTTGCATTCATGATTTGAGGCATTTTGTTCCAAAAATGTGTTTTGCTAAATTAGACCTGCTGGTGGCGCTATAACAGGCCAATGGGAAAAGGCTGGCATTTCTTCCTCGGCCTAATGGGAATTTGCGTGTGAAATTGCACGGAAAGCGCAAGCTGCGTTCATGATTTGAGGCATTTTGTTCAAAACGGACCAATCCTGCACATTTTGGAAGGCAACCTTAGCCAATGAGGATGGAATATGGACAATCGGACAGATCCGTGTTGATCACATGACTATAGAGATACTGTGTACCGATTTGCATGACGTTTGGATAAAATCTGTAGGAGTAAAAGGGTTTTGCACAAATCGGCCTCCTGGTGGCGCTATAACAGGCCCATGTGAAACATTTGGGGCAGAGGTTCTGAATTGGCATCCAGGGAGTGTGCGTGCACAGTTTCACAGCGACCGGGCCAACGGTGCCTGAGATTAGCTGTTCACAGACAGATGGACGGACGGACACACAAACGGACACACAAACGGACGGACGGACAGGGGGTAAAACATACTCTCTCGCCATGCCTTTCGGCCTGGCGGAGACAATAAACAGACATGGACAAGTAACAAGATATGGAAAACAATCATCTTTCATCACTGTGATTTGTTGGGAAATTATCTGATTAATATAATGTATAATGTAATGTTCTCTGTTACCTGTGCCCTTCAGAAACATCAGAAGAAAAACACAGCAATGAGATTTGAATAATTTCACGGTTAGCATAATAGGACGGTACGCACGTCTTCAAAGACTGACTTTTGTTGTGTAATGTCGAATTCCATTACTGTCGATTTGTTGTCTGGAGAGATAGAACAACTAAATACTACTTTTCAGAAATGATCACGTGGAAGCAGAGGTAGACTACTCTACCACTGGACATCCACAGTTCAAACCTAGATTTTAAAGTGCCCTGAAAACCAATTTTAAACCAAAGTGAGTCGGGAAAAAAACGATCTGAGGCACTCTGATTATTATAAAATAATGATCCTGTATTAAATCATGTATTCACTGGCGTTTTTCGACTCAGATAGTCCTCATCAGGGTATAAAGTGAAACTGAAGACAGGTATTCAATATAAAATAAAATCTTTTAAGTGGTCGTGTCACAGGTCACGTTGCATGTTAATGCAGTCCACTTAGAGACCCACATTCTAGACATGACAGTAAAAACAAAGTGAGGGCGGTAATCCGGAGATTCTCCTGTTGAAGGAGACATTTTAGTCTGTCTCCGTCAACCCCTTGTATTTTTGGGAATGACCTCTATGGTCATGGCTCTCAAAGTGTTTGGATTAGTGTGGCTTACAGCCTTGGGGTAATTGGGGTAGTGGGTTCTAATAGCATATTTGTGTTAATCTCTCCCGCAGTTTACGTTTTGTGCGCCTGGTATAGAAACAGACACTCACATTCAAGTCCAACCACAGTCTGTACTGCAATTAGTAAAGCTTCTGCTATGATATGTCCTTTGACTAAAAAACATCCACAAAATGTGTTGTCTCTGTTGATGTTGTTGCAATGATTGCAAGAGCCCAGTGGTGTAAAGTAACTAAGTACATGTACTCAAGTACTGTACTTGAGTACACTTTTGAGGAATTTTGACTTTACTGGAGTATTTACCATTTTCAGTACTTTTGTTTCTACTCCACTACTTCTCAGAGGCAAATATTGTACTTTTACTCCACTACAGTTATTTGACAGCTTTAGGTACTAGTTACTTTGCAGATTTAGATTATTATCACAAAACATACATTAACCACTTCAGCCCTATATATTTCGGCCATTTGAAAATAGCCGATTTACAAGCTCACGATGCGTCGCATCCGCATTGTGAGCTTGTAGATCTGCTATTTTCAATAGATTTGTATACATTATGAACTTGTGATATGGGACATTCTGCACATGAGTACTTTTACTTTTGGTACTTTAAGTATATTTTAATGCCAATACTTTAGTACTTTTACTCAAGTAAATTTTGATGACCAGACCTTTTACTTGTAACAGAATATTTCTACACTGCCGTATTGATACTTTTACTTAAGTAACAGATGTGAGTACTTTTTCCACCACTGCAAGAGCCACGTCTGTATGATGCCAGTGAGTTTTGGGAACCAAGTGGCGGGTTTAGGAGGGGGTTGGTTACTCCTCTCCAGGCTGAGTCAGTGTTGATGCCCTTCTGAAAGAGAAGGCTGGAGGCCACAGAAACACTGCACAGAGGGTGGGGTCACTGAGCAAAGTGAGGAGTTGGCTGATGTCACAGGCCATGCTGCTGTACTGTGTGGTGAAATAGATTCTGGATTGTTGTTGTTCACAAGGTCTCGTATTCAGAAGGTGCTTCCTTCCTATCTAACACAGTAAAATGCTCAGTGTTCATTTAAAGGAGAGATCCGGACATTGTGTTATCTTTGATGTGTCGCTAATCACTCACCATCATTGAAAGGGACGTTGAGTTATTTCAGAGAGTCCCGTGTCGTCCAGTCTGTTGACCCCCTCCGTTGGCATAATGGGAGCCCGTGTAAGAGTGAAAATCGTCTATTATAACCGATACAAAGTTAGTTTTTTCTCTACTACTGCTCATCGTGGAGTGTGATACTCAAACGTGCACTGAATGTCGCGAGCGAGCTATCGTTCGTGCAGAACGACATGATGCTGGTTGCTTATTTCTTCCACAGACGCCAGGTTCTGTGGAAGAAACAAGCAACCAGCGTCATCAAGTTCTGCACATTGAAGATAACACTTAAAGAGTTTTTTTTAAAACAGGGTACAGCCAGTGCCAGCCGTTTTTTAACGATTTTCTTACCTTTTCAAGTAGTCACAGAATATTTTTCCGTGATCACCGTCCTCGCGGTGATCCCCCTCATTACACACACAGGGGTCTCGTAGAATCGAAAGACATCCGATCGCGGTAATCCGTTCCATAATTGCAGCCAGTTGAAAATAGCATGTTTCGCCAAAAATACATAGTAAAACACAGGAGCCCAGATACAGAATATTTCCCAAATACTTTAACCAGGAAGTGAATTATTGTTATTATTTTCAAAAAACTTAAACGTAAACTTAAATATAAACGTTTTTGTTACCCTAGGCCTTTTTTTCTCCAGAGGGCCATACTGACTTTAATAAAGTGAGTGAAGGGCCACACATTGGACAACTGAATTTAAACTTGAGAGGCATATTGCGGAATTACGTTAAATCTGTGTGAATTTGGTAGACATGACCGATTGCTTAACAATAGGCTATTTTCCAGGCCAGAAAAGCCTGCGTCCTTGCTTCACAACACAATAATTTGTTTTCCTTTGAGGATGTCCCGAGGTAGTCCCAAGACCAACCAGTAGGAGTCAGCAGTGACCCATTAAGACCTCAGGCGATTCTTTAAAAAAAAATCAGGATTTAAAAAAAAATAGCAGATCTACAAGCTCATAGCGCGGCACTCAGTGCCGCGCTATGAGCTTGTATATCTGCTATTTTTGAATCTAAAGTGACACAGATGCGTTCTAGGTCTTAATGGGTCAAAGTGGTACAACAACTAAATTGGGAGAAAATGGAGAAAAATAGGCCAAAATAAATACAACCAAAATAATAACAATGCTACATGTACTCTACCATGCTCTCAGCACAATCACAGTGTTTGGGGCACTGAGGAATCCTACTGTACTGCATGGCTGTGCCAAATGGCTGTCTAGTTTTGAACCTGTGACCTTCCCATCACACGGTCACTTGTTCAACGAAAGGTCAACTCTTCCCATTATACATGTGATGTATTAGTGTTATGTGGCTGTCACACTGTCACACAACATTATTTCCCATTAGAGCAGCACGCTGCAGGTACATTGCCTGCACATAATTGTATCCATTCATTCGGTGTAACCGATGTAAACATTGTCTTTGAAAGAAGTGCACAGATCGTTACTGCTACTCCCAGAGGGCTTTAAACAACTACAGCAAAGTACATCATCTACAATTCAGATCATTATTCATCTTCTTTGCTTTATTTTCCTTTTTAACCCCCCCCCCCCCCACATGAATGGATAAAGAGACATAATTTAACCCATTAAGACCTGGAACGCATATGTGTCGTTTTTAGATTTCTTTAAGCTATTCAAAAAATAGCAGATATACAAGCTCGTAGCGCTACAAGCTTTTTTTTTTTTATTTATTTACTCAAATGTTTGCTTCTACAAATGTCTTCTAAATCCTGTCTTCTAAACCTTTTTCCTGTCAAGGACCCCAAAATTATATATTTGACCGCGGACCTCTCAAAATATTTTGTTCCAGGGACCCCCCAGAAGCAAAGATTTGAGTTACAAATGTTCGCTTAAAAATATATATATGTATTCAAAGATTAGCACACATTTTCACGATTTATCAAAAATAACAGATTTACGAGTGCCGCGCTACGAGCTTGTAGATCTGCTATTTTTGAATAGCCAAAGTGTAAAATAATGCTTTTTTAGCTCAAATCAAAAAATGACACAGATGCGTTCCAGGTCTTAAAGGGTTAATTTCCTCGCACGCCAGGGAAACTGCACCACAGCACTTTGCGAAGGCTGCACTGCCTGATAAGGATATTCTAAATCTGGTGTTCTGGTTTACCGACGGTTTGATAGTCGATTTCAGCTGCGCTAAAGAACCCCCCACCACCTATACTGACGGAGCGAGAGGCTAACATCTGAGCCCCTCTGTATGAAGTTAAGCTATATTAGCATAAAAGTCTCTCATAACTTCTCTGTCTCTCTTATGTTTGTCTTTAATCCATTAAGACCTTGAACGCATCTGTGTCATTTTTTGATTTGAGCTAAAAAAAAGCATAATTTTACACTTTGTCTATTCAAAAATAGCAGATATACAAGCTCGTTAGCCTCGATCTCCAGGCTTTTATTGTTTAGTTTTGCTAAAAAATAAAAGCCTGGCCCAGCGAGTCGGTGTACTCGGTATGAGGAAGTGTTTCATTTCCCAACCAACCAGAGTGCAGTGGGCGTCGCTCGTAATGTTGTGTTAACGGGGCGGGGGTTGACGGACAGATCGGTGAACCAATTAGGATAAGGCGCAATCTCTCGCCGGCTCTATACACCCGCCCCTCTATACACGAAATCAGGAGGGTTGGGGCAGTCTACAAGCTCGTAGATCTGCTATTTTTGAAAAATCGTGAAAATGCGTGCACATCTTTGAATATATATATTTTTAAAGCGAACATTTTTAAATCAAATCTTTGCTTCTGGGTGTTCCTGGAACAAAATATTTTGTGATGGGGTCCGCGGCCAAATACCTATAATTTTAGGGGTCCTTGACATGAAAAAGTTTGAGAGCCACTGATATAGAAACATAACGTTTTTCAGAATACTGTTGAGATTTAGAAGACATCGGCTTCAGGTCTTAATGGG
>NC_137608.1:28973705-29028705 GCF_963280865.1 Gymnoscopelus braueri | reverse complement strand
AACAATAGATAAAACGGCTGAGCGATGGCATCTTGACTCTTATAATATGTAGAATGTCATTGACTCTTAGAACATAGCATGCGGCAAAGGTGAATATGATAACAATATGAGATGTAATTCTACCCTCGGTTCCAATCGACCCAATGTAGTTACTATTTAAACCCAAGCTCTAGTTAATACTAACAAATACTAATTCATTTTTTAAAAACCCACAGACAGACTTAACCACTTTCAACCTGGCGCCCTTATTTTGGCCATGCGTGTGTGTGTGTGTGTGTGTGTGTGTGTGTGTGTGTGTGTGTGTGTGTGTGTGTGTGGTGTGTGTGTGTGTGTGTGTGTGTGCGTGTGCATGTGTGCGTGCCTGTGTGCGTGCCTGCATGTGTCTGTGGCAGTGGTGGTCTGTAACAAGTGTTTGTTTTTGCTAAGTGCTTATGATGTTCATTACACTACAACGACACCTTGTGAGCTTGTAGATGTGCTATTTTCACTATTATTATTTGTTTACAATTTCTGGAAAATCTTTAAATTTAATATATAAAAATGTCTACATTTTCATACAGCAATGCATTGATATTAAAAAGAAAATATACTTTAACTCAAGTACAAAGTTTGGCAACTTTGAGGTTGAGTGATATTTGACCAGGAGTATCGATACTTTGACTCAACACTCGGGGGGGTGAGTGCTTTGTCCACCCCTGTCTGTGGACAATGAAAAAAAGGAAAGTAATAAATAAATAAATAAAACAATTGATGTAATGCACCCTCTCCAACAGAGCCTCACCTTAATCCTCTCTGAGCTCATATAGTAAGCTCCTATGGCTCATCTCCCATCACATTTTAACTTGATCCCCCCCCAGCCTTTGTCAGAAATCATCACCGTAATCCGACAGATTACCCAGCAATCTCTTTTCATTCCTTTACCGCCTAGGTGAATTATTAGGCCGGCGGCGAGATGATTAAAATGCTGTTGTGAGGGTCTATTACCGGCAGAGTCATTTACAAATCGTTGCTGTCGGATGCAAACCTTGTATGTCCAAAATTGTTCGTCTTTTATTATTATATTTACAGTGAAAATAGCTCTAAATGCTATTTTCATTTTTATGTTTGTGTGACACTCTTGTATGCCGGTAGTAGGCCAGTAATTTACAGGAAAATAAACATATAAAGTTGAAACATGGAGATACAAGGTTTCTGGCCGACAGCGATGAAATGGTGCAGTAAGAGCAGGGGAGCGTGGTGTGCTGTAGGCCGTGTTTGTTTACCTTCATTTGGTTTGTGAATGTAAGGCGGCTAGCTGCTGTTGATAGCTGGAAGGATTAGGATTATCATCTAATGGGCTGTTTACATACACACAGCTATAGTCACACACTTCCTTGCAAAACACGCAGAAACCTGTCTCTCTCCCTCTCTCCCTATTCCACACACACACACACACACACACGCACGCACGCGCGTGCGCGCGCGCCCGTGGAAAAAGTACTCCAATTCTTTACTTAAGTAAAAGTACCAATACTGATGAGCAGGTTGGTGCCTAACCTCGCATGTCTGTCAACGTGTGAATGTGTGTGTGAGTGGGTTAATGTAATGCACATTGTGTGGTGATCTGTATAAAGGTGCTATAAATGCACCATTTATCACCCACACACAAATGCACATATTAACACCCCTACTAAACACACACGCATTGATCTTTAAAGAGGTTTTGGACACGTGGGAAGCTGTTCCTCAGGTGTTAATCTGTGTAACAACAACTCCCAGGCATTAGTCAGAGCCTGTCCCAAATGTAGCCAACTGTGCAACTGAAATGTGTGGTTTCCCCATCATGCTGACTCTCTCTCTCTCTCTCTCTCTCTCTCTCTCTCTCTCTCTCTCTCTCTCTCTCTCTCTCTCTCTCTCTCTCTCTCTCTCTCTCTCTCTCTCTCTCTGTGTCTCTCTCGCTCGATTCATCTCTGTTACATTCCATTCCACTCACTGGATGTGTCTAGACTGAGATATTCAAATCTCTCTTTCTCTCTCTCTCTCTCTCTCTCTCTCTCTCTCTCTCTCTCTCTCTCTCTCTCTCTCTCTCTCTCTCTCTCTCTCTCTGTTTATCTTTCTCTATGGGCACACTCTCTTAAACTTAAAGATAAAAACAACATTGGCTGCAGACATTTACCTTGGCTCTCTCACAAAGCAGAAGCAGGGGGTGTTCTTTGCTATTTCAGCCCTGAAAGAGACTGGAACGGCAGGGTCTTTGCATATCGTCCACTGGCCGGGCTGTTTTAACGGGAACCATCGATCTAGATTTCAAAGAGAGAAGCTTTTCATTGCACAGAGCTTTTTTATTTTCTTTACTCACTTGTTTTTCCAAATAACAAGCAAACCTTATATATGCTTTTCTCTTCTCACTGTGGAGACGACAGGAAGTGTGTAAGATACATAATGATAGGGCGTTTCTCATTTCCCTCGTTCTGAGGTTTGAGTCTTTTGAAATGAGGAGTCTATATGTTTCCCTTTGTGGCGTGTTGAATGCTGGAGGGGGCCCTTGACTCAGAAGTGTGTGGGTAAGAGATAATGATGAAGGTATACCCCCCTCACTCTCTCTCTCTGTTTCTCTGTCTGTCTGTTTGTCTGTCTGTCTCTCTCTCTCTCTTCATTATCTCTTCAATCAGAAGAATCAGAGAACCACACGCCCCAAAACCTTGTGTTTTGCGGTTTCTCGTTATGTGGTATGTGTGTCTGACTGTTTGGCTATGAAAATAGTACCACCGTCAACATGAATTTGATTCTCATTATATTTATTTTATTATTTTATTTCATAATAGCCATCTGTTCTCACACTGTTCTATTTGTGAGTGCTTCTTTCGTTTCACTCTCTCTTTGTCCTTCTAACTGTGTGTGTTTGTGTGTGCATCAGCACGCGCATGTGCGTGTGTGTGTGCGTATGGTTGTGCCTTTTCAGACATGCAGTTGCAGGTGAGGCAGTGATGAAGGCATTACAGTGTAGAGTCAGTCAGTTAGACAGTAGGTCCCGACACACTTTCTTTGACAAAGCACAATGGGACCATGTCAGGACACCCAAGCTACATGGAAGCTTTATATTGCCAAATTTAATTAAAGAGACACTTTTATACTTGACCTTGTAGTTGTACCACATTAGGCCATTTCTAAAAGTAATTGAGGACCTAAAATGGGTCTCGGGCCTGCCGATCATCAAGAGTATAGCAGTTTATAGTGGTAGCCGTGTCAGAGTGATTGAGAAAATGAATTTCTCATTTTGGGCCCAAGGCTGAAAGAAAAAAAGGTTCAACGGTCCGGCCTTCGCATGGAGTGCTCTTAATTTCATCTACATAAATACTTCATTAGCAGTTTTCGTTCCTTTTTTTTCTTATTTTTTTTTGCATTACTAATTAATGAATTACATTATGTGGAATCTGGAACTACTGTCATCGCACCGTTTTATCCGGAACTATTTTGAGGACATGGTGACTGACATGCCAGCATTATTATTAATGAGAAAACACCACAGAGGATCATTCAAAGCGGTGAAAAAAAGGTTGGCACATTAGTACGTAGTACGTTTATATTAATTCTTACATTTAAGAAACTTCAGATATGCTTAAAGGAGGAGTTCACCCATAAAATTACTTATTTTCTATCAATTGCACACCCCATGAAGCCTTGAATTCATGGATTTATTTTTGTTTTTGTGGCATTCCTAAGCCAATAATTTGATGACCGGGTGTATTTCCGGTAGGAGACACAAAGAGTCTACTTTGTGTCTCCTACCGCATACATTAGCCGGTAGGAGACGGGAATCAAATTATTAGCTTAGGAATGCGACAAAAACAGAAAAGAATCCATGGATTCAATGCTTCATGAGGTGTGCAATTGATAGAAAATAAGTAATTTTTTGGGTGAACTCCTCCTTTAAAGGAGTAGTTCACCCCAAAAAACTACTTGTTTTCTATCAATTACACACACCATGAAGCCTTGAATTCATGGAGATTCTTTTGTTTTTGTCGCTTTCCTAAGCCAATAATTTGATGACCAGCGCAGACTCAAAGAGTCTCCATTGAGTCCACCGGTGATAACAATTATTGGCTTAGGAATGCGACAAAAACAAAAAAAAACTCTATGTATTCAAGACTTCATGCGGTGTGTAATTGATAGAAAATAAGTAACTTTTTGGGTGAGCTACTCCTTTAAACAGTTAATTGCCAATACCTTTAGTTGATCTCCAAAACATCTGTGACCCCAACAGAAGGTTATGTACTGTACTCAAAGAGAAGCTGATGCTTATCTTGTCTCTAGGGAGCAGAGAGGAAGTGTTTGTGACTTACCACTCCACTGCCTGGGAAACACATTTCTGCTGTGATGAGGTGACTCATGCAATGTGATGTAGGTGATGAAAGAGTCAGTCAGGATATATATGACTGTCCTGCATTACAATTATGTTATGGTGGGCCAAATCTGGAAAAAGTGTAAAATTATAGTTCTTTATTACATTTTTTTATGCATAGGTAGCCAAAATCCTGCTGAAATTGCTCTGGAACATTAGCTTATTAAATATTAACCCAGGATCCATTGCTACTTTGCTGAATGTATTGGCGTTCCGTCTTCATTGACAGATGGCTGTAGTAGGCTCCTCTAGTGTGACCTGGCACTGGGTTATGTACTTAGACGCTTCTGTAGTTATTTGCAGAATAATAAGGGAAAGAACACGCTCTTCTGCTTATCTATCAAATTCATCACTGCTATTAACCCATTCAATCCGGGAATGCATCTGCAAATGTCTTCTGAATCCTAAACGGGTTTCTGAAAAACGTATGTTGCTATATCAGTGGTGCTCAAACTTTTTCATCTCAAAATATTTAGTACCAGGGACCCCCAGAAGCAAAGATTTGAGTTACAAATGTATTAAAAAAAATACTTATTCAAAGATTTGCACACTTTTTCACGCTTTAAAAAAATATAGCAGATCTACAAGCTCATAGCGCTGCACTCGGTGCCGCGCTATGAGCTTGTATATCTGTATATCTATATTTTAATAGCCAAAGTATAAAATAATGGTTACAGCTCAAATCTAAAACTAAATTGAATGGGCTAAGCACTCCTTACACACTTATGTAAAACTGAGTTTTGGATATGTTTAGAGCCCCAAAGGCAGGTACCAGGGGCATATTAGAATATTGTATTTATTTATTCAACAGTTCTCAAACTTGGGGTCAGGGGAACGTGACACTGGGGTCGCACATTGCCAACTGCAAATACAGAATTTAAAAAAGCTATCGCGACCAACGTGAAGAGGATGTTGAAGACGACTACTTGGAGCCATGGCTCCAACCGACGAGAACCAGATCATATCTCCATGCTGGTTTTGGAATGCCTCGTGATCCCTCAGCATGTATATATGGAGATATGGACATATATCCTGCTATAACAGACACTCAAAAACAAACAGATTTGGAATAAGTATACAAAATAGAACAGACTGAAACAAATCCTGTGGTCTAGTAGGTTATATTCTACGGCCAGCGATCAAAACGATCAATAGCCAAAACGTGCTCATTGCTCATGCTTGCATCACAATACTGTGATTGTTTCAAAAACAACAACATGGCTTCAGCATCACAGCTGAATGGGCGGACAGTGTGAAGCAGATTTAGTCACTGGGCAGTCTGAATAATACTGTGAGAGTTGGTGAGTTAATTAAAAAGGATTAGTATGACCCCAATTAGCTCCAAACCTCCTCACGCTTTAATGACTTGGAAGTGTCATCAACACTCCTACCCGGCAAATCAGCTTTGACAAAACACACACACACACACACACACACACACACACACACACGCACACGCACAAACATGCACACAAACATGCACACACGCACGTATGCACGCACGCACGCACGCATGCACGCACGCACACACACACACACACACACACACACATACACGCGCCGCACACTGTGGGTGCTATTAATATTTTAGGTTTTGGTCCGGATATACGAGTTACAAAGTTTCTGCCTGACAGCGATGATAATTCCTAACCTCATGTGGAGAACACTACAGTCAGCCATCGTGCAGTGGTTCATGGCATACATCTACCGTATATCCATATTTGGAGGCTTAGAGTTAAGATCCTTTACATACCGGTAGCGTTTTGTTTTGTGCCATTAATTCGCATTAATTTTAAACTGCTGTTTGTCATGAGTACATCCATCCATCCACCCACAACGCAAATATTACGTGGAGGTAAAACAACATCATTATTTTTCAAAAGGAGGATCAGCATGTATGAATGAGGTATCGCCACATTAATAGTTTGATGTAAAATATTTGAGACGCATTTGCGGACCTTATATATGGTATTAAAACATACATAATGATCTATAAGAACATTTGCCTGTGCACCTATTGCTAATATTTAGTCATGCACGTTACAGTATGTATATTGGACACTTTGCATATTTGATTCGACTGTGCCTTCCTGTTCTTTGACTTTTTTCTCTGTGTTCATTTCTTCTCTTTTTCACTTCCCTTTCCTAACTCTTCCGGTAACTGCAATCTTCTTGAGAGTCCTCAGAGTTTCTACGCGAGGGGGGCAAATCTTTTTGTGATAGGAACCTTTTGTCTTTCTTTTTTACATTAACCATTTGAACCCAGCGTCCCTATTCTGAGGAGAACTTTAGCCAAAAATATAGTAGGGCTCCCTACTTCATTTCTCTCTCGGCTAAGGGGTCTTGGGCTGAAAAACGTTGAAGACCCTTGGTGGTCTACAGATCCAAAACGTACAACAATAATCACATCCCTAACAATGTCTTGCATCCACAGTTTAATATTTAAGAGCTGAATGACGACATTTACAATCTGCCTGGGGAATATCACTGAGGGATGTAGGCCTAATGGGGGAGGAAATCGTTTATTTTCACTGGACTATGTTGTTAAACGGTTTGAAAGCATACAAACCGTGACATCACACGCATTATATACAATATTAAACAACCCAGTCCGTAGCCATTCGTAACAATTCTGGAGTGTGAATTTCATATAAAAGGTTGCATAAGCACATGAATGATTCCACAATAAAAAAGGAGCAATTTTTTATGATAATATAATGTATGAAAACTATGGGCCCTATTAGCCTCACTCTCTTTCTCTCTCTCTCTCTCTCTCTCTCTCTCTCTCTCTTTCTCTCCCTCCCTCCAATTCTCTGGTACCAAGGGCACAGGCGAGCGCATTAGACCAAAGTGCTCGAACACTTTAGATGCTCTTCGGCTGTCCATCCTTAATGTTTTCTTAACATCCATTGCTATCTGGATTTGCCATCTTGATCCATGCGCTTGTTGTATTAGCTCAATTCCATATTAATCACCTCCGCTCATGCACCATCTCTCCCTCCCTCGTCTCGTCTCAGTCTTCATTCTCTCCGTTCGTCTGTCTTCCACTAGCTCTCTCTCTCTCTCTCTACGTATTCTATCATTGCCATTAGTCTACTTTAGGTCTGTCATGGATTTAAAGCACTTGGAAAGTTGGAGAGTTCAGCAATACGCTAGTATGCGTCAGCGGAGAGAGAGAGAGACAAAGTCAAAGAGAAAGAAACAGAGAGAAACAGAGAGAGACAGAGGAGGTGATGGACAGAGAGAGAAACATAGAGGGAGAGACACACAGGGGGAAAGCTCAACAACCTCAACCTCAATGCAATGACCCGTAACCATTGCGCTTTCCTTAATATATCCACCTGTCAGCCATTTCAACACCCACCCACCCACCCCTTCCACACAGGAAGCCCAGCAAAGAGAACTTGTTACCATGAAACAAAGACAAAAAGTATTCTCGCTTACTTCAGCTTAGAGGAGAAACTTAGTTTAGTCACAATTAAATTAGAATACAAAGTGCTGTATTTCACAACTTCACAACCACTATTTTACACTTTAAAATCGTGAAAAATAACAGATCTGCCATGCTCCCTTAAAATATCACGCCCGAAATAGGGACACCAAGTTGAAAGTGGTTAACCCAAGACCTGAAGCCGATTCTACAAATGTCTTCTAAATCCCAACAGTGTTCTGAAAAAAACGAATGTTTCTATATCAGTGGTGCTCAAACTTTTTCATGTCAAGGACCCCCAAAATGATATGTATTTGGCCGCCGACCCCCATCTCAAAATATGTTGTTCCAGGGACCCCCCAGAAGCAAAGATTTGAGTAAAATGTTTCCGCTTTAAAACAATATATATTCAAAGATATTTTCACGATTTTTCGCTTGTAGATCTGCTATTTTTGAATAGCCAAAGTGTAAAATAATGCTTTTTTTTTAGCTCAAACCAAAAAGTGACACAGATGCGTTCCAGGTCTTAATGGTCCTGACATCTCTTCATTATTACGGGGCCAGAGCTCAGCTCTGGACCTGTTTTAATGTTCCCCTCTTTTTTCTTCTGCCACTTTTGGCAGTTCTGGCTGAACCGTGCATACGCTTTTTACGAAACTTGGCCATATGGTAGATGGTCATGAAAAACTATCAAGAAATAATTCTCACAATCTTTCGTCAAAAGGTGGCGCTATAGCAAAATGCCAACTTTGAACAGGTACAACTCATGCCCTGTTTGACCTACAGCCATGAAACTTCAATATACATATGCGTCTACTCATGATCAACAACTTTCACACTCTGACTTTTGACCTCTGACCTTTAGATCTCCCACCATTTTGAATTATATGAAAAACAGTTAAAACCTATCTCCTCCTGGGATTTTTGAGTAATCTGCACGAAACGTTTTACACATGAACTTTGGACCTATGCCGACAAACATGTGCAAAAGATTTTCCATAAGTGAAAAAATGAAGCTTTAATGAGCCAATGAATATTGCAGTTTTATGACAATTATTCATCTGCCCCTAACACATACATGCAGACTCACATTTCTTTGAAACTTTGCGGTAATGTTGAGGGTCATTCCAAATATCACTGAAACCAATCTTATTCCAATTGGTCAAAGGGGGGCGCTATAGCGATTTTTTGAAAATGCAAACTTTAAACAGGCAAAAGTCATGCCTCGTTTGGCCGACAGCCATTAAACCTGCTTACACATGTGCCTTGACTCATGAGGAACACATGTATCACGTTGACCAGTAAGCTCCACCCTTAGATTGTCCGCAATTTTGAGCAGTTTGAAAAACACTTAAACCCAGGATTTTCCAGCTATTTGCGTGAAACTGTATCATCTGAGTCATCTCCTTTTTCACAGTTTCTTGTCTGTTGGTCCAATGGCTTCTCCCTTAAATGTGTGCCTCGCAACCTGAAGGTTGCCAGTTCAAGCCTCACTTGATGCATACTCATTTAAGTTGAATTGCAAAAAACATGACTGTATCAATGAATACATGTGCAAACGGTAAAGATAACATGAACTGCTTATTTGAGAGTATGTTTTTTCAATGTATGACGTACTTCATTGTGAAAATAGCCGATCTACAATCTCACAACTTTTCAGATAGCAACGTTTTGTGAGCTTGTAGATCGGCTGCTTTCACTGGTTTTGGTTTCGAGGAGACATACCATTTCTCTATTGGTAAATGGTTTGTGAACGAGTGATCTTAGTGTTAGTGAAACAGGGGCTTGGTTCATGACAGATGGCA
Source organism: Gymnoscopelus braueri (assembly GCF_963280865.1). Taxonomy (NCBI): domain Eukaryota; kingdom Metazoa; phylum Chordata; class Actinopteri; order Myctophiformes; family Myctophidae; genus Gymnoscopelus; species Gymnoscopelus braueri. The sequence goes on along the minus strand of NC_137608.1, from coordinate 29,019,089 downwards.
AAAGTCTATGATCTTCAACAGACAACTTCAGCCTGGATGAAGCTATAGCACTACAGGTAGTGTCTCAGCCTGTGAGTCCGAAGGTTGAGAGTTTGATTCCTGTCAATGGCAATAGGTTGAGCTGTCTGTTTCTCTCACTCTGTCTATCTGGCTCTGGTAGGTGGGTCATTCCACTTTACAATTGCATCGCAAAAAACATGACTGCATCAAATAATGCATGTGCAATTTTTTAAGATAACATGAAATGCTTATTTGAGAGTATGTTTTTTCAATGTATGACATACTTCATTGTGAAAATAGCCGATCTACAATATACTAATGCAATTTTGAGCAGTTTGAAAAACACTTAAACCCAGGATTTTTCAGCTATTTGCCTGAAATGGTATCATATGTCTCACCTCCGTGTTCACTAGTTCAGGTCTGTTGGACCAATGGCTTCCTGCTTAAGTGTGTGCCTCACAACCTCAAGGTCGCCAGTTCAAGTCTCACTTGGTGCAGACTTCATTTAAAGTGCATTGCAAACAACAAGACTGTATTAATGAGTACATGTGCAATTGTTAAAGATAACATGAAATGCTTATTTGAGGGTGTGTTTTTTCAATGTATGACATACGTCATTGTGAAAATAGCCAATCTACAATCTCACAACTTTTCAGATAGCAACGTGTTTCTGAGCTTGTAGATCAGCTACTTTCACCAGTTTCAGCCAAGGGCTTGGTTCATGACAGAAGGCAAAAAGGTATGATCTTCAACAGACAACTTCAGACTGGACGAAGCTGTAGCACTACAGGTCGTGTCTCAGCCTGTGAGTCCGAAGGTCGAGTGTTCGATCCCTGTCAATAGCAATAGGTTGAGGTGTCCATGTGTGAGGTTCTTAACCTGGGATTGCCCCCCTGCGTCCTATGTATGTCCACCTCAGCTGGGTCGAGCTTAAAAGTAATTTCACCTGTTGGAATCATTTGCTTTGTCTCAATTTCAATCTATTCCGTTTCCATGTCTTATTGTGCTATTATTGCACTTTGCTTTTTGTCTGTCTGTCTGTCTGTCTGTCTGTCTGTCTGTCTGTCTGTCTGTCTCTCTGTCTGTCTCTCTGTCTCTATGTCTGTCTCTCTGTGTCTGTCTCTGTCTCTCACTCTGTGTGTGTCTGTCTGTCTCTCTGTCTGTCTGTCTCTCTGTCTGTCTGTCTCTCTGTCTCGGTGTCTGTCTCTCTGTCTCTCTGTGTCTGTCTCTGTCTCTCACTCTGTGTCTGTCTCTCTGTCTCTCTGTCTCTGTGTCTGTGTCTGTGTCTGTGTCTGTGTCTGTGTCTGTGTCTGTCTCTCTGTCTGTGTCTGTCTGTATGTCTGTCTGTCTGTCTGTCTGTCTGTCTGTCTGCCTGCCTGCCTGCCTTTTTACCCGCTTAGCGAAAGCTGCGGGTCTATGAAGAGGCAGACCTACGACTCATCATTCGACAAATTTGCATTCGACAGATTCATTTGCATTCGACAGATTTGTTCGACAGATTTGCGTCATTGGCTGTCGTTTAAGCCAATGGGATACTTTCCCATACTCTGAACGGGCAGCCTCGTCCTCCCAAGCTATGGGACTATGCAGTCCTCCGAGCGCTAGCCGAATTTGGCTAATAGTTAGCTTGTATGATGTTACTAACTAACTGTTTTTAGCCAAGCGCGCTAATGTCCGCTCCCCATTAGTTATCGACGCAATTCGCGTTATTACTCTCGTAATTTTCATGTATTGTACATCCCAAAATAAAATTTATTAACCATGTTATGGTGCTGTAATGACTTTATATTTTCTCAACATAATACTGTCTTTCACACGGGCCTTGGAAAAGAGGATCACTTCCGCCATTTTCTTCTTCGTTGGTCTAAACAATGACACGGTTGCCAGATTTTGAGAGAAAAATAAGCAACCAGGTTGACTGCAAAAAACATGACTGCATCAAATAATGCATGTGCAATTTTTTAAGATAACATGAAATGCTTATTTGAGAGTATGTTTTTTCAATGTATGACATACTTCATTGTGAAAATAGCCGATCTACAATATACTAATGCAATTTTGAGCAGTTTGAAAAACACTTAAACCCAGGATTTTTCAGCTATTTGCCTGAAATGGTATCATATGTCTCACCTCCGTGTTCACTAGTTCAGGTCTGTTGGACCAATGGCTTCCTGCTTAAGTGTGTGCCTCACAACCTCAAGGTCGCCAGTTCAAGTCTCACTTGGTGCAGACTTAATTTAAAGTGCATTGCAAACAACAAGACTGTATTAATGAGTACATGTGCAATTGTTAAAGATAACATGAAATGCTTATTTGAGGGTGTGTTTTTTCAATGTATGACATACGTCATTGTGAAAATAGCCAATCTACAATCTCACAACTTTTCAGATAGCAACGTGTTTCTGAGCTTGTAGATCAGCTACTTTCACCAGTTTCAGCCAAGGGCTTGGTTCATGACAGAAGGCAAAAAGGTATGATCTTCAACAGACAACTTCAGACTGGACGAAGCTGTAGCACTACAGGTCGTGTCTCAGCCTGTGAGTCCGAAGGTCGAGTGTTCGATTCCTGTCAATAGCAATAGGTTGAGGTGTCCATGTGGGAGGTTCTTAACCTGGGATTGCCCCCCTGCGTCCTATGTATGTCCACCTCAGCTGGGTCGAGCTTAAAAGTAATTTCACCTGTTGGAATCATTTGCTTTGTCTCAATTTCAATCTATTCCGTTTCCATGTCTTATTGTGCTATTATTGCACTTTGCTTTTTGTCTGTCTGTCTGTCTGTCTGTCTGTCTCTCTGTCTGTCTCTCTGTCTCTATGTCTGTCTCTCTGTGTCTGTCTCTGTCTCTCACTCTGTGTGTGTCTGTCTGTCTCTCTGTCTGTCTCTCTGTCTGTCTGTCTCTCTGTCTGTCTGTCTCTCTGTCTCGGTGTCTGTCTCTCTGTCTCTCTGTGTCTGTCTCTGTCTCTCACTCTGTGTCTGTCTCTCTGTCTCTCTGTCTCTGTGTCTGTGTCTGTGTCTGTGTCTGTGTCTGTGTCTGTCTCTCTGTCTGTGTCTGTGTCTGTGTCTGTGTCTGTGTCTGTCTGTCTGTCTGTCTGTCTGTCTGTCTGTCTGTCTGCCTGCCTGCCTGCCTTTTTACCCGCTTAGCGAAAGCTGCGGGTCTATGAAGAGGCAGACCTACGACTCATCATTCGACAAATTTGCATTCGACAGATTCATTTGCATTCGACAGATTTGTTCGACAGATTTGCGTCATTGGCTGTCGTTTAAGCCAATGGGATACTTTCCCATACTCTGAACGGGCGGCCTCGTCCTCCCAAGCTATGGGACTATGCAGTCCTCCGAGCGCTAGCCGAATTTGGCTAATAGTTAGCTTGTATGATGTTACTAACTAACTGTTTTTAGCCAAGCGCGCTAATGTCCGCTCCCCATTAGTTATCGACGCAATTCGCGTTATTACTCTCGTAATTTTCATGTATTGTACATCCCAAAATAAAATTTATTAACCATGTTATGGTGCTGTAATGACTTTATATTTTCTCAACATAATACTGTCTTTCACACGGGCCTTGGAAAAGAGGATCACTTCCGCCATTTTCTTCTTCGTTGGTCTAAACAATGACACGGTTGCCAGATTTTGAGAGAAAAATAAGCAACCAGGTCAATGAAAACAAGCCCAAAGACTTAAGTGACTATTAGGCTACATGAGCACTTTAAACCTATATGCATCGGCTATTTGATAATAGACGACTTGGCAATAGCCGATCTACAAGCTCACAACAAAATAATAACAAATAACAAGCAACTACCTACATTTACAAGCAACTTCACAGAAAAAAAGGTCGCTTGTAATTACTATACATGGCAACACTAGTACGAGTACTTTTCCCACCACTGTTGCTGTTTTTAACATGACTGCCCTGTTTACAAATGAATGAATACACACTACAACCAAGGTTACTGTAGCAACATTTTTCATGTAAGGTATGACGCTAAAATCAGCTGCATTTTATCAGAAAAAAGCAGATCTACAAGCTCACAACGCATCGCCGCCTTGTGAGCTTGTAGATCTGCTATTTTTTATTATGACGTTTTATTGAATACTTCATTTACAAAAGACATTAATGACACCAAATGGACCCATTTGGGTTTTTCTTTCATGTAAGCCAGTAGTGAAAAGGGCAAACTTGCAGTTATGCATTACAACTCAAGCCTAGCTGTTTCAAACAGTGAAATCAAAAGACAAGTTGTGAGCTTCACTTTTATAAAGGGTTAGGGTTACATTGCAGTATTGATACTTTTACTTAAGTAAAACATTACAGTACTTTTTCCACCACTGTTGATGTTTTTAACATGACTGCCCTTACGCTACCTGTATTCTATGGACTCACTTCGTTTATTGTGAAAATAGTTTCTTTCTTTCATACATAAATGAATACTAACTGGTCACCACCGGTCTTTTGTCCAGGAACAATGCATACAACACTATCAACCAGTCCTCCTGGGTGTGTGTGTGTGTGTGTCTTCATTTTTGTTGTTCATACATTTCTAAGTGAAACACTGTAGTTTTGACTTGGGTAAGGGTAGGCTACATTATGAAGTAACTATATCAGCTGGTGAAAATAGCAGATCTGTGAGATTGTAGATCAATTATTTTCACTATCATTGATATTGTACACACACACACACACACACACACACACACACACACACACACACACACACACACACACACACACACACACACACACACACACACACACACACACACACACACACTTTATATTGGTAGCCAACCAAGGAACCTCTGTGGAGTTATTTTTGTTGCATTCGAATGGCTGAGATTTTATTTTAATGACAACTTTTACATTTTGTGCTGCAGATTGGGGCAAACATAGCCTGCCGCAAGCGGGTATATTATGACTTTGTCATTTCTTGTTTTCTCTCAAGTTGAGTGTTCTATGCTTATTCTGCAAATTACTTATAGTTTCTTCTTTCTTTTTTCTCTCTGCAAAACTTGGCCCCGTATTATCGCTGCTTGCAGCTATATTTATTATTATTTCTGTAGTCTTTTCTACCTGGAATTCCATGAATGTATGGATGATATTACTAATGTACTGACTAATGATTTGACAGTGACCAAAACACCCTCAGAACGAGCAACTTTTACAAAACTGGAAGTTATGTAGGCTAACAGAAAAGACGGGTCAAATCACAGTGGGAAAATGTTTTTTAGCTGTTGTACTTTCCTCCCCTGCGATGCTGGAGGTGTGATGATGCTGGAGGCTTGTATGTATCGAGCTGTTCCTGGGTCAGTGCCTGCAGAAGGGAGAGATTCTCCCCCCCCGATGTGTCAAAGCTGTTGAGTGGGAATCGGACGTGTTTTTTCTCAAGTCGCTTCCACTTAATGGTTCGAGCCCAGGGTTTCATGTCAACTCTCTCCGTCCCCATGGACTCTTCGACCAAAACTGTCATCTCCGAGTTTTTTGTTCTCCCTTTGTGCCTGTTGTGCCGTCATCGTGGTTTCACAAAACATTCACCTCCCTCAAGTACTAAAACTGCTATACTTTCTACGCAGATTGTGTTGCGTTGCTTCATCTGAACCTCCCTTTGATTCCCTTTCTTTTCCTTTATTGATAATTCTATTTAAAATTTTCTCCCAATTTAGTCGTTATGCCAATTCACATCTCCCTGTGTAGTGTGTATTGTAATCCCTCGTCAATGCTAACCCCAACAGTTGGTCCTAGGGAGAGCCAGTGAGGATTTTGACAGCAAATTTTGATATAGTTTTAGTCATAGTCTTTTGAATAAAATTCCATTTAGTTTTAGTCATATTTTAGTCCTCTGAAATGTTTCATTTTTGTCTAGTTTTAGTCGACTAAATATCATAAGATTTTAGTCGACTAAAATACAGTTGATTTAGTCGACTAAAATGTATTTTGGCGGTGCCTTGATGGCGTCATAATGGCTGATTTTATACTTGGTTGCATGCTGAAAATAGCCGATCTACAAGCTCACAACGCGTCGCGCTGCGACGCGTTGTGAGCTTGTAGATCTGCTATTTTCAGCATGCACACCCAATAGCGCAACCAAGCATAAAATGACTTAGTTCTACTGGATCTCTTCACCACACTAGTCTCTCTCTAACATTTTAGTCTAGTTTTTATTTGTTGACGAAATTGTCAATATATCTAGTCTCAGTTTTAGTCATCATAGCTTAGTTTTTATTTAGTTTTTGTCTAGTTTTCGTCAGTGAAAAAAGGTAGTCGACGAACATTTTTCGTCATAGTTTTAGTCGACGAAATCAACACTGCCACAGAGTATTCAAACCCACAGTCTCCAGGGACTTTACCCCTGCGCCACCTCCATTTCTATACTCTTCAAATCCTGACCTCACTCAGCTTTCTCCTCTCTCTCTCTCTCTCTTTTTCTCAGATATCTCATTCTACATGCCCATGCCTCTCTGCAGCTTGCCAATTTGCATGAGCAAGCCCCGGGCGGCAGATTAAATGTAATTTGTAATGGGATACACATGTGAAATAACTTTGCCAGCACTTTCTCCCTGCGGTACCTGTCTGTCACATCCTATGTCCTTTTTCAAAGCTACAGTATGCTCTGGCTGTATAACTCTATAACAAGATCTTTGGACCTTTTGTAGAAACCAGTCTCAAGCCTTACTGCCTCCATAGAGAGCAAGACATAAGACATTATTTGCAAAAGCGCAGTTAAGTGTGCAATAATCAGATTGTATACTACAATATATAAACATAATATAAGTATGGATGAAGCAAAATTTTACATTTGATTAATTTTTCAGTTTTAACGTTGCAGGTAGTGGGAAAAAAACGTTCATTTCAGTGAACGAACGATTTCGTTCACGTTCACGGCAATGATTCGTTCAAATGATTCGTTCACGTTCTCGTTCAGTAGCGCTATTTTCTAGTATAAAACACCATCGCGGGAGCGGGGTTTTTTACGTTGCGCATACAGCCCGCCCTCCCGTCCTGTGTACGGGGGGAGAGCATGGGGGCATGCACGATAGGGAGAACGTAACAGTTTCAGAAAACAGCAAAGAACTAGTTCTTTTGAACGAATCGATCATGACCGACACGTCACTAGTTGCAGGACAGATTACAATCTGGTCACCGTTTTGACTGCTTTTGACGATAGAGCGTAATAATTCGCATCCGAATGCATGTTGGCTAACTTTTCCTATTTTATGCCCTACTAAGATGCCTTCTCCTTATCCACATGTGCTCTGTGAACATCTGAGCCAATGCTTTGCAAGTTAAAATCTCACATTATTCAGGGCTCTCAAAATTTTTCTCCAATCAGTTGCGAAACAGAAACATCATTAAAGTTCTTCTTACTGTCAGGCATTGTAATCGTCACCTGGCAGCGTTGCCGTATTGACCAAGGGATCAGTTAATTCATCAGAGAAACAGAGGGAAGCGTAGGGCTTTGGTAAGCACAACGTGATAGCTCTTTGTAGATGGCTCCGCTTCATTACCTCGCCTCAAGTCTGTCTACCTCCTCGCCAACAGTCTGGCTCTTTCTTTTCTTTTTTTTTAAGAACTGTATTTAGATAGGAGAGTGTAGACAGACAGGAAGCTGAGGGCAGAGCGGGAATGACATACAATACAGAGGTCTGCGGCTAGAATCAAACCAGGGACGTTGTGATATGGGGTCAACACACTGTCCAGTCAGCTACCGGTGCGCCACATTGACCATATTCACTAGGCGGCGATTTTGCTCTTACTTGAAAGAATATTTCACCCCCAAAATGACTTTTTTGTGTGTGTGCCATTTTTAGGCCATAGCATTATGTTTCTCGTTGTGAAATTGTGAACACAATATCTCGGGAATGCCTTGAGCGAGTGTCATGGCATTTGGCACAAACTTGGACTCAAGGATGAACTGATTAGAATTAGGTGTTCAAAGGTCAAAGGTTAAGGTCACATGTGACCTCATGTCTGACCCATTCTTGTGAACGCGATATCTCAAGGACAAAGTCATTAGAAGTAGGTGGACAAAGGTTAAGTTCACTGTGACCTCTTAAAAACATGTTGAATTGAATTTATCTTCATTCCCTACAACTGGTTTGTGGAGGCAGACAACCACGATATAGTATTTCTAGTGTTCTATTCCATTCTAAATCACTCTACCTCGTGAAGCCTCGAATTCATGAAGATTTTCAGTTTTTGTCACACTCCTTCACGGTGAATTAAGAATCCAAAAACAACGAAAACAATTGACGAATGAATAAAATCGGAGACTAGGATTAACAGCAAAGCTATATTTGCTTTTGGATTCTTCATTCACCTTGAAGGAATGCGACAAAAATGAAAGATTCCCCTTGAATTCAAGGCTTCTCAGGGTGAGTAATTGATAGGGGAAAAAGTCATTTTGGTTGGTGACATATCACTTTATTGCTGGGTATATGAAGTCTGTGTGAATATGGTCAATAGGACGTCTTTCAAAGCATTCACAGGTTTCCAAGCTTCCATTCCTGAAGCCTAATTTATATTTAGTCGTGCAAAAGGTGAGTATGACAGAGTAGAGGTTCGACTTAAGCTCCTCACACTGTTCCCTCTCTTTCCGCCTCCCTCTCTTTCCGCTCATCCATCCCCGGCAGCCACCTGTTCCTGGTCTCAGGAGCACCGGCCATCCATCAAACTTCCACAGTAGCAGTCCATCCATGTAATCCTCTGACTCTTTGATGGAAAAGCTGTGCGATAGCTGTACTTACAAATAGAGCCAAGAAAAATGAAATGGCTTTCTTTCTTTTTTCCTTCATTGAAGTCCCAGAAAGTCTATTTGTTTTTAGAACATATATAGAGGGAGAGTAAACAGCCTCCATGCCTTCATGGTCGTCGTGGTGTTGTTATACAAAGGGTCGTGCGTATAGGGTCCAGGGGATTTACTGGTTGCTACTGTACTATGAATGTTACTAAGAAAAGGTTTTCACAAGACATTGATGTGTGGTTTCCATAGTCTATTAATTATGTACACACACACACACACACACACACACACACACACACACACACACACACACACACACACACACACACACACACACACACACACACACACACACGATCATCCGTCATGTGTTTTGGCCTATGTTTAAGCATTGACTTGAAGGGATAAAATATTACCATTGTATTGTTCCACTTTCCCCCATTACTCTCTCTCTCTCTGTCTCTCTCTGTCTCTCTCTGTCTCTCTCTCTCTCTCTCTCTCTCTCTCTCTCTCTCTCTCTCTCTCTCTCTCTCTCTCTCTCTCTCTCTCTCTCTGTTTCCCTTCTTCCCATTTCCTTTCCCCACATGACTTTTTACTACCGTTCTTTTTTCCAAGGAGCGTTGAGAGTATAATGGATCACCTCCACATCTTCACCTCCATCCAACGCAATGCTCTCTCTCTCTCTCTCTCTCCTGTCAGCCTCTCTTTTCATAATTGTTAAGGCGGAATGGAAAAATTCAACCCCTTAATCCTCTCCTCCCACCCAAACCCCGCCCTTCAATTGTCTCTGTTTACTTTTCTCCACACACACACACACACACACACACACACCACTCTCTTAATTCCATGCATGTGTCCGCTCACTTTCTCTCTTTCACCTTTTCCTCTCCCCCCCCTCTCCCTTGTGTTGACATTGTGGGGGGAAGTTTAATGGATCACCCATGGATCACCACACACACACACACACACACACACACACACACACACACACACACACACACACACACACACACACACACACACACACACACACACACACACACACACACACACACACACACACACACACACACACACACACACAGTTCTCTCCTCTCCCTCCTCTTCCACCTTGTCCTATAGTGTACCTCCATAACTCACTCGCTCTCTCTCTCTCTCTCTCTCTCTCTCTCTCTCTCTCTCTCTCTGTCTCTCTCTCTCTCTCTCTCTCTCTCTCTCTCTCTCTCTCTCTCTGCCTGCATGTTGACATGGGAGGGGGGCTCCAATAGATCACTCTGAAGCATGTGCACCTGTGTGGGTCTCAGAGGTATAACATTGTGTGTGTGTGTGTGTGTGTGTGTGTGTGTGTGTGTGCATGCACCCCAGAGAGAGACCGAGGCAGGCTCTCTGTTCAGCACATCTGTGACCTGCTTTAGAGCAAACACAGTAAAAATTGTCTGCGTCAATTTGACTCTGCCAGTGCACAAAAGGAGCCAAATTGGACCCGTAATTTACCGCGTACTCGCTCTCCCCGCCTCCTTCTCTGTAATTCACATAACCTGTAATTTCAATTTTTTTTTTTTTTTCCCGTATTTAAAAAACATTTGTAATTATAATATACTTTTCGTTGGAAAAAAAACAACAACAAAAAAGTCCCCCCCGAGTTGGCACAAACCACACACAGGCTATCATTCAAAAGGTGCATCGATAATGAAAATAGCCCATCGACAAGCTCACAACGCGACGCAACGCGTCGCAGCTTGTCGATCGGTTATTTTCAGCCAAAGCTTTCCCCACACAATAACAGACAACAGAAAAGATACTATAGGATTGAGCCCTTGAGGGGGACTCATGGTTACCCATATGGGAATTTAAGTGGTTAATGATGTTAACGTGTGCCGTGAGCAGAACGTGCTCTGTGCCTGTGCATCACTCAGTGGTCCCGTGCATCGCCACAGTATAGACGTGTTTTTTCCGAGGCACGGCCGTGGTCCGTGGATTACAGTACAGTTACAGTAACAGTGCAGTGTGGTGCAGGACGTTATAAATAGGCCTCTATATACATGCCTGTCCCAGCCCAACTGGGTGTCCTCCCGTGCCCCAGTTCTGTCTGCACGGGACACCTTGGAGAGCGTTCTGATATTCCTCATGCTCCGCTTAACATTGGAGGATTTTTTTTATCCCCCCCTCTTGGATGCTGGCTAATTTTTACTTCACTGTATTCCAGTTCTTTACAGTATGACTCCCGTAGCCAAAAAAAATGTACCTGCTATATATCAAATCGCAATTATGCCCATATGTGAGAGTCCCTGGAGATTTCTCAGCTCTCAGTTCCACATTCATTTTCCTTTGGTTTTTCTCTTTCTATACAGTATTATGTGGTCATTTCTCCGTATTGTAGTCTGTGGAATATTCATTACGCCATATTTGCACTCCTTTCCGTTGAATATCCATCTGACAAAGTCTCACGTTCTTGCAAGCACTGGGGTTTTCACATTATTCCTTTACCTCACCTACTACATCATAAACTCTGAATCTCTGCTCTATATCTATGTGAGAGAGTTGAGAGTTTTGTTGACCTTTGGTTTGTAAAAAGGCTTTTTAAAGCATGAATTGCAGTAGGATTCTGTGAACCGCAATGTTTGGTATGCCAGTCAAATCTATGTAAAAAATATGGGTACCCCCTTTTTTATTGCGTGAGGTTATGTGCTCATGTGCATTTTTGTATGGACTTGCAAAAATCCACTGTTAAAGAGAATTCTTAATTGAGTCATAGACAGACGAACAAAAGGAGCAGAGTCACTAACAGCCTTTTATCCAAGGTGCGTATTAGAGTATCAGCAGGGGGTGCTTGCAGATGACGACCCAGTTATGTCAGTGAGGATTGGCTCCTTAATTGGGTCTTTATGCCACTCGGCTTGATCTAGTTAATTAAGCTGTCAGAATCTCTGAAATCCAGAGTTTGTGTAACACACACGTACATTCACACCGACTCATACACGCACACACGCATACACACGCGCGTGCACACGCTCTCACACGTATCGTGACCCAACATTAACCTCCCCAATCTGTCCAATCTGCACAGTCCTGGCATGCATTGTATTTTAGTTATGTTAAATTCCCTACCGTATCGAGACCGTCCTAATCCCCTCCTCAGTGTGGTCTGGGTGTGGACACACACAGCAGGACATTGGGCCAATTTAGATATGAAATGTCACAGATAATTATTGTATGCATGACTACAAATCACACTAGAATTCAAATGGAAGGCAATGACAAATATGTCTGATACCGTCGTTGGCTGTCAAGCCTAATTTATACTCTGTAGTGCGACGGGTCGACGGTGTTGCTTGCCGACAATAACACATTTTGCAATGGTAGGAAGTTAGAGTTGCATGTAAGTAACCCCCCCCCCCCCCATCCAATAAGCCTGTATGTTTGAATGCCATTACTGCGAGCCACCCATTAAACCAGTGGTTCTTAGTGGGGTCTAGGTTTTTCTTAATACATTTTCTTTCTCTTTTTTTCCCGTTTATTAAAGCGACTTTGAGGAAAGCGCTATACAAATTGTATGTATTATTATTATTATTATTATTATTGTTGGGAGGGGGGGTTCCAGGGGGTCCCCAGCTAAATTAGTTCATATTGCATTTACCACTTTTTCCATATTTTATACTTTGGCTATCAAAAAATTGCAGATCTACAAGTTCACAGACGCGCTGTGAGCTTGTACTGTACATCTGCATTTTTTTTTTTACATTTTGAATTATTTAGAATTTTCTTACACCAACCTTCTCTTTTGGGGGTCCCAGGCACTAAATATTTTCAGATTGGGGTCCACGGCCAGATACATCAATTTGGGGGTCCGTGACATGAAAAAGTTTGAGCACCACTGAACAACACTGATGCAAAATGAAAAAGTGGGCTGTTTTTAGAACCGAGAGATAAGCATTGTAAGAGGAAAAGTTGGAGCTGGAGGAGTTTTTTTGGAAAGGTTAATGGGTGAGGTGCAGCGTTTCAAGTTGAGCGAGAATGAAAGTACAAAGGTTGAATGGAGAACGGAAATGTAGTTACCAGCACATCAAGACAAGAGAAACTGAAGAGGAAAGTCATTGTGTGTGTGTGTGTGTGTGTGTGTGTGTGTGTGTGTGTGTGTGTGTGTGTGTGTGTGTGTGTGTGTGTGTGTGTGTGTGTGTGTGTGTGTGTGTGTGTGTGTGTGTGTGTGCGCGTGCGTGCGTGTGCGCGCACGTGATGATAAAACGGTGAATAGAATAGGCTTTTTTAGTAAATGTAGGCAATATCTACCTTTCTTTGAAGCTCAGCTATCAAAGGATTGTTTAATCTGTTTTTTTTTTTTATTTCCTGTCATCTTAAGCAGCAAACCGCATTGTCACACACACACACACACACACACACACACACACACACACACACACACACACACACACACACACACACACACACACACACACACACACACACACACACACACACACACACACACACACACACACACACACACACACCATATTCATGTGTGCCGTTAGATTACATTTCTATTAACTCTCCTCGATTGAGTTTGAAGATTGTTGATTAGCCATTAATGGCCTTTTGTTACTCCACTAATGAATAGCTTGATTACTATTCTACTTATCACCACAATGGGCAGTGCGTGCATGTGGTGCACGTTCGTGCGTGGGTGTGTGCGTGGGTGCATGCACAGGATGATACAAATAAATCCCCCCCACAAACCCCCACCCCCCCCAAACCCACATCGCACAGCCAATTGTCTGGGGTGTGTTGTCTGGAGAGCTGAGGGCAGCAGAGACAGCGAGATAGAGATGGTGCTCTCTGCCAACACACACCTTTGTGCACCTCTGTTTCTCCTCTCCCTTATTGCTCTATCGTCCTGAACCACAGTACCTCCTGGCCTCCTCCACCTCTCCCATCTCCTCTTGTTTATAGCTTTTCCTGCTAAGCCTGCTACATTTTCTGCTGACTAGACTCGACTGGGGGTCTGAAGGAGAAGGAGTGGGCTAGCATGTGGTATATATAGCATGAAGTGAGCGAGCGTGCGCGCGTCCAATCTGCATGCATGCTGTCTGTGTGTGTGTGTTCGCTAATGGCAGCGAGCTTGCCAATTACGGTGACGGGCCCCTAGATACCAGTCAGAGCCAATAATAATGAGCAGGGCACATCTGGCAGAGTGTGTGTGTGTGTGTGTGTGTGTGTGTGTGTGTGTGTGTGTGTGTGTGTGTGTGTGTGTGTGTGTGTGTGTGTGTGTGTGTGTGTGTGTGTGTGTGTGTGTGTGTGTGTGTGTGTGTGTGTGTGTGTGTGTGTGTGTGTTGGGAGGGGTTAGTTGGGGTTTGGATGAGGACAGAAGGTGAGAGACAGTGGAATGGGGGTTCCAATTAATGCCTGATTTAGTTGCGCATCGTCTCACACTGAAAATATCAGATCTACAAGCTCACGACGCGCTGTAGCAAAGCACATTGTGAGCTTGCAGTTCTGCTATTTTCAGTTGCGAGACACCGGCGCACAACTGAGTATAAGGCGACGCTCCTCTCTGATCTGTCCTTTCCTCCTTTCATGTGTTTATTAGTTGAATCATTTTCTCCCTTTTGGTTATTCTGTTGTCGTTCTCTCTCTATCCCTCTCTCTCTCTCTCTCTCTCTCTCTCTCTCTCTCTCTCTCTCTCTCTCTCTCTCTCTCTCTCTCTCTCTCTCTCTCTCTCTCTCTCTCTTGTGTCCATCTGTAAAACCTTGTCCTCCGTCTCCACCCCTCTGCTGTCCTCTGATAAGCCACGTCCTGCTTGCAGCCTGCCGTGAAATGAACTGACAAAGCTTGAGGGGTTGAGGGTGGGGGCATCATAACACACACGCACGCACGCACGCACGCACGCACGCACGCACGCACGCACGCACGCACGCACGCACGCACGCACGCACGCACGCACGCACGCACGTACGCACGCACGCACGCACGCACGCACTCGCGCACGCACGCACGTACGCACGCACGCACGCACTCGCGCACAGGTAGTGTCATCACAGAGTGAGCTCTACGTATATAACCCACTCATCTGTGATCCTATAAGGATGCAGATAATATGGTTAATCACATGGATAATGCTCAGTGACGAGGATTATCAACACTGCGAGGATTCACGGCCATGCATGCGCACGTTGACACACGCACGCACACAAAGTAACACGCACGCGCGCCGCATACACACACACAATGAAAAAGCCCAATATCAATGCTCAGCTTTTGTGATGCTGGCAGTATTTAAATACTAGATTCTGCATCTTTGCCAAAGTTTTTTATACACTGTGTGTGTGTGTGTGTGTGTGTGTGTGTGTGTGTGTGTGTGTGTGTGTGATTCAGAGGGTAGTCTCCACAGATGCAATCTGACAGTGCCTCTTCAAAGTATGTCAAATGTGTTTTGTTTTCTTGCCATTTGCCATATTTATACAGTATCTCATCTGGTTATCTGTGTGTTCTGTGGTCTGCTACTGTTCAATTAAAAATAATAATACAGCACTAGCCTTTTCCCCCCCTTTTTTTTCTCTCCGTAGGTAGCACATAATGTACTGTTGGTGCTCGCATTCAGTGAAACTTTGCATTGTGAAACACTTTGCGCCGCTTCCCACTGCAGGAGCATACAGTATTATAGAAATATAGCCTATTCGTAATGGCCTACTTTAATCTATTTCAGTGGATTGAACACTACCTTTTTTCCCTTAGCTGCCTTGTCAACGTGCTTGTCAGTCAATTTGTACTGCTACACTCAACGCACATAATGGAGAATTCTAGAAAGAAGTTCACAAGGGGGAAAAACATTAAATGAGCAGGGAAGAGGCAGCATTGTGCTGGCCACTTTACTATTCAGAATAAAGCCAATCTCTACCTGCTTTTATCCACCACAGGGGAGGCTCCATGTATTGTAAAGATAAGCAGTTGAATTGTTAGGGTGAATAATCGGGTAGTAGACCGTGACTAATTGATCAGAAATGTTTCTACTTGATGAGAATCCAAGTCGTTCTCTTTGTGGACAGAGATAGATCCTGGACTCTTTTTGAACCTCTGGGGAAAATCCTATTACGGTTGAAGTGAAGTGGAGGGCAGGGGACAGATTGTGCGTGTGTGTGCGTGTGTTTGTGTGTGTGTGTGTGTGTGTGTGTGTGTGTGTGTGTGTGTGTGTGTGTGTGTGTGTGTGTGTGTGTGTGTGTGTGTGTGTGTGTGTGTGTGTGTGTGTGTGTGTGTGTGTGTGTGTGTGTGTGTGTGTGGTCACCAGTAATGTAGGATTTATATCTCCACCCTGCCATTATTTCAAAACCTTACCATAGTGATGAATCAAATGTGTGTGTGTGTGTGTGTGTGTGTGCGCGCCCACGTGCATGCCTGTGCTTGCATGTGGTCTGTAGGTGTCTGGCAGAGTGTGTGGCTCAGGTGATGCGAGGGAGGGTGTTATAATAACAGCTTCTCCACGGGGGGATGGCTTGATCCAATCAGCCAGTCTTTGTCGCACACACACACACACACACACACACACACACACACACACACACACACACACACACACACACACACACACACACACACACACACACACACATTGTATTTTGTTTGTGTTTTTTATAAAGTCATATTTTTTTGCTTGAGAATATTTTCCTTTTCATCTGCACAAAATGACAAGGCATGTCTGAACTGTCTCCTCAACACACAAGACTGACTGACTGATCAATCTATTGATTGAGTGAGTTTGTTTGTTTTAACCCATTAAGACCTGAGGCCAATTCTACGAATGTCTCCTAAATCCCAACAGTTTTCTGAAAAAACGTATGTTTCTATATCAGTGGTGCTCTAATCTCTCAAGAACAGATTCTGCTCTGCGTTTGAATGTCGGGGGGGTTCGTCATATCGCGTACGCACTGGCCTACAAGTGGGCGTGCCTTCAGATCAGGAAGCAGGCCGCGCTTTACCCAATCAAATGTAGTGGGCGGGATTTACGTGTCCGCCGATCCTTCCCCACTATATACAAACCGAAACTCATTTAACAATAGCGTCCTCGGAGCAGACAAAACCACGGAAAGATATTCACATTTTAACTTGCTCTTTCATCATAGAAACAAGTGGGCTTATAACCAAAACGATCCATGTTCTCTGGGAGAAGTGGTGTTAGTGTTCCGTGTAGAAATATTGTTAGTGGGAATGAAAACATAGTCGCACCACCGGAAGTGGAGCGCTGAAGGCAGACCAAAACCCTGGTTTCCTTGCGCACGGGTGCTACGTCGACTTCCTCCCAGAGCCAAGTGAGATAGTTAAAAACAGCAGAGGGCGCTGTTTTTCCTTTTCATTTGGCGATTGGTTCCCAGATTGGTGGTGCTCAAACTTTTTCATGTCAAGGACTGCCAAAAATATATTTATTTGGCCGTCGACCCTCATCAAAATATTTTGTTCCAGGGACCTTTAAAACAATATCTATTCAAAGATTTGTACACATTTTCATAATTTTTCTAAAATAGCAGATCTACAAGCTCGTAGCGCGGCACTCGGTGCCGTGCTATGAGCTTGTATTATCTGCTATTTTTGAATAGCCAAAGTGTAAAATAATTCTTTTTCAGCTCAAATCAAAAAGTGACACAGATACGTTCCAGGTCTTAATGGATTAAACCTTACTTAGAAACATATAAAGTACACAGGGAAAATGCTAACTCAGGAACTAACTATGAAGCAGCTACAGATGACAGACAGCGTCTGGGGATCCTCAGGACGATCAGGCACACAGATGGGCTTCCCGGGTGAACCAGCCCAGTGGGAGAAGGGAAAAGGGAGTGACAAGAGGCAGTCACTGTGACACTTTGGAGTAGTAAAAGTTTGAAAATCTATTCTTACCAGGTGAGCCACGGGGCAGTAAGAGTGTACAGTATATCACATACTGTAGGCTAAGTAAGGCTGGAGTCAGTTGTTGAAGAATAGTGCGTTTTTTTTTTACTTAAATAAAAGTAGCAATACCACAAGGTCAAAATACAATGTTAGTAAAAGTAAAAGTCCTGTATTCAAACTTTTACTTGAGAAAAAGTACTGCAAAAGAAAAAGTACTGAAAAAGTATTGGCTTCAAAATGATACTTACAGTACCAAAATAAAAGTACTCAAACTATTTAAGAAATAGCAGATACATGCTCACAACGTGTCGCATCGCAACACATAGTGAGCTTGTAGATCTGTTGTAGACCCAAGGCTCTTTGCCGCATGTCATCGTCATCATCATCTCTCTCACTGCCACTATCACAAATAAAGCAGACATGGCAGGGGAAAGAAACGGATCTTTACAAGAAAAGAAAAAGAAAAAAGTGTTCTTTTATCTTATAAGGATACAGGGAATAAATTAGGCTTTAATCTCTCTCTGCTCTGCTTGCGTTTCCCACTGTGTATGATTAGGAGTGTGTGATTGTGACCTTGAATTATTGGTTGCTGTGAGTGCACCTGTACTGTGGGCTTGTGTGCCTGCCTGGGTGTTTTGAGCCTGTTGTGCATGTGTGTGCATGTGTGTTTGTGTCTTTGTGATTGTGTGCATGATAAATCCATTCCGCCTCCTCTGTTAGTTCACACAGTCCTTTCGCAGGATCACAGTGGTTATTGTGGAAAAGTAAGTAGTTCAAGGCAATGTTAAAAGCAAAATTGAGAGAGCACACGCGCACACACACGAGCACGCACATGCACATGCACACGCACTTCAATGTTGTTGTACCATTGAAAATGCCAGAGTAAGCTTCTCAATATGTGGAGAAGCAAAACATGATGGCCAGGAGCAATGCCTGTAACCATAGCAACGTTTTATGCAGACAAAGACGTTGACTTCCATCTTCTGTAGGATTTTTTTTTATCTCATTGACAGCTACAGTATATGTATGAGTTTATCCATAAGGTTGTGATAAACCGTCACAACAGCAATGTGTCATAAGCTTCAACTCCTGATCAGTTTTAAGTGAAGCACATGAACCCTGTAGCGTCCCTATTCTGGGCCTGTCATAATAGGCGACTATAGACAGTCATATGGTGGAAATAGACGTTCTACGATCTCACTTGTATTTTGGGTTTAAGTTGTTAAGACCATGTTGCATGACAAACATCTTCAGTTGAAAAAAGTGCCAACGCGAATCATTGTTGCCACTTGAACTTATTTCTGTATACAGGTATAGGTCTAGTTTAGAGCAGAGCTGTTGAGAGAGAGAGAGAGGTATGACATTCCCACAGACTTTTTAATATTTAATATTCAATATCATTATATCATATTTCCTTATGCATGTCATTGGTTCCTGCATGCACGCACACGCACGCACACGCACGCACGCACACACACACACACACACACACACACACACACACACACACATACACACACACACACACACACACACACACACACACACACACACACACACACACACACACACACACACACACACACACACACACACACACACACACACACACACACACACAGAACATGTGAGTGTGTGCACGTGCCCCCATACACACACAAAACAACATCAGCAGTTTTAAAGTAGAACACACACTCCACTGAAGGAGAAAAGCTCCCCCTCTCTCTGCCCTCCTGCTGGTTCTCACAGCTCTGTTATGAAGCTTGAATACATTATTGGTTCTCAATGTAAGGGTCCAAATTAACCCTCACAGGTTGTTTTGTTTTTGAACACAGACAGTGTACAAATGGCGCAATTTGTACACTAGTCAGGGTTGTATTTATTTATTTTACAGTGTAGATTGCATTGGGATCCCAGAGATCAAAATCATATCAAATGGGGGTCCGTGTATCAAACTTGGGGTACTTAAAAATGTTGAGAATCAATGGAATATAGCATGGAGATCTTCATAATCCCACAGAGCCTGCACATTCTCATGCTACCTTTTCATCTTTCAATACTGTTTACCTAGCATGACTTAGCCATCAGCATCATCTGACATTCCATGTCTCCTACAAGGTGTACATTTAACTCTGAGAGTGTACAAATGTAACCAAATGGACCCATAACTCTCAGATTTTACTGTGTACAGTTTTTGCTCACCATAACCATTCAGGCCACTTTGCAGAACTTCTGAAGAGCAGGACTGCAAACAGGTCAAGCTTATTTTAGTTTGTACTGTACTGTACATACAGTATATTCAAGTGTGTTTGAAATAGTCTTTGCAGACCAGCAGAAGGACAAGAAAAGTTAGGAAGAACAGAAATACATGATTCAATTGTAATTCTTGACATTTTAAATGTATGTTTTAGAGTTATCACAGACGTCTCACACTTGCTGATGTGTTGAAATGACATCCTATCTGTAGTAAGAACAGACACAAATGTATGTAATCAAATATGAGCTAGAACCGGCGTACAGATCTTCCACTGGGGGTCACCTCAGATGTCAAAGTGATATTGATGGACATCCTCGTCTCGCATTTCTGAATGTAGGAATGTATTTGATGCAGTGTTTTGTCTTTACCTTTACCTCTACTCAAGGTGCTTTGGTTCAGCAGCCTAAAATGAGCACATTTCAAATGAAGACAAAACATGGACCTGGACAGTAGGCTACTGTATAACAACACAGATGTCTTGAAAGAATGACTCAGTTGTATTCATTATCATACAGCACAGTGCATATGGCATTTGAGCTGTGTTTGAGAAGTGTCTTTTTTCCGTAAGCTCCTATCCTTAGCAAACATCCCACCCACCAACGCTCGCGCGCACACTCTCTCACACACACACACACACACAACCACACACACACACACACTGTAACCTTTTCTCTCTAATGGAAATTGAAAGGTCACAACGCGAGTCACTCGAAATTGGAAAATTAAAAAGAAAAGAAAAGGTGGAAAAAAAGCCTCACGACCAAAGACTATATGCTCTTTGGTCAAAAGCTTTTCTCCCTTGCATTGCTGGACCCCAAAAGGTCAAAGATCACAGAGGGAGGGAGGGAGAAGCAGACCGTTTGAAGGAGAAAACCTCATATCAGAGGGAGGGGGAGAGAGAGAGAGAGAGAGAGAGAGAGATGAGAGAGAGAGAGAGAGAGAGAGAGAGAGAGAGAGAGAGAGAGAGAGAGAGAGAGAGAGAGAGAGAGAGAGAGAGAGAGAGAGAGAGAGAGAGAGAGAGAGAGAGAGAGAGAGAGAGAGAGAGAGAGATAGTGTGTCTTATAGGAGGCAGTAAACTTAAGAAACACGGAATTTCCTCTCACTTTCTTTTTTTCAACATCTGAGAATGCCATTTCCTAATGCAAAGGGTGGGGGAAATTAAACCATGTGAATTAAACAACGCCGCACAGACATTTATGTGTGCGCCGTAAGTTTTCAGACAGGCTGAATTTACGGGAGCGAGGACCAGTAAATACGGCACTCAGGAAATGTGATTAGGCCCGTAAATGAGCTCGTTTCCTTCTGTCCTACCCTTCAACCCAATGTACCTGAAACCATAGCTGAAGCATATGTTCAGCAATATGTCCTCCCCTCTCGGGTTTTTGAGTGAACGGGGTCAGATGTACTTTCTGTCCTGCCCGTCACTAATATAGGAGCTGCGTCAACTTGTTCCCAACAGTTTTCTGAAAAACTAAGGTTTCTATATCAGTGGTGCTCAAAATTTTTCATGTCAAGGACCCCCAAAATGATATGTATTTGGCCACGGACCCCATCTAGTTTTTTTTTGTTCCAGGGACCCCCAAGCAAAGATTTGAGTCAAAAAAGTTAACTTTAAAAAAATATATTACTCATTCAGTGCCAATGACGTCGCCGGACGTCACGTTTTTCATAAGCCCAGAGTGCCAATGACGTCGCCGACATCATAATAAAAAAAATGTTCAGAACCCAAGATATGATGATTTGAAGATTTGCTGCTCCATTCACTTTTTGTTTAACTTCTTACTGAAAAAGCTGTATCTCGGCTCCTAAGCACTTTTTTTTTTACAATGTATTTTTGGCCTTGGCACAGGGGTGATAAAGCCAGAAATAAGTTTGGCACTGAACTCTTTCACTGCCAGGAATGAATTAATTCATCCGTCTCCGGGCCAGCGAAAACGGCGATTTTACTGTACCTTTGAAAAATCACGAATATTCTCCGTGACCGCCGTCCTCACGGAGATCGGCTCATTACACGCACAGGGGTGTCGTAGTAGGAAAAATAATTGTCCGGTCGCGGACAATTCCATTCCAGAGCTATGGCCGTTGGAATGTGGCTTGTTTTTTGAAAAACAGCAGAAAAACAACAGAAAGCAGAGAAAAAATTACTTTTATAAATACTTTGACATGAAAGGTGCCTAGATTTTTTTTGTTGTTGTGATCACATGATTTCTGGGTGTGCTCTTCTTCGGTGGTGCTTGGATCATTCACAGGCTGCGGAGCTAGCCGAATTAGTTCGACACTGTAATTAGTGCATTAGTTCATTAGTTTGTGCATTCATTCTACACTGTAAATCCTGAGTGTCCATAAAGGACAGTGCATTAGTTATAGCCTGTCATGGCCAGACTAACATCACTGTGTAGATATTAGTACTGTACTGGCAGATTTTTCTGGTTTCCAGGCTACGGTTAGTGCATTAGTTCTATGCTGTACAACTGGTCCTAACTGGTCATTTATCTCTGAGTGTGTGCACATGTTTTTCTATATATATATGGATATTGTTACCACTTGTCATCAGATGCCAGAAGAAAGTCTTTGACCTTGTCGTTGCATCCTTCGTAAAGGCGTTTTATCTTTATTGAGCAAGTGAAGGCGGCGTGCAGGTGTTTTTCATTCCATGACTTGTACACGTTTATGCTCCGCCTACGCACCTGTCACAGAGAAATGATTGTCAGGTGTGCGAAAGACTTTAGATTAACTCTGAGAGTGTTCAAATGTATTCTACATTTTAACTTTAAAGTCTGTACTGCAAAAGACAAATGGATGCATCTTTACGAGGCGATAAATTAATGAATAAACAAATAAATCCATTATTTTAATTATCCTTTGAGTTTGAGACCTGAAGGTCGTAATGAGCCTGAGCATTATAACAGTCAGGAGGAGAAGTACAAAAAAAAAACAGCCTTTGTACTCAGTGGGTGGATGAGGTCCTCCATCTACACAGGGCTGATGTATTGTGTAGCACGTCCTTCATGGTTTCTCACAGGAATAGATTTTTTTCCCTCTGCTGTATCTGTCAAATGAACTGAGCATACACACTGAGATTTAGTGAAGCCGTTCATTCTGCAGGATTAGCACAACAATTCCTTGGTTGATGTTTGAGCTATAGAATCCCTCTTGTTTTTTGTTTTTTTCCCCAGATGATTTATCCCCTCACACACACACACACACACACACACACACACACACACACACACACACACACACACACACACACACACACACACACACACACACACACACAATCACACATACACACAAAGCCATCAAAAACATGATTAGGACAACATCCTATTACAAGTCCATCCATCCAGACTTTTTTCCCGTATATATCAGGTTCACGGGTTGAAAAAAAAAACAAGATTAGCACAATGCTAACGTAATCCTCCTGCTCTCTCATCTCATACTCTTTCAGTTGGTTGAAAAAAAACACCACATTCTGAGGCCTTTCTTGACTAATCTGTTTTGTTTCACGCTCATGCTGAGATTGGTTTTACTAAACAAGATTATAATACAATCATAAAACTCCTCAAGTGGTGGTTTCTGGGTTTCGACCGGACTGAGAGGGTCACGAACAAAGAACAACGCTGAGTAGATGATGGGGATAGACAGTCAAATTGTCCCTAGCCTCCATAGCAAAGGCCTCTGATGCAGATCAACAGTAGCACACAATATAAACTGAGTTCTATTGGTGCTATGTGACACTCAAGTCATTAGGGGTTCATGTGGTTATAAGACATTTGGAGTAATGCCTGCACACTTGTTCCATGCAAAACAGTTTCATAGTGACCGTGGCAACATTTTATTATTCTTCACGTCAAAAAGACTTGAAGAATAAAAAAAGACGGATAACTAGGTGCTATACAATAAGAAAACATGTAGATTCTGTGCCTTCTGCTCACCACTCTCTCCCTCTCTTCCTGCCAGGTGGAATGGTTGAAGAACGAGGAGATAATTGACCCAGCAGAGGACAGAAACTTCTACATCACTATTGACCACAACCTGATCATCAAACAAGCCCGTCTATCTGACACCGCCAATTACACCTGCGTGGCTAAAAACATAGTGGCCAAAAGACGCAGCACCACAGCGACTGTTATAGTTTATGGTAAGTGCGCGCGCATACTGTGTGTGTGTGTGCGTGTGCGTGTGCGTGTGTGTGCAGCATCCATGATATTTTGACCTCTGATAACACAAAGCAATTGCTATGGGTGCTCGTGTTTCATGCTCGCCATAACCTTAAACACTGAATTTTGTCATTTCAATTTAATACTTCTACTGCATGCATTATTTTTTGGCACAATCCGTTCTCAATGTAAATTAAGTGCAAATGCTATGCTGTGCTGATAGTGCTAATTAGACTTTTTGTTTTATACTGTGTTATTAGAAGCCAAGATACAGTACTGGAGGACATAACCATAAGGGAGCCCCTCAATATCAGACACTGAACACCATTCCCTCATCTCAATGTCTGCAGTCTTTTTGAGGAATTCTCTCCTAATTTTGTACAGTTTCAGTGATTTCAGCATTTTATCTCAATTATAAGCGTATGCGTATGACTTTTTTAATGGGACGGCCATTGCGTCCTTCACACCACGCTCTGTAGCATAAGTATTATTGATCTGGTTGGATGAAAAAAACGTACCACTTGGGTGTGTACCTGGCCTGGTCTATAGAGATAAATGTGACTTGACCCCCATTTGTGAGGTGAGTGCAAATCGCTTTAGAGAAAGACAAACCCTAAAGCGTCATGGAAATGGGGCAGATTTCATCAAGTTCAGCGTTTTTTCATTTGCAGGATGATGGTGCAATGATTAGGCTATTAGTTGTCATACATCTGTATGTATGTGTGTGTGTATGTATGTAGCTTACTGTGGGTCACTGTCCGCAACGTTAGTACATCAAAACACAAGACCATACCTTCTACCGTACATGCAATGTGCATCACCCCCCATTTCATTTTTGGAGCATGCCATCCCTTGATTATACTGTACCATGGTATGCGAGGATGAACGGCTACTGAATGCCCTCCATTCTGCCTATAGTGACTGTAATATCCACGGTAATATAGTCTTTCTCCAAATTCGCATAAGGAAATCACCATCCACTGTCTGGAAAAGCCTAAATCCACGAACACACAATGAGTGAACATTTTGTAATATGATATGATCGATACAGTTTGTAATGTAAGATCTATCTTTCAGAAGAATGTATTTGATTGCCAATGGAGTCAAATACATGAGTTAGTTCAGCTCTGTACCCCCAACCATTACTGTTGTCTATGTTGTGACTTCAATATTAAAATTGAGTTAAAATGGAGTTTATGTAAAAGATAAACTTTGCGATTGATAAGAGGCATGTTTTTATATTCATTCCATTTTGTGCAGAACACATGCTGCAGCTTGATTTCCATACATTTCAAAATTTTCTAGCCTCGGTCAGTTCTTATTTCATGGGTTTCATGTACGTTTGTGGATTCATTCTGAGGGCACCAAGGAAATGTCCTTTCTTTCAGAGTTTCAGAGTGTTCAGTGCATCCAGTTTTCATATTCAGAGCTGAATATAGAAGGCACACCGAAAGCACACCAGACAGACACTGGTGGAGAGGCGTTTTGACAGAGGGTCTAAACATTAAAGACGGAGCATAAAGGGGTTATGGCAAACTGTGACAGTTGTGGCCTGTTCAGTGATCTAGGTAGTGTTATCACACAGCTATTTGCATAATATGCATACCGTGCATTGTGTATAAAGTAGACGACCCATAAATTGCTGTTTTTAAAAGATGCAACATTGGCTAACGTTGGTTTGGGCTTGTTTTCTGTTTGCCTGCAACTGTAAAAAAAAGAAAAAAGAGGGAAAAAGAAGGGGAAAAAAAACATTTACAGATCCATTAAAAAAAAATGTTGTCATATGTTCCATGGTTTTACAGTGTCAACTTTATGCTTGGGAATGATTTACTCGGCACTGAAAGTCAGCATTTTTAGAATCCTTAAAATTACTGTACATTTAGAATGAAGATGAAGATGCTCCACAATATAGGCTATGCTACAGAAAATGAATTCTGTACGGAAATGAATGCCTCTCCATTCATTCATTAAGTTTACATGATACTGCAGTACAGTACAGTGGGTGCGCATGTGTCTGCGTGAAGACTGTGTGAATATTTTCAGTACACCGTGGTACATGATGAACCACATTTAAATGTAACTTCACTGCATCTGTATGCCTTGCCTTTCCTCATGTGTTTAAAGAGGTGGTGCCATGTTTTTGCACTTTTTCTGTTTTTCATGTGTCTATGAGGTTGATAGAACTTCATTAAGCCCCCCGGTGGTGTTTTTATGGTGTTTTATGTCTTCTCTGACTATTTGGAGTTTTTTCCTGGAGGCTGAAACCTTGAGGGTCAAATGTGCCAATAGAGAAACAGCGCTTTAGTGACATCACAAAGCCCACACCCTCCCCCTCATTATCATAACACAACAGGTGTGGGCATAAGGAGGAGGAGGGACTAGGACAGGTGGGTGGTGCTAAGGTGGTGGAGGAGGTGCTAAGGTGAGAACCAGGTATACTTAATGCACTGGTGGGTGTGTCTACATAAAAACAACATTTTAACACTTACTGTACACTTTTTTTTTGTTGAAAAAAATCCTTACATAATAATAATACCTTATGATCAGGTTTTAGGGTTGAAAAATATCATGGCACTCCATCTTTAAGCAGCCTGATCGCCAGAGAATTAGTATACATTGCACGGATCCAGTGCACGTCATTCCGTGCATAGTCGCCTAGAAACCCCGAAATTCCGTGCATATGTACGGCGAGTCCCACGGTGGGTGTAACCAGAAAAACCCGGAAGCAGAGCAGTCCCCACAACAAAATTTACGATTCTGTGCCTATCGGTACATAACTCAAACGGCGCTGAGTAGGCACAAGGGAATGTCGCAACGTTCGGGACGGCAACTCGCTCGCTTTAGCTCGCTTGGTGGCCCCTTACGTGGCGACAATTCCCTTGAGACTGCGCGCCTCCGAAATGGTTTAGTCACAATGGGGGAGATGCGAGGCGGCTATGCACGGATTTTCGGGTTTTCCAGTTGTCTATTCACGGAATTTCATAAACGTTCAAAGAGAACGTTTCCTCTGGCGATCGGGTTGGTTTAAGACCTGGAACGCATCTGTGTCACCTTTTGATTTGAGCTAAAAAGCATTATTTTACACTTTGGCTATTCAAAAATAGCAGATATACAAGCAGTGCCGCGCTACGAGCTTGTAGATCTGCTATTTTTGAGAAATCGTGAAAATGTGTGCAAATCTTGGAATATACATATTTTTCAAGCAAACATTTTTAACTCAAATCTTTGCCTCTGGGACCCCCTGGAACAACATATTTTGAGATGGGGGTCCGCGGCCAAAAACATATCATTTTGTGGGTCCTTGAAATGAAAAAGTTTGAGCACCACTGATATAGAAACATACGTTTTTCAGAGAACTGTTGGGATTTAGAAGACATTTGTTAGAATCGACTTCAGGTCTTAATGGGTTAACTATTATTTGACACTCTTCCAATCTGGGATGCAAACCTATTCAGATGCTACCTAGGACAGTCCAACCATAATATCCTCATAACCAACCACATCAATCAGACAGGCCAGGACCCATCTGGCATGTGTAATTGGCTCAATTGCCATGCCAACAAAGAAAGAGCCTTTGCGACCAGGCCTGGTGTTCCCTCCTTCACCCATGACCCCCGTCCAATTAAAGCCCACCAATCACACTTCAGCTCTAAATTAAAGCACTTGGGTGTTCCAAATGTCTAGTGCAGCAGAGTTACACAACAAAAGACTATTTTAAAGCATCTTGTGTAAGGATTGGAACTATATACAAACAAACTAAAAATAAATACAAACGTTGTTTAGAAAGCTTCGAAGTGAGAAGAAAGCACAAAAGAAAGCAATAGTTTGGAGAACAGCCTAACCCAGCTGGTGTACTTTGTTGTGTGTTTTGTCTTTAGTGCCAGTCCAGCATGACAGAATGGGAAACATATTTTGAGCTTCTGAACACTGAGCATTTGAACGTTGCTTAAAACAAACATACCTACACACATTTACGTGCACACACAAGAGTTATTTTTGATTGAAAACCGCATGCTGCGGGGGCAATAGAGTACTGTAGGTGATACACTGCAGTGAACACTTGTGTATAATGTGTTTATGTGTGTAGGTGAGTGTGTGTGGGGGGGGGGGGACATGTAGAGACTGGATGGATGGACACTGATGGTAACCTTACCAAAAATCGATTGTTCAATCTTTGGTAAACAATTCTCTGCTCCACAAGAGCCTGGATAACACTGTTGACAAGGAGAGGAGGTAAATCAGAGAGCAGAGAAACGGAACATATATTCTACGTACTGTATATATAGGGTCTGAGGAGAAGAGAAGAGAAGAGAAACAGTGAAAATAATGAAACAATGGAAGACAGTAAAATACCAGTGTCAAGAGAGTGTGGTAAGGGTCCCTCATGGCTCATTTCTAATTGGTCACTAGGAGAGGTGTGGGTAGTGCCCACTGGGCTATAACGCAGCTGTCAGAGCAGGGGAAATTAACTCAAACACATTTTCCTGACATGTCAATTAATTATAAGTTCTCTCACTCGCCCCATGCCTCTTTCTCTCCTCACTGTCTTCATTTATCTTTCTCTCTCGCTTTTAGGCGGTGTGAATATATGTTTGCCGGGGGGGGGGGGGGGGGGGGGGTTCACTAATTCAGCACATTTAATTTCATAACTCAATTAGATTTAATGTAACGGCAACGGTTAGCAAACTTTGACTGACTGATGAATGTACTTTGTCTTTCTGCCACAGTGAATGGCGGTTGGTCAACGTGGACGGAGTGGTCGGTGTGTAACAGCCGCTGTGGTCGGGGCTTCCAGAAACGCACGCGGAGCTGCACCAACCCCGCCCCTCTGAACGGAGGACTGCCCTGCGACGGACAAGCCATACAGAAAACTGGCCTGCACCACACTATGCACCGGTACGCCTACTCTACTCTACAGTCGTTCTCAAAGTAGGGTTCCGGGGACCCCCCGGGGGGTCCTTGGGGGGGTTCCAGGGGGTCCCCAGCTAAATGATTGACAGGAACCAAATGCTCCCTTATGTGTCTGTAACTCTGAGAGTGTACAAATGTACTCAGAGTTATAAGGGTTTGTGGTCTATATGCATGTCAAACCGGGGGTCCTTCCAATTAAAATGTTTGAGAACCACTACTCTACTCTATTGTTGTGGTTTAGTACTTCAGGCTTCACTCGATTGTGATGATCGTTTCTCAATAGCTATATCAATCTGTACTTGCCCGGATGTGAACTTGATCCACCCACCTTATCGAGGATAGATTGGGAGGTGTCTTGGACAGCCAAATATCCCAGAATGCATTTCGCCCCAACCAGCAGCCATGGCGGAGGAGATAAATACTTTTAAATACTACTGCAGTTGTGTCACAAAACACAGAGAGTTTAGTTGTTCTACCGCCAAATCTGCGGTCGATTTATCAAGACAGAACCTACTTGAAAATTTGCTCCGACATTTTCGGAGACACGAGGTCCTGCTGTTTTGACTGAAACACACAGCTCATTAGAGAGGCGAGCTGCACTGGGTGATCACGCAGTCATCCCATCCTGGAGAAAACTGATTTCAGACATCCCCCCATTGCGTATACTTGGTATTGAGAAATGGTGTGTCCAGCACTCTGCTTCTTTTTACTTTGTTCACGTATTCGTTTTTTAATTATACTTTTGAAGTTTACAAACGTTTCACTTCAAATGCCTCTCTCTCCCTCTGCGTGTAGTGGATGGTGAGTGGACAGACTGGAGTAAGTGGTCAGCATGTGGGACGGAGTGCACCCAGTGGAGGAGGAGAGAGTGCAACAACCCTGCTCCTAAGAACGGAGGGAAGGACTGTGACGGCCTGGTACTCCTGTCTCAGAACTGCACCGACGGACTCTGCATGCAAAGTGAGTTCAGCAGGACTGGCCCCACCCTCTCTTTCAGGGCCATAGCACACGACATCTTCAATGTTTGAAGCCATCCGACATGGACGACTCAAGTGTGAAGAGTTGGTATGGCGGGGTTACTGGGGTTGTGAATTTTAGCCACATAAACCATAGACTTCCTTAGACCGAGGTGCCCCAGGGGTCTATAAATGGTCCTCTCCTTTTCTTTTATCTACACCACATCTTCGCCTAAAATACCGGATCTACAAGCTCATAATGTGACGTGTCGTGAGCTTGTAGATTAGCTATTTTTCGCCGAATGTTCACCTATTTTCACCAAATGCCATGACCAGAATAGGGATGCTATGGTTTATGTGGTTGATAAATAGCTCCAGTGGCGCTATGGGAGATGCATAGTAAAGAAATACAAGTGTTCACTTGTAAATGGAACAGGGATTTGGGTTATCGAAGAAAACGGAGTTGACGTTGACGTATTGTTGTACAGAATTCATTCCCATTTATATCCTGTAACTTCAAAGCTGCTGCCCACGTTTCATGCCCCCCCGGACGAGCCGTTTCACTTTTCCTTCTTTTTCAAGTCCTGCACACTTTCAATTCTACTCTTGCTCTGATTCTTCCGCCTATTCCTCTCCTTCTCCACACTATCATGCTCCTGCATAATGTCCTCCTGCCTCCTGCGTTCTATCCTTGCTCCTATTTGCATTGTGGCGCTCCTCGTCCCCATCGCTCTCACATGCACTCACCCTTTCTGCCTCCTCCTTCCCCTACAGTACCTGTATTCCTCTTTTGTCACCTCCTGGGTGTTTCTTTTTTTAGTCCTCTCTCTCTCTCTACTTTAGAATCACACTCCTGTACTTTCAACACAACAATAGGCAGATGGCGAATGATTTATTATGTTATTTTTTCTTTTAAATGTCACCGTGAATTAACTGCTTTTGTGCACCGCCACCAGCCCGAGTCAGAAGCACTTATCTGATGGGAGCTTTGCGTTGGGAGATAATGACAAATAATGAGCTGGCATAATTGGCCAAAAAAAGTCTCCCCAAGTATTTAGTGATTTATTTTTGACACCAACGAGAGAGGCAGTAGCAATCTTGCGGCCGCGAGGAGAATGCAGTCCCGAGTCATAAATGTGGTAATTGTGGGTTTTTCCAAGAGCGAGACAACTTTTATGTGTTGACTTGTAGGGAAAAGAACGTGTTGTGCTCAGCGTAATCGAGAGAGTTTTACAGAAAGCAGTGGCGAGAGGGAGTGTGTGAGTGTTTGTTTGTGCGTGTGAGTATTTGTTTGTGTGTGTGTGTGTGTGTGTGTGTGTGTGTGTGTGTGTGTGTGTGTGTGTGTGTGTGTGTGTGTGTGTGTGTGTGTGTGTGTGTGTGTCTGTGCGTGCGTGCGTGCGTGCGTGCGTGCGTGCGTGCGTGCGTGCGTGCGTGCGTGCGTGCGTGCGTGCGTGCGTGCGTGCGTGCGTGCGTGCGTGCGTGCGTGCGTGCGTGCGTGCGTGCGTGTGTGTGTGTGTGCGTGTGCGCGCGAGCGTGCGTGCGTTGGGCGGGTAACCGGGTGAGTAAGTTGGGAAGACAGATCATATAATTGATCTTTTACATACATACACTCACATAGATGTTTACTGTAATTGTGTCATCAATCCTAATTAGGCTTTGCTCATAAACAACATGGCAGCTACGGAGACATGTTCCTTGAAGAAGAAAATATATTTTCAAGACTGGTGTCCCCTGCTGTCATGTTTGTAAGATACCTGATGAATAAAGACAACCTTTGTTCATTTATCCAGGGGATAAACTGTCAGAATAGCCTACTTCTGACAATGAAATTAGCCTAGTGTAATTATGTAATCTAATAAATGATAGTATAGTACAGTATAATAGCCTTTAATATGTTATCCATGTTACCTTGCCTTTATGTGAAATATTGACATGCCAAAATGATATGTATTTGTCCGCGGACCCCCATATCAAAATATGTTGTTCCAGGGACTGTTCCAGAAGCAAAGATTTGAGTTACAAATGTTCGCTTAAAAATATATATATATTCAAAGGTTTGCACAAATGTTCACGTCTTGTCAAAAATAGCAGATCTACAAGCTCGTAGCGCGGCACTCGGTGCCACGCTATGAGCTTGTATATCTGCTATTTTTGAATGGCCAAAGTATAAAAGGATTTTATTTTTGTGATGCTATATTAACGCATTTTGCTGGGGACCCCCTGGAACCCCCCCCAAGGACACCCTGGGGGTCCCCGGACCCCACTTTGAGAACCAACGCACTAAAGCATATAGTGTATCTTATGGTGCATCAGGAGAGGATTCCCTGAGGCCTGTGAGACAGAGCCATAGGATCTAGGAATCAAACCCAGAGAGCTATAGATTTAGGCTCATTTCCCCTGATTGATTTCCTGTCTCTGAAACGGAACGCACAGTCTTGGTTTTTATGTCTGCAGTAATGTTTCAACGGTTTCCTGTAGCAGGAATCTATGACCATAATGTATGCGGTTTGCGTGTATGTGTGCGTGTGTGTGCGCGTGCGTGTGCGTGTGTGTGTGTGTGTGTGGCTGTGTGCGTGTGCGTCCTTCCTTGTGTCAGATGTCCCCCGAAGCAATGCAGCTACATGTCATAGCAACATGGATCCAGTGGCAGTATGAAATAATAATCATCCAATGCATATTTCTCTCAAGCTTCAACTCATGTTGAGCCTGTATAGATGCGCTTGTAGATTCGCTATTTTCTGTGCGCGACACGATTGCGCAACCCAAGCATATAACTCAGGCTCTAGCATTAATGAAGCGGCCTAAATCATTTATGTGTACGTGTCGTTTGAATAAAAGTTTTCAATTTATTCGACGCTTAAAAGATTTGACTTACTTTTCACATCATGGGATGAGTGGTGAAAATAATGAGCTGCTATCCACTTCTTAGACACTAAACTTCGTTGAATGGGGTCACCCAGGGGTCTATACTTGGTCCCCTCCTTTTTTTCCCACACCAAATCTTTTCGCCCATTACGACACACAGAAAAGGGATGCTAGGGTTCATGTGGTTAAGTTGGGTCAAACCGTGTGTGCGCCAGTCTGTCCCACTAACCTCAGTTCCTTAGCAGTACTTTAGTTCCTCAACACAGCTTCAATGATGAGAAGTGGAAGTGAGAAAATAAAAGGGGGGCTTTGCCAAGGCTTTTGGAAAAGGCTGCTCAAAAAGCACTTCCCTGCTCTCTCTCTCTCCCCCTCTCTCTCTCTCTCTCTCTCTCTCTCTCTCTCTCTCTCTCTCTCTCTCTCTCTCTCCGTCTCGCTCTCACAACCTGCCTCCATTTTTCTCTCTGCCATTCTCTCTCTCTCTCTCTCTCTCTCTCTCTCTCTCTCTCTCTCTCTCTCTCTGTCCGTCAATCCCCTTTCTGGTCAAACACTCTTTATCTGACTCGGTCGCTGCCTAAAGCCCCCCCCCCCCCCCCCGCCCGCCCCCCCTCTCTCTCTGAAGTTGTCCTATTAGAACCTGAGTGCTGAAAATCCATTTGACCTCACTCTCACCCCATTTTGAGTGTCCCCAGTATGTGTGTGTGTGTGTGTGTGTGTGTGTGTGTGTGTGTGTGTATTTGTCAGAGTAAAAAGTCAAAGTCATGTGTTCGATTTATATACTGTATATATATATATTTTTCTTTTCCCTCTATCACTCAGCCTGTTTACATTTTACTGACATATCGATCGATCCCAAGCAGCCTCGCTTAAGGATTTACTTTGTCATCCCACACAACGTGGCATTTCACTCAGTAACTATTATGATTGGTGTGTGTGTGTGTGTGTGTGTGTGTGTGTGTGTGTGTGTGTGTGTGTGTGTGTGTGTGTGTGTGTGTGTGTGTGTGTGTGTGTGTGTGCGCGTGTGCGTGCGTGCGTGCGTGCGCGTGTGTGCGCGTGTCAATCGTCTTCAACTCTGCCCGTTTTCCACAAAATGCCACAAATCGTCCAATTACCATGAAACATTGCATGCACACTCCCAGTAGGCCGAGGAAGAACCAACACCCCAAACTTTTCAAATTGGCCTCATGGTGGCGCTATAATAGCTTGCTTCACATTGGGCATAGGTGCCCTGGATTTTCTGTGGAAAAGGGATTATGTTTTCGCTCCTGTCCATCCATCCGTGTGTGTGTCTGTGAACAGCTAATCTCTGGCACCGTTGGACTGATCGGCGTGAAACTTTGCAGGCACCGCCATTTCTTCAAAACACACATTTAGCTAGAACTCCTACAGCTTTTGTCCAAAACTAACAGGAATCAGAAACAGAATCATCTTTATTGTCACATTTGTCAATTTTGTTTTTGTGCAAGCTCCATCGTTTTTTGTTGTTTCCAGAAAGAGAAAAAAAAGAAGGGGGGGAATAAAGTTAGACATACAGTAAGGTGCATGAGCATAGCAGCTGGTATATACTCTACATGATATAGTCATTAAGGTGCAAGAAGAATATCAGCGCGTTGTACATGAGATTAAGGGGTAACATTCGGTACACATTATCCCTTAAGTCACAAGATCAATCAGTATTTCTCATATTCCAAAACACTTTTTCAATTGTCTACAACTTTTCTAGTTAATTTTTTAATTTTCTTTCAGTGTCTCCTCCTACCTCTCACTCACTCATTTTGTTTCTTTTTCTGTGAGTTTGTTCATTCACATCTTTCTGTCCATTTTCCGTTGCTTGTCTGCTTGTTATAAGATAATTTGTGTCATTACTGTCATAAGTATGTTTGTATTATGAATGATTTGTGTTCTGGATGACACATTGCCCGCTACCATCTATTTTTTATTTTTTTCAATAATTTTGATTTAAATTGAAGCAAACAGTAAAAGAATTAACAAACAAACAAACAAAAAACACCTTTGCACTTCACAGTTATGTGTGTTTGGGTTTGTATGCCTGCACACGTGTGGGTTTGTACGTTACCCCACTTAACCTTGTTCCTGCACCCTGTAGCATTCAGTAAGTCTCACCAGGTTTGTGTTGCCTTTATCAATTATACACCAACGCTTCAATTATACATCAGAACATCCGCAGACCATCCCTGTTGTAGACCCACAGTCTGCTCCTGAACATCAGCATTCATGCCTGTGTTGTAGACCCACAACCTGCCCCTGCTAAGACCACTCAACATAAGACCACTCAACATAAGACCACTAAATTCTATAATGAAAGCTTCAGATAGTTGTTTACCCTTTTGTTATTGGTGCCTTGGTTGTTTGTGTTTTGTTTGAGATTCATTTCATTTTGTGTTCATCATTCTCTCTCCTCCATCCATCTCTCTTTCACAATATCTCTTTCTCTCTCTCTCTCTCTCTCTTTCTCTCTCTTTCTCTCACTTCCAAGGTTCTTTGTTTCAGATGTCCACTGAGGCAAAAGAAAAGAGTGATGTGGGATATACATGTGAGTTGATATTTTATGTTTTACCACCTTTTCACGTTCTTTTCTTCTCCTCCCACTCATGTCATTTCTGTTTTGTTGTCGTTTTCTTCTTGGACTTGGAGTCTTATGGCGTTTCGTTGTTCATGACTTCTGGTCTTGTTTTTTTGCACTACAGAACAAACACCAGGCTCTATCTATTAGTATTATTTTCGGTTAGACACGGGATGTCATGGGAGGTCAATTGTCTGGATCTCACAGACAGTGTGTTTGAGGCACAAGTAGTTGTTTTTATGGTTTAACTCTTCTGTGTGTCATTTTTAGACTTTGTTGGGCTATTCAAAAATAGCAGATCTACAAGCTCATATCGCGGCACCGAGTAGATCTGCTATTTTTGAAAAATCATGAAAAGTTGTGCAAATATTTGATTTCTTTTTTTTGGCAGACATTTGTAACTCAAATCTTTGCTTCTGGGGGTTCCTGGAACTAAATATTTTACAAATGTTTGCTTTAAAAAAATATATAATAAGATTTTGACACGAATTTTCACGATTTTTCAAAAATAGCAGATCTACAAGCTCATAGCGCGGCACTCGTTGCCGCGCTATGAGCTTGTAGATCTGCTATTTTTGAATAGCCAAAGAAATATAAAAATGACACAGATTCTTTCCCGGTCTCAATGGGTTAATGAGTCAGTAGTCTCGCGTCGCCAGACAAGTATTCCACAATCTCAGAATGCTATATACTGTAGAGTCTAGAACTACACCTCCCGAACATGGAAGCTGGCATCTGGCATTTGCTGGCATCCGTTCACGAAAATAGATTTTAAAATATCCATTTCTGCTAAGCAGCAAGCTATATATGCTTAGATGATTTTTGATTTATATTAGGATAAATTTGCACGACTGTAAAGACGGAAGTGGGGAGGAGACTTCACATCCGCTTTATCGCTTGCTCATGAACGGAGCTTCCGTGCTCCATACTGTATGACCGGAAGCAATTGAAAATTGCGGGAGGCAACAGTCTGGCCACGCGAGACGAATGAGTCAGTAACAATATACCATGTAAAGTAGGATGTCTAGATCATGGAACTAACCATGAGCATCTAGAATCCTGGCTATTTATGACTTATATTAATGAACAAAATACAAACTAAGTTCATTCACACTATCAACGCTGCATCGAACATAGCACTGTTTTTATTCCATATTTCTAGGCTGGATTACAGTATCTTGCATTATTACAACCACGTACCCATCGGAAGCTTATGATGCTCACAAACAAACACAGAATGTACACAAACAGGGGACAGCGCACAAGTTCAGGATTAACATAACAAAAAATGGGTAACTCTTTTTTTCCTGGGTTTGAACAGGGTTGCAGGTGCATGAGCAGGTGAATTAATTGGGAAGAATGTGCATCATTACCGGGTGGTAAAAACTAGTGACTTTGGAGAGGAGCTGGGAAAGGATGGCTCACCATCACCTGAATAAGGCAAAGGGTAGACTGACAGGTGCCTGGTGGTGAAAACCCTTAATCATTAGCAGGGGGAATAAAAAATGCCTTCCTTGCTATCCTGGCCCTGCTACATTTGCATCCACCTCTCTCTCCCTCCCTCCCTCCCCCAATGCCCCACTCCATCCGCAATTGAAGCTATAATCCGGGACTTATTTTAATGAATAAAACATTTGATGGTAGTGTATGTATATACAATATATAACTAGCCCATCTGCAGTGGTTGGAGGTGGTCTCCATACTCTTCCATTGAAAAATGTGGACTCTCAGGGACTTTCTGTTGTTGCACTCCTCCTCAAAGCTGTCCTTGTGCATTATCCCATTAAGACCAGAAGCCGATTCTACAAAATGTCTTCTAAATCCCAACAGTATTCTGAAAAAAACATATGTTTCTATATCAGTGGTGCTCAAACTTTTTCATGTCAAGGACCCCCAAAATGATATGTATTTGACCGCCGACCCCCATCTCAAAATATTGTGTTCCAGGGACCCCCCAGAAGCAAAGATTTGAGTTAAAAATGTTCGCTTTAAACAATATATATTCAAAGATTTGCACACATTTTCACGATTTTTCAAAAATAGCAGATCTACAAGCTCGTAGCGCGGCACTCGGTGCCGCGCTACGAGCTTGTATATCTGCTATTTTTGAATAGCCAAAGTGTAAAATAACGCTTTTTTAGCTCAAATGAAAAAGTGACACAGACACGTTCCCATTCTCATTTCTCCCATTGCGATAAGCGTCTCTCTCCATTTATCTTCAGAGGTGTCAGTGGGAGTCTATGATGCCTGCCCCGTAAATGGTTTTAAATGCAGCTGTTCTATTTCTTTAACCCTTTCTTTCTCTCCTGGAAGTACAAATCACGTGAACTTGTATGAGACAAACTACTTTTGTGTAAACCAGTTATGTTGAAATGTAATCTGAATCTGAAGGTGACACAACCCTGCTACTCGACACGTTTGGCTGTAGCTTGGTGGGTAGATATAAGCCGTCTCCGGTGTGTGGTATTCAGAAGGTTACTGGTTCGCCTCCTGGCCCGGGGCAGTGTCCCTGAGCAAAGACACCCCTAACTGCTCCACCCAAGGCCTCCTCATAACGATCTGAGCAGCCATCACATATTTAAAGCTGGAAAATAACTTTCCCCTGCGGGACTAATAAGGTAATCAAAACAGTAGAATTTTTATTGTTTAAGCAAAGGCCAATACAACATTTAAATATAATATAATTATTCTCATTTGGCTGAAAAATAAAAGCACTTTTACCCTACATTTGCATTCACACTTACTATCCATAAAACCTTTAAAGGTTTAATGACATTCACTTTTACACCACATTCAAAGTCTTTGTCCTGGTCCTTCAAAAGTGTACAAAAAGTTTTAAGTGAAAATTCCATTCCAGTGATCCATGGCAGGTGTTTTTCTCTCACATTTCTAAAGCCTTTTCAACTGCAATGAAAAAAGAAATCTTTGCCTGCGGGTGTCGCTGGTGAGGGATTTTGCCTGTCAATCATCGCCTCTGCTCCGCCCCCCCCAAAGGAAAGGATAGGGGAGGGGAGGGGCGAGGAGGAGAGTGGGCGGGATTAATTGACTGTGACCTCACTGTCGAAGGGCCAAGCTCAGATTACTTTTCAGCCTAAGTATTCAGAAAACCCCAGACCACAGAAAATCCACTGAATGTTCTAAGTTCAGATTTTTTGGGTGTAATTGAGGTCATAAAACCCCAAATAAAACATTTAAAATAAAAAAAGTGAAAATGAATGTCATGATACCTTTAACACAATTCTTGATCAAGCTCTGGCTGTTTCAGTTTTGTATCTGCGTTGCACGAAAAAAGACAGCAAGGAAAGCAGGCACACATACTGTATGCCTGAGTTATTTGCAATGTGCTGTGAGCCTTGTTTATCTTAACATTTTGGGTGCATGACACCGGCTTGCAACCAAGAATAAACTAGAAAGGCGGCGGGCGCTCCGCGGAGGTTGGATTGCCTACCCAGGGCTGTGTAAGTCATGGGCTGCAGGCGTCAGGACCCGAGGAAGCAAGCGGGAGGAAATAGCATTTCCCTGACATGTGGTTCAACTTTTTGCTTTGTGGTGGTGGCCACTATATGGGCAGAAGTCAATACGCTTTTTGAAGGTATGCTCTATTCACCTGTTTCTTGGCTGTGTGTTTTCCACTTCCTGTCGGATTTCATTGGATATCATTAGTCATCTGACCGGTTTCATTGGATTTCATTGGATCAAAAGACAGGAAGTGGAACACAGTGAAAAGCCTAGGAAACAGGTGGATAGAAGCCCCATAAGCAGGGGACATCAATGTGTCCGTACATGAACAAATGTGTCAGTTGCAGACTTATCCATGTCTGTGGAAAAAAGTTGATAATAAATAAATACCACTGGTGTACAAAGTATTTTTGGGAATTATTTTAAATAAAAAAATCGTACTTTTACGACACTACATTAACATTGGACACCTCGTTACTCAAGTACAATCTGTATATAAATCAATATAATTCACTCATCATCATGATATTGGATTATCCAGAGTTTTCAAATTCACGTTTGAGAGCAACTGACACAAGGGACAGCGAGTGCATTTTCCGGCAGCGGCTGCTGCCGAGGCAGCTCCGCGGAGCTGCCGGCGGCGCGAGCTTTGGGAGTGTGCTGCGTTTGTGTAACGCAGTCCCCACCAATATTATTTACGATTCTGTGCCTATCGGTACATAACTCGGACGGCGCTTAGTCGAATAGCAGACCATCGGCCGGTCGTCGCGGGCACTCGCGCCTGGAGGCGCTCGGGCGCGACTCCTTGGCCTCAAGGTCTGCTGATTCGGCGCGCCTCTGTCATGGTCCAAAACTATACTTTATCGGCGGAAAAAATAAGTTGACTGCCGCTCCTCCACCGGCAGTTCCGCTGCTGCCGCTCCTCCACCGGCAGTTTCCGCGGCAGTTCCGCTGCTCAGCCGCTCCACCGCCGGCAGTCACTGCCGGGAGCTGCCGCTCCTCCACCGGCAGTTACCGCGGAAGTTCCGCGGCTGTTGCCGCTGCCGGAGAATGCACTCGCTCCTTCTGACTGACACTCTCAACAAGACAAGTTGCCATGGTGACCATTGTTGTGTACTAGAGACAACAATGGACATATTATGTCCATTATGGTTACTTACTAGTTAGTGCCTGTTTTATACTGCATTTATGCATTTTGATGTTCGATAGGATAAATTATGTGCCAATCCTTTATATTGCACAGGCTGCAGTCGTGTGTTCTGCCAGGGTCCCTGACACAGAAGTGTCTTTGTAAGAAGAGTAGTTGAAGCAGGCTGGCAAGGGTTTTCATGTCCCTATGAATGAAAGTACCTGGCTGATAAGGCCACAAGCTTTGATGGTGAGGTTGTTCTTTCATGAACCATTTGTTGAGAGGTAGATAATTCAGCCTGGGATGCTATTGAGAGAAAAATATGACTGTGTAAAAGCCACAAGTGGATGTAGATGTAGAATTCTTTCCTTGGTCCGGGTGTGATGGACTAACTACATTCATAGCATCTATATCAGTGGTGCTCAAACTTTTTCATTGTCAAGGACCCCCAAAACAGTATAATATATTGATATTGCCGCATTTGGTTGACTCAGTTAGACAAAGTAAGAAAATCCCTCCCTTCTTCTCCTCCTGCCAGTCATCCCATCCTTTTTGAACAACTGAGCCTGCCAGGTGCCAGGACCACAGTTCATGTTGCCAGGCAAGATCAAAACAGCAGTTTGAATGAGTTTCAATTAGTGATCGTGCACTGCTCCGCCATGGACGCAGATCACACAGGAGATAGAGCCAAGATAAGCTGAGCTATCCTGTTTTAGTTCGCCATTTAATCCCCCATGGTACATTGGACCATACTGTAAAGATCCATGCTGACTGGTCCGTGCAGTGATGATTTTATAGGGGGGGCAGGGGGGAAGTTGCCCTCCCTTTTTTCGATTGATTAATTGATTAATCTATCTATTTATTGAGATCTCATACGTATTTGTCATTTGCATACAAGTGGCATTACTATAGATTGTGTATGGAATGAAAGCCTGCTACTGTAGGTACTTAGCAAGGCGTTGATGAGGTGACGTCATGGAGGGAGCTCTCTCTCTTTGATCTCTGCTCTGCCCTGCGGGAGTTAACGAGCATAGTTTTTTACCTCAGAAAATGTATCAAACTACAATAATAACTGTCTGTCTATCACCCAGACATGTGTGTGAAGGATATGACACGTCAGCAAGCTCTGACACTTACATGGAATGTTACATAAATGTATTAGTTACATTGTTTGTTTTGCTTACTTTGCAACTGTCTGCTAGTTTAATTGTTTTATTTGCTTAAGTAGGCTAGTTTGCAGATGGAGTACCGTTTTTATTCAGTGTTCATATGTTTATAGGATGAGGTATTTGCACCGTATTAGCCATACTGGTGACAGTAGATTTGTAGTGTTGTCTGTTGACAATGTGTTGATCTGTGAGCCCCAGCCCACCTGCTATTCACAGATACAGTAGAACTGCTACATTATCTGTAGCCTATGCTCGACTCAGCTCCTTTAATATGCAACTGTCTGGTATAAAGGTTTCTCAGACTGGTATTATTTCCATAGTGTACCAAGTTAACCATACCATACTTTGCACTTCCTCACAGATGGTGTTTTTTTTTAAACGGGTCGTAGCACCGTGCACCACGAAGGGTTAATCCGCCCCTGCCCATGACAAAATCTTGCCCCGCCTCCTGACAGAGGCTAAAATCGCCTATGGGTCCGTGTCCGTGTCCGTGTCCGTGTGCGTGTGCGTGTCTGTGTGCACGAGTGTGTGCGCTCGCGACGTAGAGCATAGGTGCACAATACATACTGTACACACACATTTAATCCCATACACAGGCAATATCTCTGAATCTAAAAACATGCACACATAAAAGTTAACTATGAAACACAAACGAGAATCACTCAGTGTCACAAGTCAGCGTTCCACCTGACACATTTAGAGGAAAAACATTGTTTTAAAATGTCATCTCTCACACACACACACACACACACACACGCACGCACACACACACGCACACGCACACGCACACGCACTTACACAGCATTAGCTCTGTGTATGTCAGCTGTCTGCATAGTGTCTTAATTAGAACATCAAAGATCAATACAACCAATACGGGTGTTTTGCATGCATGCGTCTGTACGTGCGTGCGTGTGTGCGTGCGTACTTGCGTCTACGTGCGTGCACTTGCGTGCGTGTGTGGGTGTGTGCGTACGTGTGCATGTGTGCGTGTGTGCGTGCTGACCTTTAGCAAACATTGTCCCTCCTACAGAGGGCTGTCAGATAGTACTTTAGAGGACATCACAGATGGGCTGTCTGAACGTCCCTCCATCTCCCACATGATTGATCATTATTCAATTGTTCCCTGTTGTGTTCATCACAGTCACATGTTTTAATCTAAATCCAATTTACCTGGGCTTGTGGCTGAGGGTTTTGGACATGGAGCCACTCATCACGTACAAGAGGGAGAGAGCGTACCACAGATGCAGCTGATTGACTTGAGGAATGGAAAGAAATGTGTGTGTGTGTGTGTGTGTGTGTGTGTGTGTGTGTGTGTGTGTGTGTGTGTGTGTGTGTGTGCAGTAGGTGGTGAGGGTGTTTCTGTGTTTATTTTGATGTACCATATATTTATTACGAAATATTTTCATGTGTATGTGTGTGCCCAAGTGCATGCCAGTGTGCGAGTGCATCTGATAGTACTGTATGTGTGCAATGGTAGGAAAACTGTGTTTCTGTGTGTGTGTGTGTGTGTGTGTGCGTCTGTGTGTGTGTGTGTGTGTGTGTGTGTGTGTGTGTGTGTGTGTGTGTGTGTGTGTGTGTGTGTGAGAGAGAGAGAGAGACAGAGAGAGAGAGAAACTGTGTGAGTGTATTTTAAATAGCTGTCATAGTTGTCAGGGTTTCTAGTTTCTCCACTCGTGTTCACTGTGTCATTCTGTCTAGAACAAGTACTCACTGTTCTGTATCAGGTCAAGAGTGCAAAGCCATTTTCAGTCCCTTTTTCCAACTTTGTCTTCTTTAATCATTTTGGAAAAGACTATCATGCAAGATTACCAGGTGGTACAAGAACATCAGACAGGCAAATACAATAGAATGAGTTGGACCAGTTCTTGTTCGAGTTTCTAGCTTTCAAAAACAAAAAGCTGACTTTCAAGCTCATTGCCTGGGATTCAAACCCGGGCCGTAAAATGACAGGGCATCAGCTGTAACCACTAGACTAACTTGACTGTCTGAGTCACAGAGGAAAGAAGTAATTACAACACAGCAGTTGATTCGGGATGAATAATAACAATAGGCCTAGTATATATACAACGTTTGTCTGTCTGTCTGTTTGTCTGTCTGTCTGTCAGCGCGCACGAGATGTACTTTGTAGATGTTACAATCTATCTTTAATAATACTAACTAGATGTGGTGTAAAGTAAGTTATTTTACTCCACTACAATTATTTGAAAACGAACTAAGCACATAGTTTGATGCCAATACTTTGTATTGGCTTTGTAGCCTAG
Organism: Gymnoscopelus braueri; assembly: GCF_963280865.1. Classification (NCBI taxonomy): domain Eukaryota; kingdom Metazoa; phylum Chordata; class Actinopteri; order Myctophiformes; family Myctophidae; genus Gymnoscopelus; species Gymnoscopelus braueri. The sequence goes on along the minus strand of NC_137608.1, from coordinate 28,975,731 downwards.
TTTTACTCAGTAATATTTTTAACACAGGCCTTTTACTTGTAACAGAGTATTTTTATATTGTGGTAAAAAACGGGACATTCTGCAATAGATTAATATTACATATTACTTTTTAGTTACTTAAAAAAATAAAATAATTGAACAATTAAATAATCTAGATTTTGTATTATTATTATTATTATTATTATTATTATTATTATTATTAGCCCACAGATTATTTTTGGGACAGAGATGGCAGATGAGCAGGCATTTAAATTATAAGATTTAAGGATTGTGAATTACATTAATGTATCAATGTATTTACTTAAATTAATCAATTCATAAATAGACATATACCTTAATGTAATGTAATCTAGAGTAATTTCTTTCCTCTGCAAACATTTTAGCTCTCTTATGCCACCTACTGTCCACCTACTGTATTGCAGCCCAAAACACACCTCCAAGCCATAGCCACACCCCCAACCTTTCACAACCTAGGGTGAGCTGAGTCCTGGTAGGTACCTTTCAGAGACTGGAGCGTATAGGTCAGCAGGTAACCACTGTATGTAATGGCAAGATGAATAAATCAATCAAGCAGAAGAGGCAAAAGCACTTCTGAAACATACAATACATTGTGGAGTGTTAATATAAAACATGCAAAAGGTTTCAGCTTCCTTGCTTAACCACTTTAGCCCTCTAACGTTGTTGCATGCCAGTTTTGTGGGAAAATAGCCGATCTACAAGCTTCCGACATGTCACATAGTGACGTGTTGTGAGCTTGTATATCTGCTAAAGTGGTTAAAGGTAGGGTAAGTGATATGTTTTTGTTGAAATAATTGTTAAATAGCTCTATATTCTGATTACTAGTACTCATTGTTGCTATTGAGTGTTTGGTCAGTGACAGGAGTCTCCATGTCTCTCCAGCGCTTTATTAAATAGAAAATGCATTTTCAGGTCAGGATACCAATATTATCCAAACAGGATAGAGAACTCACACAGGATACAGATTAAACAAATGTGGAACTGGAACACTATAAGAGGGTACTCTATCCTGATTGGCTGGAATTGTGCAACCCCCCTGAAAATTATGTTTCTGTTTATTAAAGAGCTGGAGAAACAGGGAGACCCCTGTTACTGAACAAACACACTATAGCAATGATTACTATCAGAATAATAGTGCTTTAACCTTTCAACGTTTTTGTTTTTGTTTTATCCAAAAAATATCACTTACCCTACCTTTAATTACATTCCTATTGGACATGTGACTTTGTCTGGCTGATGGATTATGGCCATTATTGTGTGTTGTCTATTTATTGTTTTTGTGTATTGTATCAATATTTTGTGGTATTTCAGAGGTGGCGGATCGATGAAGCATTGTAGCGGCCACATCCAGTAGTGCTATTACAATATTTATTTAAGCTGTTGGCTGAGCTGGTTTTTGGTGGCAAAAAAAAAACCCAATTCTATTGAGAACAGGCAGGAGAGTAAAAAATAGGCAATATGAATCGCAAAGGACAACAACAGTGCAGGTTTTATGTAGGTTACCCACTTGTGACAAAAAACAAACAGAGAGAGAGAGGGGGGAGGTTTAAGAGCACAAATACTGTACAGATTTTTATTTCTAAAGCACAAACACACACAGACAACAGGCTGTAGCCTACTTTACTGATCCCAAAGTGTCATCACATTCCAGTGTTAAGAAATAAGCCTCTATATCAAATAATAAAGAAATATAGGAGTCGGCCCGCTCTCCTGTGTATAGCTCCTTGGTACAGAGTCCATTATGGTGGGGAAATAGTGACGTTGTTGAGCTGTGATGTAAGGAATTTGCTTTCTACTGAGGACATCACAATACTAGGATCCAATGCTTGAGCTCTATGAAAGCCTTTGGCAGAAAATGGCCATTGAATGTCTTGGTATCACAGCACTCTTTGAGTTAACCTGGTACGCATCTGTGTCACTTTCTCATTTGAGCTAAAAAGCATTATTTTACACTTTGGCTATTCAAAAATAGCAGATATACAAGCTCATAGCGCGGCACCGAGTGCCG
>NC_137608.1:28693188-28973505 GCF_963280865.1 Gymnoscopelus braueri | reverse complement strand
ATTAAGATAGTTCTTAATAGTCCAGTGTCAGCTTCCTGAAGAGAGAGGGATTATCATTTCTGTGTTAGCCCATTTTTTTCACACACTTTTCTGCCTTGCGCACATTTCTTCTTGAGAAGTACCAATTTATTTTTTCTCTTTGTATAATAACCCCTCTCTCTCTCTCTCTCTCTCTCTCTCTCTCTCTCTCTCTCTCTCTCTCTCTCTCTCTCCCGCTCTCTCTCTCTCTGTCTCTGTAGTATGAGTGTTTGAAAATTACTTTCGAGAAGAGAAATCTTTTTAGCCATTTTCCTCTGTACAGGTACAGTATTAGTGGTGACGAGTGACATAATAAAGCATAACAAGTGTCTTTCCTATCTTTGTCTCTGACTCTCTTCAGCTGCCCCCAGTACGGACGACGTAGCGCTGTACGTGGGCGTCGTCATCGCGGTGATCATGTGCCTGGTCATCTCGGTCATCGTGGCGCTCTTCGTGTACCGCAAGACTCATCGCGACTTTGACTCCGACATCATCGACACCTCCGCGCTGAACGGAGGATTCCAGTCTGTCAACATCAAAACGGCGAGATCAGGTGAGGACAGACACAGGGCGGTGAAACTTTATAATCTTGTTACACTATTATTATTATTATTATTATTATTATTATTGCTATGTCTGCTTCAAACAACACTGCTCGAAGGAGAGACTAGGGGAGAACGAGGGAACCTACTTTGTCCTCTAATAAGAAAATGCCCTCTGACTGAACCCCCCAACACCATACTGTAGAAAGAAGAAGAATTATTGTCAGGGCAGGGCAAATGTAATCTGGTTTAATACCATCTAGACACTAACACAGTGTGTATACATGTCCTGTTCGTAGTTACAGAAAGTCAGAGCGGCCCATGCCTCCACCTGGGATGGATGTTGTGTTTGATAAGGGATGTGCTACTCGTCTCACTGTCAGGTGGAAACCTCCCATGTCCCCCCAAAAAATACGTTACTTTTCAGGAAATGGAAAAAGATAAAAAGTAGAAATTTGGAGATTCAAGGTTTCTGCCTGACAGCGACATAACTAAGAAAGAGGGTGTAACTCCACCAGAAGAACTCTCGTTGCCCCGATTTCTGCTTTACGCTGGTGCTGATACTATCGGTGTGTCACTAGCTGGCAATCCATACTGTCTGTATGTGATTCATCTGTCTCAAATGGACACCATTCACTGACATGCAGCACTCTCTCTCTCTCTCTCTCTCTCTCTCTCTCTCTCTCTCTCTCTCTCTCTCTCTCTCTCTCTCTCTCTCTCTCTGTCTGCAGTGAGATCCCAGGCAGACATTAGTTGTCTATCTTTCTATTTAAGTGGAGTCATATTTCACTCAGGTCCTTGTCCATACTGTAGCTTCAGCATCTCTAAGTATATGAGCTGAGGGCGAGGGGAGGTGCGGTGCATATACTGTAGATTCACACAGCAGACAAGCTGACGCGACACACACACACCGCCCTCATCTCATTGTCTCTCTCTCTGCTTCTTCTGGCTCCAAAAGCTGCTTCCCTCCGCCCAGTGGTTCACAAGTTGTTTTGTTCACCCCAAGGAACACTTCAGGAACTTCTATCTAATGGTGTGTGTGTGTGTGTGTGTGTGTGTGTGTGTGTGTGTGTGTGTGTGTGTGTGTGTGTGTGTGTGTGTGTGTGTGTGTGTGTGTGTGTGTGTGTGTGTGTGTGTGTGTGTGTGCGCGTGTGTGTGAGCGAGATTGAGGGCTGATTGACATTGCATCAGCAAACCATTAATTGTCATTCGTTGTTGAAAGAAATCTTCAGATTACTAATTTCAGAACCATCTTTTCTCTCTCTCTCTCTCTCACAAATACCCACACCCACCCGCACACACACATGCGCGCACACGCACACACATTCTGGCATTCTGTTAGTCATTAATTAAATTTCAGCAAGGATGATTTGGCATGAATACCCGCTGGCTTTAAGAGTAAACAGCCTGATGAGAGAGGGAGTGTTTGTGTGTGTGTGCGAGAGAGAGAGAGAGAGAGAGGCGAGGAGACTGACTATGGGACTTATAGTATACATCTCATCTTAGGCCAGGGTTTTTGTTTTTCACAGAAAACCCTGAAAAAAGCATAGTTACTTAACATAGATGACCAGGAGAGAGAGGATGGTGAGAATGGTTGAAGTTGAAAAATGCATAGTATAAAAATAGACAAAACAATCCCAAGTCCCTTTTTATGGAGCATTCTACAACGTAGCTTAGCACAAATATCGAGCCTTGTAGATGTAAACAGCATGCTGGCAGACTTAACAAATGAGTTAGAAAACAACACTAACATAAAACATTATACTCCAGGCACATTTCTATATGTAAGTTGTGACATTGCATGTTGATGAGCATGTTACACTAATCAGCTAATCACCTTGTTCAGGCCCACGGCTAACGCTAACCTTTTCAATGATTAGCCGTGAGAGGAAAATGGAAGCTCAGAGTGTCCATCCTCCTTCATGTAGCCACTTAGACACATAATGTAATCAGCGCTCGTGTGCATGTGTAGTATGCCATACGAGGTGCTTGATTGTGTGACAGTGAATATGAGCACGTTTGTCCCTTGGGTGGACTGTACGCAATGTCCATGTTCTTCGTTCGTGTGCGTGTGTGTGTGTGTGTGTGTGTGTGTGTGTGCGCGCGCGCGCGCGTGCGTGCTTTAGCATGCAACACTATACACATGCAAATGTCAAGGTATAACCATGGGACGCGGAGCATTGTGTGGCATGACAGATAGATGCTGATGCGCTTTGCAATTACCGTTGCATTAGTCGCGACAACTCAAGGGCAAACATGTCGCATGTTGAACATCTTGTGGCGTTAAGAGAGTGATTGAGATGAAAACATGACTGCTAATTAGCAGATACTCTGTGAATATTTTTGCCTCAGGGTAACATTATGACACATGCTATTCTACAGGCGACGGGAGTGAGAGAGGAAAGGGGCGGATTGCAATAACCACAGTGGACTTGATATTGAGAACATGCTGTTTAATTAGCAGAATCTGCATGCTATCCATCTAGGTATACGTCCTACTAGGATGACTCTGTAAGTTCCAGTGCCATGCCTCACACCTAGGGGCACGAGGACGCACACTTAGAGAGTGGTTTTCAGAATCATTATTGAAAAAGAAAGGCGTGCGATTAGCACAGTCCAAGCAGAACGACGCTAGCCGCCTGGGTGAAACTAGTGCAGGGTTTCAGTTAGCTGAATAAAATAATTACAGGGCCGTGGCTGTGCCTCTAAAATGTCAAAGCCACGGCCACCAGCACTAAGCAGGGTCAGTGGCATTGGTGTTTTTGTGGTCAGAGAAGGGCGGAGTACCTGACACGCAGCAGTGAGGTTCATCAGACAGATATTCTTATATAAATATACGATATATATTATATGTACAGTTAGATGTTGTGAAAATTAAATCCGAAAGACCTTGATAACTTATTAGATAAGTTAGATATAGATAACTCTTTTCCATCCTTCCGTTTAGCTGATCTTACAGACGCTGCAGCAGCTGTTTTCATCAAATTATCTCGATTTACTTCTCCCTGATCCACATATCTCATCTTCTACATCACAGTAACCTGAATGTTGTGGATGAACCTGGATGATCATTTCACAGGTCCTCTAGACTAGAGCATACATGGGCAACTGGCGGCCCGGGGGCCACATGCGGCCCCCACCTTCACTTAATGTAGCCCGCAGGTTAATATCGGAATACTGATATATTATTGATTTCAGCTGTTGCAATTCCAAACATGACCGCTTCAATTACTTCAGTCTATATAGGTAGCTTAACGACTAGTATTAAAATACTATTCTTTTTTATGTGCAATGTATTTGTATTTAAGTTCATTAAGTATTCAGTGTTCATAAGTATAGCTAAATGCATTTGAAATTAAATACAACATTTACTTTTCAGGATTCCAATTAAAAAATTGCACCAAAAAAACTCAATTCCAGTTCCAATTCAATAATAGCAAAAATAGCAGATCTACAAGCTCAAAACGCGTCGCACTGCGACGCGTTTTGAGCTTGTAGATCTGCTATTTTTGCTACTTTTGTGTGACATAGAATGGTGATACAGAGATAACTACCCGACAGTATAATGTGGCCCTCTGGAGTGAGTGTGGAAATATAGTGGCCCTCTCCGTCATCAAAGTTGCCCACCCCTGCTCGAGAGTCTTTCAACAAAATCTCCATGTATTTTGGCCGAGTGTGTCCTACTGTATTAATAATTACGTTATTTCCTTATTTCTCTCTCTTACTGCTCCTGCCTCCTTCTCTCTGGCCATTGCCCCATTGCCTCATCCCTAGCTGATCTTCTGACCGCGCCTCCTGACTTGACCAACGCTGCAGCCATGTATCGCGGCCCTGTGTACGCTCTCCATGACGTTTCGGACAAAATCCCCATGACCAACTCCCCTCTGCTGGACCCTCTGCCCAATCTGAAGATCAAAGTGTACAACTCCTCTGGCCTGGTCACACCCCAAGATGACCTAGGAGGGGACTTCACGTCTAAGCTGTCTCCTAAGGTAAGGCTGCGTTCTGTCGCTCAGCAGTTAGAAGTGGTCAAACCCAGTGCAAAACACCAGGTCAGGTTTTATTGTGTATTGTACTGCCTTGCCCCAAGCTGTTTTAACTTTACTGCGACAACTTAATCCTCATTTCAGAGCGGTGTGAGCTAGCCTTGCCCCGTGGCAGCGTTCCCAGAGCAGATACTAACAGTTTCTTTCCCTGCTTTGTCTCGATAAGCAAACGAAAAGACGCAGCTTGTCAGATACATTAAATGGCATTAAATGGTGAAAAGGGGGCTGATGTGACTTCAAGCAGAATCACTCAGCTAAACTCAATGCAATAAGTCGAATACATTAAAGGCCATTAAATGGCTAAAAGAGGCTGTTGTAACTGCAAGCAGAATCACTCGACTAAACTCAATACAACTACAATGAATGAAATCGTCTACGCTTTTTCAACCTTCAATCTTTCTCTGCTGTCAATGACCTCTACAGTACCCCCCGTTTTACCAAGGCTATTTACAAAGAAAGCCACAAATATGAGTGTTCAGAACCACATACTGGCTTGACAGAATAATAGACCTGCAATGCCTTGGCGAATTCAACTGAGTACACTACACTTACAGTACATAGAATCTTAGATATTATAAATGCTGACGCAGTTCACTCTGCATCTATTAGGCTTCATCGCTGGACACTTTCTCTCAGCTGTTTCTTCTTGGAGGTGGATGATACTGTTCCCTTTCTTTGTCGAAAAGAAAAAAGTGCTTGTTTTTCTTTCTTTTCCTTTTAACCCATTAAAACCGGGAACGCATAAGCGCGTAGCACCGAGTGCCGCGCTATGAGCTTGTAGATCTGCTATTTTGGCTGCTATCGTTTTGGGGGTCCTTGACTTGAAAAAGTTTGAGAACCACTGATATAGCAACATAGGTTTTTTTTCAAAAAACTGTTAGGATTTAGAAGACATTTGTAGAATCAGAACCTCAGGCCTTAATGGGTTAAACACAGTACCACGGACACTCAAAACTCTACCTCCATGCACAGTACTATTCAATGTATTATATGACATGTCCTATGAACCATGCTTTGCTGTCAATCCCCTCATCTGTGCTGTTTACTTTCCAGGTGACCCAGTCTCTGTTGGATAACAGCGATACCATGAACCTTCGCAACCAGAGCCTGGCGCGGACGAGAGATCCTTCCTGTACCGCACATGGATCCTTCAACAACCAGGGAGGACACCTCATAGTGCCCAACTCTGGTAACATTAAGCCTTATTTATACTGAGTTGCGTGGTGCCGGTCACACACCAGGAAATAGCCGATCTACAAGCTCACAACATATTTTAGCGCGTTTTAGTTGTGAGCTTTTTGGTGAGCCACATGGCACACAACCAAGTATAAATCAGGCATTAGTACTCTCCACACAATTCTATTAATCACCTTAATGATGATTAAGGATTGGTAGTGACCTAAAGGCTGATTTATACTTCATTACATGACTCTTTCGACCCTTTTCATTTGACAAAAGAATTTGTTTTCAACTGAGAAAAACTGTCAATGCGACACCTTTTTTTCCCAGTCGAAAAAAATATCATTTTTGTTGAACTACACAAGGGGTCAAAGTATAAAACGGTCAAAGTATAAATTAAAGCTAAAATAAGCAGTATCTTTGATGGTAACAAAATGACCTCTAGTAATGTGAAGCATTGACCATCCCAAAAAGTCAAAGCACTGCAGTCTACTGCTACAAAAGTTAAACTACAGTCATGATAAAGTTATATAGTACTGTAGCTGAAGGTGATAATAGCAATTTATGGAGCTTTGTTTATGAACTGAATGGCCATAATGCAATTGATAGTTAAATACTAGACACAATGTTAGTCTGTGGTTTTGGAATCTACTTACCCCAATGATCTGCCGTATGATTTAATGTGGGAGTTTTCAGGCTAGATTAAAATGTCTGCCATTGACTATCAATCACATTAAAAGCAGTGTGCATGGAAACAAGAATGTTGAGTGACACGTGCTGTTCAAAAGCAGCTGGCAGCAACTGTACAATATCATATTACAATTCACCTAATGCAATAATTAACTCAAGTAGAATTCCATAATGAACTCTCACAGATTGATTGATAATCCAAGTTTTGTGCATTGAAATCAAGAAATATGAGGTCAGAATTCATGGTCAGTTAACACATTCGGTGCCAGAGTTTTATTTAAAAAGTGTACGTTGAGTGCCAGAGATCTCACCGTTTGTAACGCTACGCTGTTTACAGCTGTGGACTCCACGACGAGCACCCGATTGTAAACAATATATGCGTGCACGATGGTGGCTGGTCCTGGCTAACGCCTGGAACAATAACATCTCTCGCGCGAGTCACCATGGCGGAGTGATCGCGGATCGAAAATTAGTGGTTTTCCGCACTGTAAAAAGTTAAGGAAATATGGAGTTTTTTTGCAAGGAGATAGAATGGGATCGGACAGGAGCCAGTTTTTTTTGGCACAGTGATCCATCTGTCCCTTCCTTCTCAGAGTCACCGTGGGTGATTCCAGAGCTGCGCTAGCCCCCCCCTTGTGGAAAAAAACGGAAAAAACGAAAAGATTGATATCACGTAGATTCCCGGTTTTGGCACTCAACGTCACTTTTTGCAAAACCGTAGATTTACGGTTTTGGCACCCCAAGTGTTAATGTTACATTTTGAAATATTCAGCACTGCATGTCTCTTCGCCTTTCCTGTGATTCCCTCCTGCAGGTGTGAGCTTACTGGTTCCAGCCGGGGCAGTGCCTCAGGGTAGAGTGTACGAGATGTACGTGACCGTGCACAGGAAAGACAGTGTGAGGTGAGTCGTCCATATCCTGATTGTTTGTGTGGTAGTAGTATGGTGAGCTTTACCCTGTCTGACATGAGCTTACGGCACACAGCGAGGGATTGAATCCATGTTGTTATTTTCAGTCGGTCTCGACACCCTCCTCTGCATTGTGACTCAGTCGGTAGCAGTCGATCGACGCGGCAGGGGTCCAAAATAATGATGCCAAGATGAAAACTCTTGCCTTTTCAGAATTGAGGACACATTAAATTGTCTGGTGTAACATTAATGTTCTACAAGATCGCTCAAATGCATTTATGCTTTGACTGCTTTCAGTTAGTCGGTTGTTTTGCCATCATCATTATGTAGAATATGTAATGTATAAAATATGTCAGTTTCTATCATTTAAATTATTGACATTTGTAACCAACATAATGATTGGTTATCATCTGTATCAGAAGGGTGGTGGGGTTTAGGCAGTAGAGGGCTGTGATTGGCAACCAGCTGAATGGGGCTGGATACCAGACACTCAAGCAAAAAATGAAAAAATAAAAGTACATTAGGTGCATGTTATGGAAAAGAGGAAGACATTTTCACTAAAATGCAGGACATTTCTGTTCAATTCTTGCAGGTAGTTTAAAGTTTTACATTCTCTTGCTGGCAAAATTTAAATGAAAGTAGTGTCCTTGACGTTGTTTGTTCAAAGACCACTGAATACACACACACACACACACACACACACACACACACACACACACACACACACACACACACACACACACACACACACACACACACACACACAGTAACCGAAAACAATGATGTCGACTGACCTCTAAAAATTGTGATTTGGTAGAGATGTAATTTCATGTGGTAGCACTCTGTCCTGCCTCTGTTCTGCTTTGCCTCTCAGAATACTACAGACTCCTACAATGTCTTTACACAGAGCATAGTTGGAGACTGACTGCTTTTTTACATGTTTCCCCATTTCTGTAACAACATACAGTAGCTGAATTAGGGTAAGAAGCCCAAAACAGTAGTCGTTATATACTGCATGCGGTGAGCTTGAAGAACACTGTTACAATACAGGTCAAACTACCTCGTATGCATTCCACCCACGTGCGCTTTCTTCTTCGCTCTAGGCCTCTCGAGTCAATAGCAGTACATAAGAACTAGGGCCCCGTACAACATGCTACAGTTTACCTTTGAGTCAACTCTCTGTCTTTATCTCACAATGTACCACAGTTTACCTCCGAGTCAACCCTCTACTCCGTCTTTATCTTACAACGTACTAATAGTTTACCTTCAAGTCAACCCTCCAGTCCGCCTTTACCTCGGTCAATAGTTTGGATTCATGAAAAAAAGTAAAACACCTTCACCGGCTTCACATCAAACAGTTAGCAAGCTAGAGCCAATCACGTTATCTCATCAAAGATCAAAGGCAGAGAAAACCACGTTTCATTCCACCAGCATGCAGGCCGTCGACACTAACTTAAGATATCTTCTGCGTCAATGTAAGGAAAGCTGCGTAGATAATATATTGATCATCAATAACCATTTTACAGCATGAAGACTTGATGGCTCCTTGCATTAGCAGAGCCAAGGTCTGCAGTTACTGAGTGAATAGTATCACTGAATATTTCCCAGTCTAGTAAAATCCTCAGTGTTGATTTAACCATTTGTAGCTCCTAGAGTGTACAAAAAACATTTGTAAACTCTCAGAGTTTAATTCATTTTTACAGTGTGTAGAGTCTCCCCTCCCCATGTGTGCCCTTCCCCGGTCAATAATGGGCTCCAGCAACATGGAGCCGCTGAATCAATAATGCTGCTAAGGATTAGTGGCCTCCTGACATTAGGTGGGCTTAGCACCGTTACAGAGTCAGATTCATCTCCTGTATCCATGCGGGCTCCTTTTCAGTCAATAAACATCTCTAGCAACATCTCAACGCTATAGAGTTGTACTGAGTACTGAGCACATGGAAGAGGAATGCACGGGTCAGCATTTGGAGCAGGGGCATATACTGTATACAGTACGTACATATGCTAACGTGTGATGCTTTTTTTGGTGTTGTAGTCTTTTATTGTGGTAAATAAGTCCGTGACAAAAGCGGTTTCGCACCACAATGTGTTTATTCACAGTGAAAGGGTGCATGCAAGATCTCCTATTGTAAAATAGTATCAATCAGTTGATACAGTAGAAAAAAGAGAGGGGAAAAAAGGACCCTTACAAGTTAGAAAAAATAAAAGTATTGTATGGATTCGGTGATCTGGCTTCAGAATGGATAGTCCAGTGGCAATATGTTCCCTTGTCATGCATTGATTACTATATTGTAACTTATCCCATTTAAAACTGTATTTTACACTCTCATCCTCTGTATCTATTCTATCTATTCCACAGTTTCCCCACCTGCCCCTGTGTACACTGTAGAATCCCCAGTGTTCATTTATCCACTCTGAAACCCGACAAATGTAACCAAATGGGTTACATTTGTCTGTGTTACATCAACTAGACCATACCCGGTGAAGTGCGCAGGCAAAAGTAGTTGCAAACGTGGGGTTATTGCACGTCCTACTGTGCATACATACATATACATATATGCATATACACACACACACACACACACACACACACACACACACACACACACACACACACACACACACACACACATATATATTCTGTCATGCATTGTACTTATATTAGAATGAATTGATTACTACAGCAAAAATAATTATACAACACTGTTATTACAACGTGTACAACTATTATTTCAACTTAACAACAACAATATAATTATGTGCATGCAGATATGCACGTAAAGGGTGCACATTCAACAGTGGAGAATGTATGGGCGTCCTTAACAAAGAAACGCTCTCCACCATTCGTTGCGATACGGGGCGACCGTGTTTAGGGGCGAGACAATTAGGCGCAGATTGCTCACCCCAGACCGTTCGGTGCGAGCCTGGGCGACCGTGTTTAGGGGCGAGATTGTGGAACGGTCGTATCGTTAGCTTGTACAGATTTTCGGAGAGTCGACATGGTGTAATGGCTAGATGAGATTAACTTTTGTGTCTCTGGTGGAGAGATTTACGTAAACGCGACGTGCTACCACCTTTGCACGAAAAGATTGCATTGCATTGCATTTCATGCACACACTCTCTCTCTCACTCTCTCACTCACTCTCACACACAGCTCTCTCTCTCCCCCTCTCTTTCTCTCTCTCTCCCCCCTCTCTCTCTCTCCAGCCATCATAAGCATGGCGAGATTGTCTGATTGAGACTGTGTTTGACATAAAAATGCGAATAAACAGCTGAGATTGTAAATTGGGCGAAGCACGTTCAACACACACACACACGCGCGCGACCCGTTGCGAGTGCTCACACACACACACACACACACACGGTACTGCGGCCCGTGGCCCGTCGCGAACACACACACGGGCGTCGCGCAAACACAAATAATGTACATTGTGACATGTCACACGTGCCTCCCCAACGTGCATGCGCATGTGCGTGTCCACGCATACACGGGCGCGGACCCAAGTTGTGGTGCGATCATCTCACACACACCACCACGGAGCCACGATGTAGAATGAAATGTGACTCCCTGGCATAGGCATGTTACTCGCCCGCCCCCTCCCGCCTCCCGCCCCGGCCCAGAGTGGGCGGAGTCTATGGTGTGACAGAATTTGGTGTTGCCATGTTCGCCTATTGTAAGCAGTTTAGGGGCAATATTGGTGGAAGTGTGTTTTTGGCGTTGGTTGTGAAAGTGCAGGTGGGTGTGGGGACGCGTTGTGAGCTTGTAGAGCGGCTGTTTTCCAAGAGGCAATGTATATGTGTGACGGTGCTTCGTTTGGCCTTCTTTTCATAGACCTTGTTGCTTGTAGGGCTCGCTTCGTTTGGCCTTGTTTTCATAGACCTTGCTGCTTGTTTGTCTCGCGAAACCTGGCAACCCTGCGCAGCGTGATCTCCCATTGTTTGACACATAAACGGTAATAATAAGCTGAGATTTGATGTAATCGAAAAACGGGCTTCACAGTTCCATGCACATGGTAATGGTCAATGGCTGTGCGCAATTTGAGATCAATAGCTCCAGGCACTGAGGAGAACCGGGCAGAAACATTTTGGGCTCAGAGGGCTCAGAGGTTTGGGCTCAGAGGTTTGGGCTCAGAGGTTGGTCTCAGAGGTTACTAGAACTATAGGAGGATGTACTGTGTGTTCACTCATATCCAGATCATTCCTAGTCCACAGACATGACATCGCCGCGGGAGTAAAAGAATGGCCTCAGGAAACATAATTAACATTGTGACACGGTGTGTCCCCCCCCCCCTGTGCAGACCCCCAGTGGAGGACATCCAGACGGTGCTGAGTCCCGTGGTGAGCTGCGGCCCACCGGGGGCTCTGCTGACCAGGCCGGTGATCCTCACCATCCACCACTGTGCCGACAACGACCAGGAGGACTGGCTCATACAGCTCAAGAACCAACTGGCCATGGGAGAGTGGGAGGTGAGGGGTCTGTGCACACGCACACACACACTCACACTCACACACACACAAGCAGAGGGTGGGTAAGAGAGGCCGCCTGGGAAACAGCTTTGAAACTGAATTCCCCCTGTGGGATTAATAAGGTCTACATTATTAAGTGTGTAGTTCAGTGTTTGTGCAAAGTTGTACCACACTTTCTACACAGTTATGTTTTGCCTTGCCTCAAAAGCATGCGCACGCACGCACACACGCACTCAAGCAAGGACGCACGCACGCACGCACTCATGCACTCGGCCACGCGCACACACACACACACACACACAGGTACAGCTGAGAGAGGGAGAAAGAGAGAGTTTCACAAACCTGCACAGTGCCTCCAGGCGACTTGACAAGCAGCGTTGCAGACTCCTATCAGGAACAATTTGTTCTGCTCTGACCAGCCGTTTTACTTCCTTCTTCCTGTCCACTGTCCTTCAGCAAGAACCGTCTACCTCAGCTCTCTCTCTCTCTCTGTGTGTGTGTGTGTGTGTGTGTGTGTGTGTGTGTGTGTGTGTGTGTGTGTGTGTGTGTGCGTGTGCGTGCGTGCGTGCACACAGGTCTGTGATAAGGCTGTCTATGTGCTTCAGTGGGTCTACATGGGTCCAGGCCTTTATACTGTACAGTGTACACTCTGTTGCTTATCACTGCTCAACACTGCACGCTGTGTCTGCACAGTTAGCCATGCGGAAGGCGTGTTCCTGTGTGTGTGTGTGTGTGTGTGTGTGTGAGAGAGACACACACACACACACACAGAGAGAGAGAGACACAGAGAGAGCACCTGAAAAAGAAATCGAGTGAGTGAAGAAAGAATATAAACAAAAATAGAATTTCTCAAAGAAGTCAATTTTGTTTGAATTAGTGTGGAATTGAAATCCCCTGGCATCAGGTGTAAGGGATAGTTGATTACTAATAACAGAATCACACTGCACTCCAACCATTTTGTATTGATTAAGCTCATCTATGGGAACACAACTCCACATGAGCTATATGAGTCACTACTCAATATCTGAATCATATAGGTAGGAGAAGACACAGGCGAACCTCTGCACGCACGGTGCTCATCTACGCACATTCAATACTCCTACAGAACCGCTGCAAGACTCTGCCCCGTTCCAAGGAGTCGTATATAGATTTAGCTCATGCTGTGACACAGGGGTGGAAATAATGAGCAGCAGCTCGCAGATGATCAGTGGATGAGTGAAAACATGATTCAATGTCACGCTCACAGTCAGTACAATGCAGAGGAAGTTGCAGAGAAAGTCGGGCCGGAAACTTTGTATGTCCATAACTTTTTGATTTCAGGAAATGGGAAAAAGAACAATGTAGTTATATTTTGTCAATATATTGTTAATATTTTTCATTGGTTAAATCTATATAAATGCACAGAATCGGTGCGTGTGTGTGTGTGTGTGTGTCTGTCTGTCTGTCTGTCTGTCTGTCTGTCTGCAATCTGGGAACCCATCGCCAAATGAAAAGGAAAAACCGCGCCCTCTGCTGTTTTTTACTATCTCACTTGGCTCTGGGAGGAAGTCGACGTAGCACACGTACGCAAGGAAACCGGGGTTTTTGGTCTGCCTTCAGCCTTTCACTTCCGGTGGTGCGACTATGTTTTCATTCCCACTAACAATATTTCTACACGGAACACTAACACCACTTCTCCCAGAGTTTTGGTTATAAGCCCACTTGTTTCTATGATGAAAGAGCAAGTTCAAATGTGAATATCTTTCCGTGGTTTTGTCTGCTCTGAGGACGCTATTGTTAAATGAGTTTCGGTTTGTTTCCAGTGGGGAAGGATTGGCGGACACGTAAATCCCGCCCACTACATTTGATTGGGTAAAGCGCGGCCTGCTTCCTGATCTGAAGGCACGCCCACTTGTAGGCCAGTGCGTACGCGATATGACGAACCCCCCCGACAGATTCAAACGCAGAGCAGAATCTGTTCTTGAGAGATTAGTCTGTCTGTCCCCCGTATATACTCGAGAACACTCAACGTCCAACTTGGCGTGTGTATCGCGCTATCGCCGCTGAGAGCCGCTGAGAGCCGAGGGTGTGTTGTGTCGAGTGGGTAGTCAATCGGACCGGCGGTTGTCCAGAACTGAAAATCTAAAAATCTCCCTGTCTTGTCTGTCTCTCAGAGACTATATTCTCGCTATGCTTTTTCTTATTGGGATTCAGTGTCTTGACAGTTCAAACATAGATTATTGAACAGGCAATTATGTCTTGTCGTTCTCCTGAGCTGAATTACACACTTTATGTTTTTCATTAAAAAGGAAACACAATGATGAAACACCATTCCTTTCCAGTTGGCATTTATGTTGCTAAACAATGATTTGGTTTTGTTTTGGTTCATTTATTTAATTAGGTCTATAATTATTCACAGCGCTCTTTTCCCATCAGAAGTCATTCTACACAGTAAAATGTGGAGTGTTATTGCGGCGGGGCTCCTAGGGGCCTGTGAGTCTGTCTGTCTGTCTGTCTGTCTGTCTGTCTGTCTGTCTGTCCGTCTGTCTGTCTTTTTCTACTGTTTGAGTCCGGGGCTAATCTTGCAAACCACTGAACCGATCCGTGCCAAATTGCTGCTAGTAGGCAGCACATATGTTTTTTTACTTTTTTCAATTTCATACTGGAAGTCAATTCCGATAGAACCGGGCTGAATCCTTGCCCAAATATGGAGATGATTGATAGTGCTGACTGTTAAAGTAAGAGCTGACATCCAAGTCTGAGTTCTACTTGTTTTATTTTACTTTGAAAGTGTAAGAATGGACCACATTTTGGGATCTTACTGTGTTTAGCATAAGGGAATCTGAAGGGAGGAGCCAGTACTCGGCAGAATTTTCAAAAGCCTCTGCTTTTGATATCCCCTCTCTGGTCATTCTTTTTTTTTTTGTTATGAATATGTTTCACTCTGCTTCTGGTTAGACTGATTTTCCTTTTGGGAAATGTAAATTGTCTGATATGGTTGATGATATCACAATTCAACAATTTAACCACATTAACCCTTGCATCCCTATTTTGGGCAAATCTTCAAATTTTCTCACATTTCAATGCATTTCAACATTTATAGTATATAGGGCTTTTTACAAATCAAAACCTGGCAGTTCTCATTTCAGCCATTCAACCCTGTTGACAAAGTAGTATTTATATTAGTGAATGACGCTTCAAAGACACGTTGACTAAAGTGTGTGTGTGTGTGTGTGTGTGTGCGTGCGGGTGTGTGTGTGTGTGTGTGTGTGTGTGTGTGTGTGTGTGTGTGTGTGTGTGTGTGTGGGGGTGTGTGTGTGTGTGTGTGTGGCCCTGCAGGACGTGGTGGTTGTAGGAGAGGAGAACTTCACCACCCCGTGCTACGTGCAGATGGACTCGGAGGCGTGCCACATCCTAACAGAGACACTGGGCACGTACTGCCTGGTGGGCCAGTCGGTCAGCAAGGCCGCCGCCAAGCGGCTGAAACTGGTGGTGTTCGGCCCCGTGTCGTGCACAACGCTGGACTATCACATCAGAGTCTACTGTCTGGACGACACACAGGACGCACTCAAGGTACGGCTGGGAATCACAAGCCAACATGATTTTTATTTGTGTTCATAGCAAATGTAGCCTATTTTAACCACTTAACCAGCAAAAAAACTAAATTATTTTGAAAATAGCTGTTCTAGAAGCTCACACAATGCGTTGTGAGCTTTCCACAAATATTTTCAAAAGTGTTTGCATTTTTGTTGCTGTTTTTATCAGCTTGCAGAGCTGACCAGGAAAGAGACGCTGCAACTAGTCGTCACTTTGTCGTCACTTTCTCATCACTCATTGATTTCCTGCGCAAACTCTTGAGTTTGATATATATTTGTTTAGCAAGAGTCATGAGTTGACAGTACTTTTCCAGGGGTTTAGCTTGCTGCAAGCTGACACATATGACTGTGTCATTTCTTGTTTTTTAAATGTCACTTTTTAGTGACATGTCCAAAAAAGTGGTTAATGTGCTTATGTTGAAGCAGGTTCACTCAACTCTAGTCCGTGCAAGACATAGAATATCTCTTCTATAAACCATGGTATTCATTATTGACGGCATACATTTTTGGTAAATGGGGATAATTTTCATCCAACACTGAACTATTATATCAACGTAAAGTAAGGAGGAGGTACTGCTCTATATTATGATACACTGTGGGCCTTGCTGCATAAGATACCTTATGGTCAAATGATAGAGCATGTACAGTAAGAAACACTGGCCCTTTGGGGGCTTTTACTCTTAAAAGGACCATCTAAAAAAGGACTGTCATGTCCACAGCCAAGGTTTATTAATTATTCCATTAGAACCAACCTTCTCAGTGATAAATAGAGGTGTTTCGTCATTCCCCAGTCCATGGGAAATGAACAGTAAATATTATAAAGGGGTCATATCAAACGCATCAAAATAGTGGATGTTTTAATATACATGCAATGCACCACTGGAGAGCAATGATGGGAATTTATGCTTGTAGTTATGTATGTAAGTGTCTAAGTGGCATAAACACGTGTGCACGCCACACACACACACACACACACACACACACACACACACACACACACACACACACACACACACACACACACACACACACACACACACACACACACACACACACACACAAAGATCAGAGGTTGATGTTTAATGATGGTCTTTTTGTAGTATAATTGATGGGGTGCTGTTTCATAAGGAATGCTGGCACTATATTTACAGTATAGCTGCTGCGTAGGAAGGAAGATGAGGAGAAATTGATTATGTTTCAAACGTTGTGGGAGGCATACATGACACTGTACGAACTTACAGTTAACATGGAACTAGTGTGTGCTTGCGCAAGTGTCTATTTGAGTACATCGCATCAGTGGGGGTGCAACAGTTAACACATTACCCGCCAAGATATTAAACATCGTTTTTTATCCCCTTGCCAGCGTTTATTACCTTAAATAGACGATCTTTGAAAACGCTATGGAAGCCACATTGTGTACAATTAAAAAAATAAAATAAGTGTCCGTGGGTTGGGGGAGGGATCCGTGTATCAACTGGAACAATAACATTGCTACCGCGAGCAGCCATTTTGGAGCTATAGTTAGAGTTAGAAGTGTTTTTCTAAAAATCCTAACGTTGGGACGGACGTCCGTTTTTTTGGAATGACGTCACATCCGTCTATTGCTTCTCTGAGTGACGAGGGATCATTCCTAAGCTGTGCTAGAGCGCCCTCTTGTGGAATTTTCAAAAAAATAATAATATACTTATATATATTTTTTTATTTTATACTTATACAAATATATATATATATATATATTTTTTTTTAAATGAGCTTCTCGATTACTCGATTAATCGCGGAAGTAATACAAAATTATTGATAGTTGCAGCCCTACACATCAGTATGTGTCCTTGGTGTCTCAGTGTCGCTGGCTTATTTGATGTAGTCAATTTAAAAAGGATGAGGAGTAAATCCCCACGGAACGCCTTGTACAAGGTATTATTGACAACTGAAGCTCAGCAAAGTGAAAAGTGCTGTTTCCTCTATTCTCTGACACACAATACACAGTCTTCAGTTCTTCAATGTTAATTTAACTCTGAGAGTTTGTACACTTTCGGAATGACAAATGAATGAATTAACTGCGTATGAACAAGGATATCAAGTGGACACTATTAACCCATTTAAACCTGTTTAACCTATACCTTATATACCTTTTAGTCCAGGACAGCATCTGTGTCATTTCAGATGCTATACTGTATATAGATTTATTTTTATTTTTAGGATTACATTTTTAGTATTCAGAAGGCATTTTTAGAATGGTCTAAACATCAACTAAGTTTCTTTCGCTACATCGAGTATACTTAGAAACCAACAACCGTTTGAACTGAGATTTGTTTTGGTTTGTTTCACCATTTTACAGGTTTTCTTAAGACATTTAAAGTAGTTTGATTCAAGAGTCTACTTTCCAAAGCCCAATCAACACTACCAAAATATGCTTTCTGGTAGAATTTTAGCCAATGGAAATGTTCCCAGGTGTCCTGCAATTCTCTGCATCTCAGACAATATACTGACCAATTGTTCTTGGAGAAGCAGCTGAGAGATCTGGCTTTTGTTTTAGCACAATTTGAACGCAGCCAAGCTTTGCTTACAGCACACAACATTTACTCCAAGATTCAGAAGCTATAAAAAACATGCAAGCTAATGAGGAGACAGAAGATAAGTGCACGTGCCAGACGGGAAGGAAAATGAAATGCCGCCACAATAACAAAAGGAGGTTTGAAGAAAAGGAAACGGAGGGCAGTGGTTTACAAAGTACTCAACCCCAGTACTTGAGTCAAATTCTAGATGTGTCTGTTGTTTTTAAATGTGACCAGCACCGTGAGTTGCGGAGAACGGTATTTTGCTTCCATGTATGCCTCGTGTGTATTATGGAAGTGACAATTAAACTGATTCTGAGATACTCCTGGTCAAATATTACTCAACTGCAAATGAAAATTGCTCTGTCAAATTTGTACTTGAGTTAAATTTCTTCCCTGGGGCAGGCTCAATAAGCTCAGTGATAAAGCTTTCAGCACATACGCAGACCTGGGTTCAAATCTGGGGTAGAATAGGAAAGTGCTGCTTTAAGTATTCAAAAGTGTTTAAAAAAAAAATCAATGCATTGCTGTACAGAAATTTTGACATTTCCCCAAATTCTAATATATTTCAGAAATGTCCAAAAATACAGAAAATAGCTGATCTACAAGCTCACAACGCATCGCAATGTGACGTGTTGTGAGCTTGTAGATCTGCTATTTTCACTCTCCTATGTTAAAATTGGCTTAAGGGAGGACCGGCCGACGGACCACGGCCACGTCCACGTCACTCTGACTCAGACATAAGCATAAACAAACCCCATACGCCCATATATAGGCAAGACCACTAGTATTCCTATAGCGAACGAACCTCTAGTATTTGAAATAGGGCTTAAGTGGTTAATTCATGTACTTTTTCCCTACTTAGAAATGTAGTGGACTCAAAAGTACAATATTTGTCTTATATCCAAAAAACAAATACTCAAGTAAAGTACAGATACCTTTTCTTTCTTTTTAAGTACAGTACTCAAGTAAATGTACTTTGTTCCTGTCCACTACTGAACACAGGGGAATGTTCTTCAAAGAGAGTTGCATTAATGCCCCAATTCTGGTCTCTTATGTAGGAGGTTCTTCAGATGGAGACCCAGATGGGAGGAAAGCTTCTGGATGAGCCAAAGACTCTGAACTTCAAAGACAGCACACACAACCTGAGACTCTCCATCCACGACGTGCCGCACACACACTGGAAGAGCAAGCTCATCGCCAAGTATCAGGTGAGAGTCATTCGCGTTACGTAGACCAGTGGTTCTCAAACTTTTTTTGTCAAGGACCCCCCAAAGGTGCTTGCCCACCACCGTGGAGGTTGTGGGTTACGGTGCGTTTTAACAGCGGGCGATCAGGATAGTATTTTCCGGAAGTGCATTATATGTCTATGAGAGCCGGCAACTACTGGCGATAGGGCGAAGTGGGCGGGGGGGCGATGAAAGATGGATTTTCTTTATCTTTTGGACGATGTCGCCCGGCGATCGCCCAAGAGTCGCCTGCTGTTAAAACGTACTGTTAGAATCCACGACGTTGGTGTAGATTTTCAAAAATGTTAACGATTTTTTTAAAAATAGCAGATCTACAAGCTCATAGCGTGGCACCGAGTGCCGCGCTATGAGCTTGTAGATCTGCTTTTTTTTTTTTATCGTGAACATTTTTGAAAATCTTTGATTATATATAATTTTTTTGAAGCGAACATTTGTAACTCAAATCTTTGCTTCTGGGGGATTCTACAAATGTCTTCTAAATCCTAACAGTTTTTTGAAAGGACCTCCCAAAATGATAATGGATTTAGCCGCGGACCCCCATCTGAAAATACGTTGTTCCAGGGACCCCCAGAAGCAAAGATTTGAGTTAAAATGTTCGCTTTAAAAATATATGTACAAGGATTTGCACAAACTTTCACGATTTAAAAAAGATAGCAGCTTTACAAGCTCATAGCGCGGCACTCTGTGCCGCGCTATGAGCTTATATATCTGCTATTTTGGATAGCCAAAGAAATCTTAAAATGACACAGATGCGTTCCCGGTCTTAATGGGTTAAATGGTTAAGCCACATACACTTTGTCGTGTGACGAATAGCAAAAATAGCCGATCAGAACATGTGCCGAAAAAATATTAATAATTTGAAACTCTTTGAAAATGTTCACCTAGTGACAATGGGGACACTAGGCTGAAAGTGATTAGAAGTGGGAATGAAGAGCATCACCACAGGTTCTGTAATCACAGTGCAGGTCACCCTCTGGTGTGTTCTGACTTCCGAATGGTGACAGAACGTTTTTTTGTTGTTTCTTGCACTTATATAAGAACAGCTACTGTAACAGAAGAAGAGAAGAATAGCCGCTAAATTAAGCAGCCGTTTATCACACGAGTTAGCGAGGCAATAAAATTTTTCATGAAGCATATAGCTTGCCCTTCATTCCCTCCTGGGATTGATCTCTCCGTGCAGTTTGGAACACGTTTTCCCCACCGGGATGGATTACTGGGCTGAAAATACCTGCTGAAGAAACGACTCACGGCCCAGTTTTTTTCCCCTTCCTGTGCATCTTGCAGGAGATCCCCTTCTACCAGGTGTGGAGCAGCAGTCAGAGAAGTCTCCACTGTACCTTCACCCTGGAGCGCCTGAGCCCGGCCACCACGGAGCTCAGCTGTAAGCTGTGTGTACGGCAGGTCGAGGGAGAGGGACAGATCTTTCAGCTCAGCAACACATTGGAGGAGGTAAGAGGAAGCGCAACCCCGGCCAATACGTCGGTTTGGCCCAACGTATCGGCCATTTGACTTTTATCAATCAAAAAGTTAGTTGTTTATTTTTAAAAATAAATATCAGTCAAAACATCGGTAAACGGTGGGCTAGAACTCTCCAAAATCGGGATCGGACCCAAACATCGGGCATCGGTTGGGCTCTAGTGAGAAGAACACGACTGACAATCCATACATTCATGCATGGCAATCATGTTGAAATCATCTGACTGACACATGCACGCACAGCCACTGTGCATTATGACTTTTGGCATCTAATCGGATGGTGTTGGCTATTGATTGTGTGTCCAATTTGGAAGAGTTAAGCCTGAGTAGTAATTAAGCATCACATGTCACAGATCTTTTAGTTTAGAACTTTAACCTTTAACCTCTTAAACCCTATACTTCATTGACGGGGTCCGCCAGGGATCTACAGTGTACTTTGCCCCCTCATTTATCAATCTAACGTGTGCTTACCTGCATATAGACCAACCAACCAATTTCAACCAATAATATCATGACATTCACCTATTACTCAATTCTCCATGTTTGTAATGACACAACCCACTTTTCAACGTTCAAGTCAAATTCCTACGTTGTGTCCCACCTGCCTTTGCTGTTTCACTCTGAAATACATCACGATACAGAAGTTAGATGCCTCTCAAAATGCCGTTTCATGTGGACTTTGTCTTCTCCATGTACAACCAAAAGTGCTAAAGGTCACTAAGTTTACTTCTAGCTGTCAAGACAGTCAGGAGTCCTGCTATGGCTCTGTGACTCTGTTCAATCATTCACAGTGGGGCCGCGGGTCACACAACATGCCTGGAATAACAGGCCTTTGATTTAGCTCGGCCATGTAACTGTGCGCTGCGTGCGCAAAGCGTTTTGGTCAGAGGTCAGATACTTCCACTGGATTATCGCTGCTTTGAATTCTCTCACCGTGTTGTAGGCAATAGTTACACACCAGAATTCTTATTTGAGCAGATGAGGTGATTATGAGGAACAAGGTCTTTTTACTGTGTCTGGCGTTGTTCCACAAGGAGGCCTGGTCATGAATACAGACATACTGTACTTCTGTCTCATCCACAAACAATGTCTGTGCTTGCACAGTCCGCTACGCTCTCAGACATCATCAAATTAGTGAAGGGGCAAAATACACGATCACCTTGGTAGAAATCCTGCGTTACATTATATTTGATTGACTGGAGTCCCCCAGGGGTCTATACAAGGCCCCCCTCCTTTCCCCCCCTCGATACCAAATCTTTTCGCCAAATGTTCACCCTAGAATAGGGACGCTAGGGTCCATGTGGTTAATGTACTACTCATATCAACTTATTGACATAAGGAGCAGTGTGGGACTGCATTGTAATCGTTTTTTAATACAGTATGTGACAGCTACACTTTGATAACTGCCGACATCACATCAACCAGAGCCACATATAGGCTACTGTGTAGCTCAACAGTCAAGGTATCTTTTGGTGCCGGTGTGTAGATAAAATGAAATTCTAGTCACTAACTGAGGCAACTGGTCAGCAGCAGTGTTGCCATGTCCGCTTATTAGAAGCGACTTTGGGCTACTTTTTCTGTAAAGTCGCTTGTAAATGTTGGTAGTTGCGGGTTGCGTTTTTTTGGGCTTGTTTCCTTATGTCGTTTAAACCAGTGGTTCTCAAACATTTTCATGTCAAGGACCCCCAAATTAATATGTATTTGTCCATTGACCCCCCCCCCCCATCTGAACATTTTTGGTGCCGGGGACCCCCATACAAGATTTGTGTTGTTAATTTTTTTTTTGTAATATTCAAAATGTTTTTTTCAAGATTTTCTTTTGAAAATAGCAGATCTACAAGCTCACAACATGTCACGATGCAACGCGTTGTGAGCTTGCAGATTGGCTATTTTCAAATAACCAATGTATATCTTTAAAGTGTTCATTCTTTTGGGCTTGTTTTCATAGACCTCGTTGCTTATTTCTCTCGCAATGTTGACCACCGGTCAACAGTGATCCCCGGTCAGCAGCCCACAACATGCTGAATAATGGAGGACAGGCCCTGTCTGTGGGCATTTATTTCAGCAGAGAAATAGAGACGTCCTGTGCAGTGTGCATCGATCATTCAGTCCTCCAGCTTTCTGCTGTAAATGCAGGCTAAGTAGATGCTGTAAATACTAATCATTTACATCAACGGTGGAGGCTGTTATTTCCTCCTGCCAACTCAACATTCATTATATTACTGCTTCCTTTCAGCACCGGGAGTAGCAGATGTTGGCATGTAGGTTTAGTGAGAGAAGAAGTGTTTGCAAGCCGCTGTGTGAATGTAGAATAAGCACCACACGCCAGAACGTTAGACAAAAGGAAATAAGTAACTACAGGATAAATATGTCCATAGTGAGTAAAATCCTCAGTGTTAATTTAACTCTGACATGCAGTGTACAAATGTAAAGGTCCATTTGGTTTCATTTGTACACTCTCAGAGTCAAATGAACACTTTGACTATGCAGATGACATCAACATTGATCATGTTTTATGAAATAATATGCAGCCTATCCTTGCTTCTGTTTCTTTTAACACAGGATGTCCAGTGCATAGACACGTCTCTGATGGATCCAGCCAGCAGCATCACTACCTTAGTAGGGCCCAACGCCTTCCGCATCCCTCTATCCATCAGACAGAAGCTGTGTGGCAGTCTGGACGCACCGCAGACCAGAGGATCCAACGACTGGAGGATGTTGGCCCACAATCTCAACCTTGACAGGTACTGAACTGACCAGTGCCATAAAGGCATAAGCAAACACTAGAATCACAACATTTTAACAAGCTGTTGATGGCGTGTGATTGACAAATGCAGCTAAAAGCATTTAGTCCATTCCATGTTTTAAGTTTTGAGCTTAATTGTGCCGAGCCTTAAGCTGATAATTTGTTGTTCATAAGTTGTTGTACTACAAAGTTTTAATCGGGATGTGGCGCCTTTTCCGCTTATAGATTGGCTATTTTGATTATACTATAAGTTAAGCATTAGTTATTAAAAGCCACATAAATCTACAGTTACTGTATTTCGTGTTATCAGTTACTGGTTACTTCAAACTAAACCGTAACCTCTGCTTACATCTATTCCTAATGCGTTCAGTTCTATCTGACCACTTAAGCCTTATTCAAAACGTTTCTATAATAGCCGATCTACAAGCTCACAATATGTTGCACCACAAGGTGTTGTGAGCTTGTAGGTGTGCTATTTTAGAATGTTATCTTTTAATTTCTAAAAATGTCGTATAACTTATAATGATATGCCCAAAATAGGGATGCCATGGTGAAAGTGTCTAACCTGGCATGGCCAGACTAGTAATCACGGACGTGGAAAAGCAAGCGATTTCAGAGTCTGACATAGTCGCCTGGTTTCCAGGCTAGAACGTAGCTAAGTTAGACATGACCACTTGCGTGTGTGATGTTGCACACTGCACAGTCGTTCAACCGTGCGGACATGTCTTTGTAATGGAAACGTCAGTTCAACTCACTCTAGAAGAAGTGCTCTTCCTCATTTAATTAAAGAGAACATGCATTTGTCTAGTTGTTCTATTGGCAGCATCGTGTAGGTCACCATGACAGCAAGGACTATAGGACACACTGAGCTGGAAGCTATAGCAACAGCCCACGCTGAAATGAATGACACACACACACACGCACGCACGCACACACGCACGCACTCACGCACACACGCACAAACACATTTGGTAAACCCCAGATACTTTGTGGACCAGAGTCCCCCAGGGCTCTATAATAGGCCCCCTCCTTTTTTACCCTCTACACAAAATGTCTTCACAGAATATAGCTATATTTTCATGTTCACTTATTTTCATCAAATGTTTGTCTAATGTGACATGCCCAGAATAGGGTTCATGTTTTTAATGTGTGGACCAAATACTGGTGACTAGACTCTAGAGGACACTGGACAGCTGTTATGTTGGCAGGATTATGTATATGTTTATTTTTTTTTACCTTTAACACATCCACCGCCAGAGGTTAATCTCATAATGTACTCACCAGTGCCAAGGTGTTTTTGTTGTTTTTTTGTTTTTTTCATGTCGCCATAGATCTTGTTAAAATCCTTAAGATTGAGCCGTGAACGGTCTGTTTACATCCGCGAGATCTCCCTGTATCTCCCAGTGAAGATCGCGTGTCAAACGGGGCATCCATGTTGTAGTTAGAGCGGATTACGTTAAACAGTGAAATGCGAGGAGAAAAAACTACAGGAAGAGAATTGAGTTTCAGTTTCGTCTGTAGAATGGGAGCGGGCGTGATCGTCGAAACCGGATCCCAAATAATTCTATTTCCTGTCATCAAACCGGAAACGGAAGTGGATCAAAAAAATTCCGAAAGTGCACCCGGACCGCGCATGCGCGAAAAGACCGCAGCCCGTAGGACTACGGGCTCGGCGCTTAACCGTTGGATTTAACGGCCCGTAGAACTACGGGCCCGGCGGTAAAGGTGTTAAGAGCTCTCCTTTGCAGTTACCCTAAAATGTATACTTAAAGAGGCAGTGCCATGATTTTGGTAATTTCTCTGTTTTTCATTCATCAATCATGAAGTTGGCATTGCTCCTCTAGACCCCCTCTAGACGGTGTTGTTAAATGTGCGAGGATGTCTTCCCTGTGTGTTTTTGGCTCCTTTTTGTAAGCTGCAAGCATCTCTGT
This sequence comes from Gymnoscopelus braueri, assembly GCF_963280865.1. Lineage (NCBI taxonomy): Eukaryota > Metazoa > Chordata > Actinopteri > Myctophiformes > Myctophidae > Gymnoscopelus > Gymnoscopelus braueri. The sequence goes on along the minus strand of NC_137608.1, from coordinate 28,948,122 downwards.
CAAACATTCGATGCACAAATAGGTGTATGGTCAGCACCAGATTTTGAACGGTCACAGACGGTTCGGTTGTCCTCAGTTGGAACAAGAGTGTTCCTGAGGTCCCCATCCTCAAAGAGACAAATGGCTAGCGAGAGTAGCCTAGTGCTTTGGTGAGAATCAAAGTCAACTCCAGCTTCAACTTCAAAGCTCAAGTTTACAGGTGTAAAAGATTGGCTGAAATTATGTTCTGTACATATTCTGTACATGTTCTGTACAAGCTTCCAAGGATTGCGGTTATGAATAGATAATCGTAAGAGTAGAGAGAGTAAAAAGAAAAATGTCGAATAGCAAAACATTATCAAATAAACATAACGTAGTATACTCAATAATACATTACAAAATAAAATAAAATAAAGGCAGAGTACCTCAGTCTTTTGTGCAGGTAGCAACAGATATGAAATATGTATGAAGTGGGTGATCCTAAGGTCCCAACCTTAGTCTGTGGGATGTGCCTACAGAAAAACAGCATTTTAACACTGTACACTTAAAAAAGAAAAGAAAGAAAGGGGGGCGATATTATCGTACATCTCTAATTCCATAATAATAATAATACCCAATCATCATTATTTAGGAGGAAACAGGACGGTGTCACTGCCTCTTTAACATGGGGTTGGATAATTTTTTCTAACCAGAGAAATAATCCCAACCAACCAATGAATGTGGTGTTGCTGCCACTTCATGATTGCATGGCTTTGACTGGTGACTCACGCTTTTGCCGTGCACAGCCCCTCCCCACTTGCTTTACTCAGCCTCTCTTCACTCCAACTCCATAGAGGTACAGAGAAACACGCACACGCCACCTCCAACACCCCAGTCCATTCACACAAACACAAATATGCACACGTATTGGCCATCTGTATTCAAGTAAGCGGCAGGGGAAATGATTGCAACTTTTTGCTCAACTTTATTCTGTGAGCGCACGCACGTGCACACACACACACACACACGCACACACGCACACGCACACGCACGCACACACACACACACACACACACACACACACACACACACACACACACACACACACACACACACACACACACACACACACACACACACACACACACAAAGCAGCAACAGAGGATCTCATTTGAGTTTCCTTCCCAGCAGCAGGGATACCCCTTATCTCAAACTGCAGTAAGAGAGAAAGAGGGAAGACAGAGAGAAAGCAGCTTGATAGAAAAACAGAGAAACGGTGGAGGCAAAGTCAGTAAACTGAGGAGATGTAACCCACAGTATATGCAGTGGTGGACAGTAACTAAGTACATTTACTTGAGTACTGTACTCAAAGTACAAAGTACTAAACACATTTAGCTCGCAATGTGTCGCGATGCAACGCGTTGTGAGCTTGTAGATCGGCTATTTTCACTATTATTGACATATTTTTTAAAATGTCTGGAAAATATTTGAATATTTTGGAAATGCATACAATAAAACAATGCATTGATATTGACAATGCTTTGTATTTGTATTTTTTGAATACTTACGTACTTTTAAAAGCACTCCAGTACTTCAACTCAAGTACAAATTTGAAAATTTCACTTGTAGTTGAGTAATATTTGACTAAGAGTATCTGTACTTTGACTCACCACTGATCATAGTGAAATAGTCCCCAAAACAAATCATTTTGGGTGCAAATGTGATTGATTTGCAACAACAAGACCAGATCCATACATCCGCACGCACGCACGCACGCACGCATGCACGCACGCACGCACGCACGCACGCACGCACGCATGCATGTACACACACACACACACACCCACCAATTGCATTCCTGTCTCTTTGGCGTTTTGATGTTCACTTTACAATAGGGTAGAAGTGCAGAAATGGCACTTTATACGTATCTGTGAGCCCTAACAAATTGAAAATGGATTTTTACAAAATTCACTTTGTTGGTTTAATTGTTGGACTGTTGCTGTGAATCAATTTCCTTACAGCAGAATAGTTATCTTTTTGAGTCTTTTTGTGAGAGCCTGCTCTGCAGCCTGCGGACAGCGGATTTCTTTTAATTCACGGCTTTTCTTGTAGCCTGGGGTGCGTTCGAAAATACAGCACTGAGCGCACTGGCCAATACAAACTAATAGGCGAGTGTGCTCCGGTGCGTAATTTTCGAACGCGCCCATAATGTGAGCTCTGGTATTCTGTTTGTGTGATAATTAGAGGAGTTTGACAGAATTTCTCTGGGGATTGGTGGGGGGGGGGGCATGCTGCCATGTCCTTTGTTAAATGGCCGTTCACACCAAGCACTATTACTACTGTATATATCGTTTTAAAATTTGTTTTAAGTCAAGTATAACAAAGACAATGGTGAACGATAGTTATATTTATCGTTATAGTGCTTAAGACAAGGATAATTGCAATTTCACAAAGCTAAACGTTATCCACTTGAACCCTGGCCTCCCTGCTCTGGGGAGAATATTTGCCGATAATGGCAGTTCTACAAGCTTGCGACACATTGTGAGCTTGTAGATCAGCTATTTCCGGCAAAGATACTAAGTGTAGCCCATGGGAATGCAGTCAAATAAGTATAGGGCCCATGGGAAGACAGTCAACGTATATGGTGTAAGTGATTATCACTTAACAGTGACAGATGTACTGTACATGGATACTACTGGTGGATGATTATGGGGCAACAGTGCCTGCCGTTTCAGTCCCGGGCCCGGCATCGTGTTAAAGTGTCCATGAGCAAGGCACTAAACTCCTAAGTGCTCGCAACAAACAACAATTCTGCTTCAGAAATAGACCTGTACTTCACATTGCTTTCTACTCCCCGGAGGTTTTCTTTGTCAGTTTATTGGATCATCTTTGTGTTTCATTCCATTTTCGAATTCCAGCATAAACCGTTCCAAAATGATAGAATCTCTGAATATATTTGGCTGATGCGTTAAACAAGAAATGTTCACTGCTGGAAGCACTCAACTCGAAAATAAACTTTCAGTCTAACCATGACCCTTCTTCACCGTCTCCAACGAGCAGCCTCTCTCTATTCTGTGTTTTAATTATGTGTAATGTCTCCTCTCAGCACTGCAACCATGTCTCCCCCACAGTATGTCCATCAGTTTTATTTTGGCTTATTTCCTCTCCGTCTGTCTCCCTCCCACCATTTCCCCAGGTACCTGAACTACTTTGCCACAAAGTCCAGTCCGACAGGCGTGATACTGGATCTGTGGGAAGCCCAGCACTTCCCTGACGGCGACCTCAACGAGCTGGCTGCCGTCCTGGAAGAGATGGGTCGCCACGACGGCAGCTTCGCCTCCATGACAGTGGATCACTGACGTAGCAATGCTACCGTTACCGCGACAACGACAGGGTGCTCGAGACAACGAGGAGGACTGAGCGCTATGTGGTCCTTTAAGGAGAGAGGACCTAAGCCAGTTCTATATACAAAAAAAAATTAATTAAAGAAGATTGTCACCATGGTAATTGAGTGTTGAAATACCATGGTGATCGTGGTGATGTGATGACAAACAGAACTAGAACAGCAGCTGGACGAACTGCTGTGGGAGTGTGTGTGTGTGTGTGTGTGTGTGTGTGTGTGTGTGTGTGCGTGTGCGTGTGCGTGTGCGTGTGCGTGTGCGTGTGTGTGTGTGTGTGCGTGCGCGGTGTTAAGGTGTCTCGTATGCTGAAGGACAGATAACCCTGCCTGCCACCCACAGTCGATCAGGATCAAACATGTCTGAAAGAAGAAAGAAACTAAAGAAAACTGAACCCGGTTCTCTTGGTTCTCTAGTCGAAAAACAAATGAATGGAAGGAGATGGAGAGAGACCTAGAGTTCCTCTGTGGTAGCATTGTGAAAAGAGACAGGAGCCAAACTAATGACAGAGAGAGAGAGAGAGAGAGAGAGAATAATCTGAGGAACTAATGAGGGAAGATGATAATCAATGACAGATATTTTTTTTTTAAACAAAAAGAGCAAAGCAAATTTCAAAAGGAAAATGAAAATGTTGTCAAAAGCAACAGGTGAATTTGTGTAAGAATGAAGTAGGGGAAAGAAAGAGAAGAGATTGTGATAATCGTTCTCCTCTCTTGTGAGTCTTGGCTGTACGTGTTTACCGGTACAGTTTGCTATTTATATTGTTTCCTAGGAAACACTGTGTATTCTGCTGTCCATATGTGTGGATTATTTCCTCCTAACAGAATTCTGCTAGTCAAAGACAGGCCATCGTGGCCCTGACTAGACAAAATAAATAAGACAAGTTATCTAGGGTTAATTCAAGTTCCGCTGTGGGAGCTATCTAGGTAGCAACCCTGGGCTTGCCATTCTCCTGTTAGTCATTCCTATCACACATAAGTATTAATGGTTACGCCAGCAGCGTGAGGTTAGACTTCACTAGACTGTCTTTTCTCCCAAGAACTGAAATGACAAGATGAAAACAGATTTGACTTTGCAATGGTAAAAGCATTGGGACATGTCATGTGCAATTGTCTCTTTTTAGCAGTGTACTGTTGAAAATATACTTTTTGATTGGCAATATAATGTGGCAAAATTAGTAATGAGACATTTATTGATTCAGACAACATTTAGTAACAACCAATAAATGGGTGTAAATTTAATGAGCAAATTGACAATTGTGTTTTGTCTTTGCCATGCAGCAAAGATGGTCTTGAAGCTATACAGAGGTATACAAGTCCCACTTTTTATATGCTCGTTTCACTACAGCTCACCTTATTGGGCAATGCTGCAGTGCCAATACTGGATGCAGGGTCAAGGGAAGTCCTGAAATGGATATGACATGGCAATGATTTTGATTAACCATGAATCCCTCAAGCCTAAAAGTCTACCTGATTGTTTGTTGAGAATTGACAGGGTCCAGGTCAGAGAAAAGAGAGACGATGCAAAAAAGGGACAACAGATTAGGCAGGGACACTCAAGTATTAAATACCATAGACTAGCTACGAGGAGAAGCAAAATACAGCTGGTTTCATTCTTTACAGCTACATATACCCATATAGTGATTCTTTCAAACATACATTGGCATGTTTTAATGTTGTTTATATACAGTTCAATGTATTTATTTGTTTTTGGGGTATATTTTCATCACAAGGTATGGTTATCAGCCCTATCCTGTGCTAATATCCAGCAATTTTGCCTTGATTTGCTTTGAGGGTCACAAGGACTTTTACTGGTCACTATCGCCATCTGGTGCCCTACCACAGAATAACAGCATTTAACATGTTTCTTGTCCGAAAACGTGTAAATACATGAATATCACGTTTGTCCTGAAAGCCATTATATTTTCAGTACATTTTTGTTTATTGTAATATAATTTTACTTTTTTATGTTTATTCTAGATTGTGGACTGTATGGGAAAAAAAGTGTAACTTATCAGTATGTTGCCCTTTATCTAAATAGTCCCCAAATAGATGTTAAAGGATGTTCTGCCGTCAACTAATCTTTTATCGTGTGGTGCATTTGTAAAAAAAAAAAAAAAAGGAAGAAAAAAGGTACAAGCATAAAAGGGTGCGTCGGAAACTACGACATTGAGAAGACATCTAACAGGGCCTATATAAAATAAAGTGTAACATATTTACATGTGACTGAACACTGGCGGTTTGACTAGGATCAACTTACATATGCGATGAGTGGGATCAACCACAAATAGCAGGTCTAACACCTGATGAAACCTTTATGAATAAGCGGCCTTATTTTCAGACTTGACACCCAGTGTTTGGAAATCATACATTGGGCTTGACATCGATTTCATGGGTCTTGCAGGTAATGCAGTGTATTTAAAATAAACAAGACCCAACAATTGGAGTTACAACGCTTTCTCTGGACAGTGTGTACAATAATCAGAACATAATAGTGTATGAGGTGGAAATGAATATGAACAGACTGTTATGCTCTGAACTATGGAGAGACGCCATATGACATGGAACTGGAGGCCAGGCATGTAGAGGAGATGCCAGGGAGGACATCAGGTAGAAAACGAATGCTCAGTTTACACAGGCACAAAAGATTGTCAATGGCGTATAACAAACACACACACACATGTTTCATTTTCTTGTGGCTGCTGTAATGAGAGCAATCCATGCAGAATTTGAGTTATTTCCCCTTTATTTCTTTAGCCATTGCTATACCGAGATGAATTTAAGAATCAGATGTTTTGTACATCCAGACAGAGTAGATGAGAGCCTCAAGTATGTACTGCACACAGGTTTAAGGTGTCAAAAGGTAGGGTGGATATTTTTTTCAAATGTACTCAATGGCAAGACAGTGTGAGAGTCTGATGAGGTAAATCAAAAACAAGTTATTTACTGTAGATGTTAAGGAGGTATTAATTTGAATCGTTTTATTTGCATTTTGTTTTTGTTTTTTTGCTTTCCAGAATATTAACTTAAAGATCACATTAATGTCTCCAGACAAATGACATCATGTCGGCATTTTCAGTTATCCCAAAAGGCAAGATTACAGGCACCAAAGATCTGATTTTATCTCTTTGTAGCACTCCAGGTCAACCAATATAAATTCTTGTGTCATGGACACTTAAGAAAATCTGATTTGTCTGTTCCTGTACAAATGCAACAAAGATATCATCATTGCCATAGTCCCCATCTTACCAGCAGTAGATATTACGTTCACAGACTAGTCTATAAAACAGATCGTTTTCATATGAGGAGAGTGCATGTTGCCTAAACATGGTGAGCTGTCAAACTTTGGAACAGGAAAATGGAACGGTGCAGTGTTGAGAAATCGAAGTATGTAAAAAAAGAAAAAAGAGATTTGTTTTTCTATACACAGTATGTACAGTTGTGTACTGTCAGCTACAGTATATTTGGCAAATTTCTGAATATGAAACAGTAACAGTACAGTTATATACTAGTTTGTATGTTTCAAGTTTTTATTTAATTTCTTTTTGTAAAAGCAGTGTCTACTATGCAAACTTGGCATCCATTCTGATAGAAGTCTATAATTAGAGCTGTGCTTGTAAGTGCATTTTTATTTTATTATCAGGGGTGATCTTATTTGTATAGTGTGGGGTAGTATTGGTCCATTTTAGCTAATGCTGGCACGCTTCATGAATCTTGCTCAATCGTGCAAAATGCTCGCCTCTCTATCTCCTCTAATTGTCAAGTTTTATGTACAAAGTGTAAGAAAGAATTTTTAAGACAATTAATAAATTATATTTATAAGCAATGCTGCAGATGTGTGGTTGTGTTATCTGGTTATATCTCTTCTTTAATTATTGTCAGTATATTCCCATTGTCAGTTCATCTTCCCATTTCAAAATGCCCTCAGCATGCTTCATACTTTGTAGTAACAATTTAGCAATTATATATTTTTGGGCATTTAGCAGGTGGTCTTATCCACCAAAGTGCAAGGTCAGGGGATGAACATGAACATTTGTCATACAACAGGAAACGGGTGAAGGAATTAACCACATAAACCCTAGCGTCCCTATTCTGTGGCAAACATTCAGTGAAAATATATTGGTCAGTATCATGTTCAATATTATGTCAGTATAATGTCAGTACCATGGTCAATATCATGGTCAGTATCATGGTCAGTCTGTCAGTATCATGGTCAGTATCATGGTCAGTATCATGGTCAGTCTGTCAGTATAATGTCAGTATCATGGTCAGTATAATGTCAGTATCATGGTCAGTATAATGACAGTATCATGGTCAGTATAATGTCAGTATCATGGTCAGTATAATGTCAGTATCATGGTCAGTATAATGTCAGTATCATGGTCAGAATAATGACAGTATCATGGTCAGTATAATGTCAGTATCATGGTCAGTATAATGTCAGTATCATGGTCAGTATAATGTCAGTATCATGGTCAGTATAATTTCAGTATCATGGTCAGTAAAATGTCAGTATCATGGTTAGTATAATGTCAGTATCATGGTCAGTATAATGACAGTATCACAATCAGTATAACGTCAGTATCATGGTCAGTATGACTATGTTAATTACTATGGTGCTGACTACTTTCACACTACAATCTCAAAACTTTTCAGATAGCAACGTGTTTCTGAGCTTGTAGATCGGCTGCTTCCACTGGTTTTGGTTTCGAGGAGACTTACAATTTCTCTATTGGTAAATGGTTTGTGAACGAGTGATCTTAGTGTTAGTGAAACAAGGGCTTGGTTCATGACAGAAGGCAAGAGTTTATGATCTTCAACAGACAACATCAGCCTGGACAAAGCTATAGCACTATAGGTAGTCTGAAGGTTGAGAGTTCGATTCCTGTTAATGGCAATAGGTTGAGATGTCCAATCAATCCATTCTGTTTCCATCTCTCACTCTCTTCAATCTATTCCGTTTCCATGTCTCTCTCTCTCTTCAATCTATTCCGTTTCCATGGCTCTCTCTCTCTCTCTCTCTCTCTCTCTCTCTCTCTTTTCAATCTATTCCGTTTCCATGTCTCTCTCTCTCTCTCTCTCTCCTTCATTCACTGGCCCCGTATTATCGCTGCTTGCAGCTATATTTTCGTCTTCTTCTGCCACTTTTCGCAGTTCTGGCTTAACCGTGCATACGCTTTTTACGAAACTCGGCCATATGGTAGATGGTCATGAAAAACTATCAAGAAATAATTCTCACATTCATTCGTCAAAGGGTGGTGCTATAGCACTCAATTGAAAGTTGCCAACTTTGAACAGGTACAACTCATGCCCTGTTTGACATACAGCCATGAAACTTCGATACACACATGCGTCTCTTCATGCCCGACAACTTTCGGTCTGACATTATACTGACATAATTTGGTCTGACTTTTGACCTCTGACCTTTAGATCTCCCACCATTTTGAAATATATGAAAAACATTCATTGGCTCTTAAAAGCTTAATTCTTTCACTTATGGAAAGTCCGCCACTAACGTTTTGTCGGCAGAGGTCCAAAGTTCATGTGTAAAATGTTTCATGCAGATTACTCAAAAATCCCAGGAAGAGATAGATTTTAACTATTGCAGTTTTATGAAAATTATTCATCTGTGCCTAACATACATGCAGACTCACATTTCTTTGAAACTTTGCAGTAATGTAGAGGGTCATTCCAAATATCACTGAAACCAATCTTACTCCAATTGGCCAAAGGGGGGCGCTATAGCAATTTTTTGAACATGCAAACTTTAAACAGGCATAACGCATGCCTCGTTTGGCCGACGGCCATGAAACTTACTTACACTTGTGCCTTGACACACGAGGAACTTATGTATCACTTTGACCAGTAAGTTCCGCCCTTAGATTTTCCGCAATTTTGAGCAGTTTGAAGAACACTTAAATCCAGGATTTTTGACAGTATCGGTATCATCTGTCTGTTCTCCTTTTTCACTACATCAGGTCTGTTGGTCCAATGGCTTCTCCCTAAAGCGTCTGCCTTACAACGTCATGGTTGCCAGTTCAAGCCTCACTTAATACAAACTTAATTTAAATTGCATTGCACACAACATGTTTGTATCAATTAATGCATGTGCAACTGTTAAAGGTGGCTAGGTGGTGCACGCACATCCAAGAATTGCAACGGGTGCTGGATCCAACTGAATAAACATGAACAAAAGAAAAGAGTCTGCACACCGTCTCAATGCTCCCGGCAATTTTATGAATAGAGCGGTCAATATAACAACGTTTCGGTGTGGCCTTCGTCAGGTATACTGAAAAGTGTGAGGAGACAGGTATAAAAATAACAGAGGAGGGCAGGATACACTAATCACTGAGTGCAAGCACCCGGGGCTCTACACTTTAAACAGGCAGGCCACAGTATCAGTACTTTCCGTTATACAGGCAATGAAAAGGTGTCACAGCCTCCTAGAGGAGGCAATTTAGAACGTCGCCTGCAACAACGGGAAATGTTTAATATTTACTCTCTAAATACTATGGCGCCTCATGGGTTAAATGAGGAATTCGACATCAAACCTTTTCTGTAACATGTATACTAGTCTTGTCTTTTAATATTGCTTTTTTGCATTTTTTATGTTTAATGTTCATATATATCTGACTGTGTGGTCTCTCTGTTTATGGTTCAGGGATTAAGAATGTTTTTCAAAATTACTGAACACAGAAATGGAAATCCTCACAGAGAAATATGACAATGCACACAAGCACAATACAATAGTGTGGTGATGTGTTTGTAAAAGCATTTCTATAACAGTGGAAGTTTGTCGTCACCAGCGCCCATACCCTAGGTGGGGTTGGCGAAAGGGCCTACTCTGTGTGGAGTTTGCATGTTCTCCTCGAGTCTCCCAGGGTAGTTAATACCCTCACAAAAACATGTCGTAATACTGGTCACTATACTGCCTCCCCCTGGTCAGCCGGGGCACCTGATGGAGGGGAAGGGAACTGGTTGGAATAACGTGTTCCTTCCACAAGAAGGTCAGTTGGCTCTCATGCATTGAAGGAGGCATGAGCTCGGCCCTGGGCTCCCTAGGCTGGTGGGGGGACTGTAGTGCCCAGGATCACTTAGAAAATTGGCACCGGGTGAAAAAAAAAGGGTTAACCCCCCCCCCCCCTTGAGTTTTAAGGCATGTGTAGTAAGGCTCTAAAGTACTCTGTGACCCAAGGGGATAGCGGCCTCTAGTGGTTCTGTTCTCTATTTAAATATATATTTACAGTTAACCACTTCACTGCTGTGATGTGTTGTGAGCTTGTAGATCTACTATTTACCCCACATTTTCTCCCCAGAATAGGGACGCAAGGGTTCATGTGGTTAAATTGTTGATGGTAGACAAGGGCCCCTGGACACTGGCCCCATTGGCCCAGTCCATAATCCATCCATGCTTAGAAAGACTGAGGGTAAGACCCTGGCAGCCACAGTGCTCTGCTTTATGGTCAAACACCAGAGACATCTCAGGCAACGTGATCACCTGACTATAACTGACTCATTTATATATTTATATTTAAAAGTATTATTGTATTTATTGCCTGATTTATTACAGGATCTGTGTTTTTCTTTATTCATATGAAAAAAATATTATTGTATTTAATGTCAATGACATTAAATACACTTTAACTACACTCATCTCCTTGATGTACTGAACCACTTTCAACCTGATGTGTCTATTGGCCATGTCATTATCCATGAAAATCAGTCAATTTGAAACCACCGGTGATCTGTCAATGTTGATAGATTGTAAATTTATATTTAGCCATTTGATATTATATACATAAATCATTCAGACTGTGTGATGTGTCAGACCTATTCGTTTTATGTTCTAATACCTGTACATATCCTCACAGTTTCAGCATTTGCTGATTCAACCCCCTCTTTCCCAAGGGGATCAATAAAGTTCTAACTATCTATCCATCCATCCATCCATGATCCATCCATCTGCAGTGACATTTCTTTCATTCTTTCTATCTTTCTCTTTTTTCTTCAGTGACAATTATATCCCTCCTCCACCAGGGGGCGAAAGCAACATTGCATTGACCATTTAAAGCACATGTGTGAAACACGTTGACACGACCGGAAGTAAGTGCTTTGTTTTTTTCATGGCGTTGAAGAAACGTCGTGGTGAAGAATGTGTGATAAACGAGGTAGAATGTGTCAAATAGAGTCTGTACGGTTGTTGATAAATGAACAGCTGACGTTGGTGGGGGAGGAGATATTGTGTGTTTTGGAAAAACAGCGTGGTGATGTTTGTGTGAAGCTTGTCAGAGTGGTTGTGTTGGAGCGCCTCAGTGCGGCTGCAGAGTTCATGTGCAACCTCTTCCAGAGAGAGATAGAGACACTAGAAACTCTGCTGGAGAGACAAAACAAACTGCTGCACGTGATGCTACAGCCACACATCAAAATACACAGAACAGGTTTGTTAATGCTGCATTTATACCACATGTTTACCACTGTTGGACTGTACATACTCATAGCTAAGATACTTAAAGCTAAGTTAACATGTTTACCACTGTTGGACTGTACATACTCAGAGCTAAGATACTTATAGCTAAGTTAACATGTTTACCACTGTTGGACTGTACATACTGAGAGCTTAAGATACTTATAGCTTAGTTAACATGTTTACCACTGTTGGACTGTACATACTCATAGCTAAGATACTTATAGCTAAGTTAACATGTTTACCACTGTTGGACTGCACATACTTATAGCTAAGATACTTATAGCTAAGTTAACAGATGAGTTTTGTTTGCAGTTTGTCCATCACTTCAAAGAGAGAGTAATTCATCCATCCATTTGTTTCTTTTATAGTCTTATGTTTTATTCAATCACCCAATGTCATAATCTGTAATGTAGATAGTTACCTCCCATCCCCGGAAGACACTTTGGGTGTGTGTTCTTATTCGTTTTGTCCATAAATGATAAAAAGTTAAAGGTAGGGTAAGTGATGTTTTTTGTTTTTTTTTGTTAAAAAGGTTCACGTACTATATTTTGATAGTAATCATTGCTACAGAGCGTTTGTTCGGTCACAGCGGTCTCTCCAGCAGCAGCTATTTAGTAAACAGAATATAGTACATTTTCAGGTAGGTGACAACATTTAAGCCAATCAGGAGAGAGCACTGAAAATGCATTTTCTGTTTAATAAAGAGCTGGAGAGACATGGGAGACTCCTTTTACTGAACAAACACTCTATAGCAATGAGTACTAATAGAATATAGAGCTATATAACACTTATCTATTTGGGCAGGCTTCCAGAATAGATTCTATGTATAGTAGAGGACCTGGCTAAGATATGTATGATGACCCCAGGGAACAACTTAGGAACTTTGACAAATTCTCTATCCGGGACGAAATACCCCAAAATGACCACGCCCTTTTTAAAATTACCTTAACCGGTGCATTACTTCCAACATGGCTCTATCTGCTAAACCGTTGGAGCTACAGATTTACTGAGGTGCTCAAAATGTTCAGAATACTTATGTTTAGGGAAACATAGAAAAGTGCAATATTTCTAATTTGAAATGTTATGACAGAACAGCTTTTTTGCGGTTTTTGCGAACGCAGCGGAAGGGGGCGCGCAAGTGGAGCTTACTATGAAACCGTGCTCGGGTTTTGTGTCTGTCTGTGTGCACTATTGCACACAGACAGACACAAAACCCGAGCACGGTTTCATAGTAAGCTCCACTTGCGCGCCCCCATAGTAAGCCATAGTAAGCTCCACTATTGTGTGCACTGCCTGTGTGCAGCCGCGCCCCCATGTGACTCACGCTCTCATTGGCTGCTGACAGATCTCAGAGAGTGCACTACTATGGAGTCAGAACAGTCTCATAATGAGTAAATGCACAAGTCCTGGTTTGATTCCACACATTTGATTTTTGAATAAACAAGTTCCGGTGTGCATGTGTTTTTTCGGATCAGAACTACAAATGCGATGCATTGCGTTTGTGTTTCAAGTCCACAGCTTTAAATCCACAGTTTGTGTTTTGTGTTTCAAGTCCACAGTTTTAAATCCACAGTTTGTATTTTGTGTTTCAAGTCCACAGTTTTAAATCCACAGTTTGTATTTTGTGTTTCAAGTCCACAGTTTTAAATTCACAGTTTGTATTTTAAAATCACGTTTGTGCTTTGTGGTTCAAGTCCACAGTTTTAAATCCACAGTTTGTGTTTTAATTTCACAGTTTGTGTTTTAAATCCACAATTCCAGATGCTCTGCTTCACAAATATAATTCTCTATTTATCTCCAAATCACTCAATTTACAAATGCACACTTAATTAACTTTGCAAATAAAAAATCGAATTACAAATGAAAAAGTAATCTACAAATGATGTTTTTTCCCCCACACACGTTATATAAATCCACCATTCATGCAAATCGGTTGATGTGCATTTACACACTGCTTCTCTGTGGTGAAACTTCTCTGTGCATTTGCGAATCTTTTTGAGACTCCCCTGACGCTTTTTGAGACTTGGGCGTAGACGAACGTCATCATTGGCTGGTGAATCTGATTGACAGGTTCATCAGCCAATCAGATGGGTTCACTTTCAGCCAATCTAACGTCTCCTTCCCTTTCAACCCGGAAGTACATGCTCTCTCTCTTTGTTGCCATGTCTGCTTATTATAAGCGACTTTGCCAGTCCAAAACTTTGGTCAGAGATAATTATATGTTTTAATTCATGTTTTTAACACCCCTTGGAAGGCGGAATGAGGTTTGTAAGCTGAACATGTCATAGAGTGCCAAGAGTGTGTGTTTACTTTCAGTTAAAAAGATCGATTTTTACTGCTCTAATGTAACTACTTTAATGCCATGCCATGATGAATGCGACAGATGTATTACGTCTTCTAAGGCATAGCCTTTGTTTACAAAGGTTAATTTCATGTCTAATGTTGTTTTATTGTCCCAAGATGGCTTTTTTGTAGCGTTTAAGAAGTATGTTATTTGTTTATTGTCATGTTCAAGCTTATTTTTGGTCAACTGTTTGTTAAATTACTTTATTTTATTTTGTGATACTGTAGACTTGACATTTCATGCACATATTTTGTGTCATATTTTCCTATAGTTTTCACGGTGCTTCAGGAATAAACTAGAGGTTACGAATGTAACCCCGGTTTTAGTAGGTTCGGAGTTTACTACTCACTATGGGATATCAGCGCCCTCAGGCGATGCACAGAGCAACACACGCGCTCCCGATGCCAAATATTTGATTGGCTTAGGGTATGTCACGAGTCCGGAAGACCCTGGAGTACAAGAGACTCCACGTGACATAGGCTCCTCCTCTTAACATTCTCCTCTCTGCATGCCAAATGCGCACAGAAAGGGGTGTCTGGTGAGTAGTAAACTCCGAACCTACTAAAACCGGGGTTACATTCGTAACCTCTAGTTTTACCACGGTTCTCTGTTTACTACTCACTAATATGGGATTCATAAACCCCCCTTGAGGTAATGAGCCACACAACCCTGACAGGCCCGCACGCCCCTCAGCCCCGCCCACACGGACGTGACCTACAGCCCCATGGGCACCCCCAACCCACCGGGCTGGGGTGCGGGATAGATAATAAAGGCTAGGCCCTGACAGACTCCAGAGTCCGCCTATTTACTAACAGGCAGACACAAGCCTGCCTCATAACTCAATATGAGGAACAGGGCCCCATCTCCTGGGAGCCAGCCCAGCTGGTCCCATGGAAACCCAAGAGGAAGTCAAGAGATAGGGAGAAAAGCCCCAAGCCTACTCCCTTCCCTCCACTAGCCTGGAGGCAGCCGCTACGCGTAGGACTGTGCACGCCATGGATGACGCCGCCACGTCCAGGCTGTAGAAAACCGCAAAAGTCGATGGAGACGACCAATTTGCGGCTGCACAGATCTCCTGGATCGAAGCTCCCCTGTAGAGAGCCCAGGATGTAGCCATGCCTCTAGTAGAGTGAGCCCTCAGACCCTCCGGAACCGGGGCACCACTACTCACATAAGCCAACCTAATGGCATCTCGGATCCATCTAGAAAGTTTGCCTTAGTGACCGCCTTCCTCTGAACCCCAAGGACAAAAGAGACAAAGAGCTACGTCGATGAGCGATTGGCCGCTGTCTTCTGACAATAGAGCTTCAAGGCTCTCACTGGACAGAGACAATGCAACCGCCTATCCTCCACCGAAACGAAGGGAGGCGGATGGAAGGCTACCAACTCACCCGGTCCTGGTAACGAACGTCAGGTTAGGTTTAAGCAAAACCCTTATGTCGTTGTTAAAAATACTTAATGCACTCCGGACTCATCGAGAGTGCATGCATGTCACTGACCCGTTTAGCCGTAGACAGGGCCACCAAGAGGACCGTTTTGAGACTAATGATCCTCAGATCCGCAGACTCAAAAGGCTCGAACGATGGACGGCATAGTGCCTCCAGCACAACCATCAGATCCCAGGCTGGGAACAGTGGCCTGTTAACCGGCCTGGCTCTCCTGGCGCCGCACATAAACCGGCGTACCAAGGGGTGCTGTTCCACCGTCTTGCCATCGAAACCTTCGTGGCAAGCCGAAATGGCCACCAAAAACACCTTCACTGTTGAGAAGGATAAATCCCGATCTAGCCATCTTTGCAGAAAAGTGAGAATGCTATACACCGAGGCCTGGACAGCCACCACCACTGGTGACTGTTCCAACCACCATGATGCGAACATATTCCATCT
Source organism: Gymnoscopelus braueri (assembly GCF_963280865.1). Classification (NCBI taxonomy): domain Eukaryota; kingdom Metazoa; phylum Chordata; class Actinopteri; order Myctophiformes; family Myctophidae; genus Gymnoscopelus; species Gymnoscopelus braueri. The sequence goes on along the minus strand of NC_137608.1, from coordinate 28,932,070 downwards.
CACATCGTAAGCATTCCTCGTGGACACGGCCCTTGCGCCCTGGATGGTAGCCACCACGTCAGGGGGAAGGCCACACAAGCTCAAATTCACCCTCTCACGGGCCAGACCCATAGGTCTAGGTCCTGAGGGCGTCCCTCCTCCCTGCCGCAGCAAGTCTCTGCCGACAGGGAGGGCCTAAGGCACGTCATGAAGGAGAGGTGTTATCTCTGACCTCCACGTGTCCCATGCTGGGGCCACCAGCAACATCAACAACCCTCTGAGCCTGACCCTCTCCCATGTGGGGAGGATCAGCTCCATTGGCGGGATAGCATAAAGCAGTTCGTTCAGGAGGCTCGGCACATGGAACGCCTGAATGGACGCGAGACGTGAATCGCATCACAGCGTCATCTCGCATGCTAATCCGTCCAACACCAGGGAGGCCAAGCCTTCCTGCTTGTTGACATAGCACATGGTCGTGGTGTTGTATGTTCCGATCGAGACATAACAACCCCGAAACCGAGCCCCGAACTGTTTGAGAGCGAGGAAAAACCCTGTGAGGCTGGCGTCCGTGGTGATGACCTTCTGCGATATCACAGCGCCTATACTGACCCCCTGGGACAGAAAGGCCGCCTGCGACCACGATCTGAGTGTCTCCACGCACCCTGGAGACACCACCACTTGCTGATAGCCTGAGGTGAGTGGGATCCGAAGAGCCCGCAGCCACCTCTATATAGGTCTCATGTAGAACCTGCCCAAGCGGATTGACCGAAGCCATGACTCACCGCTTGCATGCATAGCTTGTAAGTGACTTGACGCCCCACGCGAAAAGACCTCACACAAGCTAAGACGCTGTGTAACCTGCCCTTGGACAGCCGCATTCTGAGCGTGTTCGAGTCTAGCGAGATCCCCCAGAAGGTGGTCCGCTGAGATGGAACCAGAACGCTCTTCTGTACGTCGATTGTGAACATAGCGACGCCAGGTGGGAGAGGGCCACGGCCGTGTGCCGTGCCACCTCCTACTCTGAGCCCGCGGCAATTAACCAGTCGTCGAAGTTAAGTCGACAGCCTGATCCCCTGTCGCCGCAGTGGAGCTATGGCCGCATTGGTACACTGCATGAGCACTCGCGGGCTTAATGACATACCAAAGCGAAGAACCGTGTACTCGTACACTTCCCCTTTGTAGCCGAAGCGCAGGAATTTTCTGTGTGGAGGCCAGATTCGAACGTGGAGGCAAGCAACCTAGAGGTCGATGCCCGTCCACCAGAGCCCCTGGCGTACCGTTCGTAACAGCTACACGGTCGTCAACATTGAAATGGAAACCCATTAGGTACTTGTTGAGGCCCTTCAGATTCAGAAAGGGCCGTACGCCCCCCCCCCCCCCCCTTTTTCTCCTCAGAAAAGCTTTGAACAGAGACCCAGTCAGTTCTGATTCGTAGATATTTCTCTGATAGCGCCCTTGCTCAAGAGAGAGAGAACCTCCTCTCTCAGAGTCATGGCTGCTTTTATCTTCCGCATGAGAGAGACACACTTGTCTGACATAGGAAGTAACACAAGGCATGTGGAAAACACTCCAGTGCAACCACAATGTGTTGTCGTTCAGGGGAGCTGGTCAGTACAACCACAGTGTGTTACTGCCGTACTGAGTCTGACATAGGAAGTAACACAAGGCATGTGGAAAACACACCAGTGCAACCACAATGTGTTGTTGTTGTTCAGGGGAGCTGGTCAGTACAACCACAGTGCGTTACTGCCGTACTGAGCTTAACCAGTAAAATCACAGTGCAACGTTGATGTACTGGGATAATAAACAGATTCGGATTGCAACCCTCCCAAAACCTGCTCACCGAGCGAGCAAGTCGGGAGGGGGCGCTGCTGTTATCAGTCCCGTGGACAACGTGCACGTTTCCACTGGGACCGATGACGTCGCCACGTGGTCCAGCGGACTCGTACTGTGGCGTCCGTTAGAGACCGTTAGTGTGTCTACCATGCCGTGAAAACAGGCCTGACAGGCACAATGGGCTCATAGAGGAGGCCATTGACGCCCGGGGACCCCCTGGGACCCCTAGCGTTGTGACCTCCTGACCGGGGCTGGATAATGTGCTTGTGTATTTTAGGATTTTTTAATGGAACAAAATAAAGCACAGAGACAGTGTAAACAACATAAACAGTTTAACATACTCTTATGAAAACCCTTCATGTGTGTCTCAAAGCACCCGATGAACCAGAGCCTCCATCGTGGTAGTGTAGACCAGTGTTTATCAACCCTGGCAAACGTCCCAATTTTGGGCCGGGGCTACTGCTGAGGTGTGCCGCGCCGTTTGAAGAAGGGTTGAAAAAATATAAAAAAGAAAAAAAAGAAAAGAAATTACAATTAATAATAATCTGGCATGCAAACAGCCCGAGGTGAAAAGGGTGACAACATGCTGTTTTTTTTGGGGTCAGGTGTCACACTATTGCCCTATTTGGATTCAAAACGGCTAGTGGAAGCTGAAAAGCTACAAGTTTGCATGTCTGAATAATGCAAAAACAGAAATATTTGTTTGCATTTGCTTTTTTTCTCCCCCATATATTTTCATAATAAAAAAATGCGTATCGTATCGTATCGAAGTTGTGTGCCCAATATCGTATTGTATCGTGAAATTAGTGTATCGGCACACCCCTAGTGTGTGTGTATATATATATATATACCGTATATATATATATAATTATATATATATATATATACCGTATATCGAGGTGTGCCCTGGGATCTTTTGGCTATGCCAGGTGTGCCTTGGCACAAAAAAGGTTGATAAACACTGGTGTAGACAAAGGGCTAACTAGCTTAGCTTGTAAGCCTAGCCTAGCCTAGCCTAGCTACAGGTTGCTTTTAGCCTTTAGCTGCTACCTGTAGCTGTTTGGCTAACCAAGAACGAAGGAGAGCTATGGCCACCGCGGCGTTGTTTTAGGGGGGCTGGCTAAGCGCTGCACCAAAACAACACTGCTCTTTAACTGTGTCGATGTAAGTGAGGCTAGTTAGCCGCTAAGTGAAACAACAGCAGCCTGACTGGAGGCTATGCTAACCTAGCAGGTACCATAGCTGGTGACGGCTAACTCACCAGGAGTGAAGAGACGTTGACATCCGTTTCCATGGAAACAGGTGATGTCGACACCTAATCCACCGGGCCCATGCAAAGCGTGGCGCCCGTTAGGGACAGTGAAGGTACCACAAAGTCTGGCCGGGAGAGTCGGAAAAGTCACGTGAATGGACACGAGCACATTCCGCGGCGTCAATATCAGGGTTGCCCACAGGCTGCCGCCATCTTGGCTAGGCCCCTGCGGCTAGAGTTGTTGACAAAAACTCCTCGTTGGAGCCGCTCTTGTCGCCCTCCAGAGGGGGAACGTGGTACAGTAGTCAGATGTCCCATAAAGGCAGCGATCGTCGGCCCCACGGAGCACGTGACCGTCGCCATGGGGACCGATGACGCTGCTACTCGGACCAACTGGGCCATACGTGTGGCGCCCGTTAGGGACAGTAGAGGTAGCGCTGGTCCTGACGGTAGGCGCGTCGGGGTCACGTGACTGAGTACGGAAGCATTCCACGCTGCTCCCTTGGTGTTTACAAAGTCCGTCGCCATCTTGTCTAGGCCCCTTGGCCTGGCTGGAGGAGGCTGGAGGAGACGCTTCCTTCCCCGAAGGAAGCGCTCTGTCGCCCTCCAGAGGCTGGCGTGACACGGTACTCAACAGATTGTAAACACAGCGGGTCCCTGGGTCCGTCAGGCGCGACCCTTGACCCGCGTGGCCATTTTGTGAACCCTCCGTCCCACAGTGACGCTCTGGCGCCCCCTAGTGGACAGAGGGTAAAAACCGGCATAGCCAGTAGACTAGCTTAGATTATTCTAGCTACAGGTAGCTCTTAGCTTTTAGCTGATCAGCTAGTAAAGGTTTATATTACCTGCATTTGATTCAAGCGTGTCTAGAATTTATCCCAGCAGCGTTTGGACATTCGCCAAGGGACAGTCCAAGCGCTTTGGGCTTTTAAGGGGGGGTTATCAACACGGGGACCACCTAGTGATTCCTATGCGTCGATGCCCCCCGACAGTTGTTGAAAACAGGCAGAGAAGTATCCCATTAGTGTCTATCATGTGAAGGTAGGCCTGACAGGTACAATGGGCTTATAGAGGAGGCCATCGACGCCCGGGGACCCCCTGGGACCCCTAGCGTCGTGACCTCCTGACCGGGGCTGGATAGTGTGCTTGTGTATTTTGGGAATTTTTAATGGAACAAAATAAAGCACAGAGACAGTGGAAACAGCATAAACAGTTCAACATACTCTTATGAAAACGTTTCATGTGTCTCAAAGCACCCGATGAATCTCAAACAGTCTACAGTATCACAAAATTAAATAAAGTAATTTAACAAACAGTTGACCAAAAATAAGCTTGAACATGACAATAAACAAATAACATACTTCTTAAACGCTACAAAAAAGCCATCTTGGGACAATAAAACAACATTAGACATGAAATTAACCTTTGTAAACAAAGGCTATGCCTTAGGAAGACGTAATACATCTGTTGCATTCATCATGGCATGGCATTAAAGTAGTTACATTAGAGCAGTAAAAATCGATCTTTTTAACTGAAAGTAAACATACACTCTTGGCACTCTATGACATGTTCAGCTTACAAACCTCATTCCGCCTTCCAAGGGGTGTTAAAAACATGAATTAAAACATATAATTATCTCTGACCAAAGTTTTGGACTGGCAAAGTCGCTTATAATAAGCAGACATGGCAACAAAGAGAGAGAGCATGTACTTCCGGGTTGAAAGGGAAGGAGACGTTAGATTGGCTGAAAGTGAACCCATCTGATTGGCTGATGAACCTGTCAATCAGATTCACCAGCCAATGATGACGTTCGTCTACGCCCAAGTCTCAAAAAGCGTCAGGGGAGTCTCAAAAAGATTCGCAAATGCACAGAGAAGTTTCACCACAGAGAAGCAGTGTGTAAATGCACATCAACCGATTTGCATGAATGGTGGATTTATATAACGTGTGTGGGGGGAAAAAACATCATTTGTAGATTACTTTTTCATTTGTAATTCGATTTTTTATTTGCAAAGTTAATTAAGTGTGCATTTGTAAATTGAGTGATTTGGAGATAAATAGAGAATTATATTTGTGAAGCACAGCATCTGGAATTGTGGATTTAAAACACAAACTGTGAAATTAAAACACAAACTGTGGATTTAAAACTGTGGACTTGAACCACAAAGCACAAACGTGATTTTAAAATACAAACTGTGAATTTAAAACTGTGGACTTGAAACACAAAATACAAACTGTGGATTTAAAACTGTGGACTTGAAACACAAAATACAAACTGTGAATTTAAAACTGTGGACTTGAAACACAAAATACAAACTGTGGATTTAAAACTGTGGACTTGAAACACAAAACACAAACTGGATTTAAAGCTGTGGACTTGAAACACAAAACACAAACTGTGGATTTAAAGCTGTGGACTTGAAACACAAAACACAAACAGTGGATTTAAAGCTGTGGACTTGAAACACAAACGCAATGCATCGCATTTGTAGTTCTGATCCGAAAAAACACATGGAACACCGGAACTTGTTTATTCAAAAATCAAATGTGTGGAATCAAACCAGGACTTGTGCATTTACTCATTATGAGACTGTTCTGACTCCATACACTACAGTGTGGCTGAAATCCGCCTGCCCCTGGGTGACTAATTACACTCCTGAGAGAAATATAGCAGCTACAGTCAAAAATAACATCTAAAATCATCTAGACAAGTTCAGCTATTGGGATATCTAAGAATTCCATGTCATTTGTGCATATATGAGCAGGCCTGGTGTTTCGGGCATCAACTCGCAAGTTGAAAAACAGTAGAAACTAGCTAAATAACTTGGCTGATTTTCGTTTTTTCCCATATTAACACAGTTCGAATGTTGAGGAAGCTTTCAATCCCAACAGATATCCGTTTTAGAATCATTCATTCGTTTAAATTACATTACAAACACAGCAGTGTGTCTGTGTGTTTCTGTCGGTCTTGTGGGGGCGGAGAGTGGTTTTAACTTGCAGGGACAACATTAGCATGAGTGGTTTTGGTTGGTCGTTGGCCCATTGTTTTCCGGTTACAAGCCTAATCCCCGCCCATCAGTTTCGCTCCTCTCTGTGGTGGTGTAAAGTTACTAAGTACATTTACTCAAGTACTGTACTTAAGTACAATTTTGAGGTATTTTACTTTACTGGAGTAATATCCACTGGGTGAATATTCAACCTGAGGCTGAAACTAACTTCACAATGGTGGGAAGCGGCTAGCCCTGGTCCAGAGCGTTAGTGAGAGGGAACTCACTAACGCTCTGGACCAGGGCTAGGAAACGGCCAGTATTGCGTTAGTCTTTTTCGGGACAGAATCTAGTTGTATAAACAATATGACGTTGTAGCGAACACAGCAGCTAGGTGAGGGCAGCCCCAGCTAAACAACAGGCCGCTCGACGTTCGTATGGAAGTATTTCACTGAAGATGTGGACAAAACGGTGGAGTAATGAGGCTAGGAGCTTAGCATTGTTAGCTCGCCGCCAGGCGTCATGGCAGAACGTACACCTGGTGTTTGCATTTCTCCATTTACAACTCGTACATCTACATAAACGTTCAGATTTCAAATATAATGTGCTTATCTCATGGCCACGGGTGTTATAATTATGTACGGGCCCTCATAAGTACCCGTATCTTCCGTATTGTTCAATAAAAAGCATTTTGATCCGATTGACGGCCATCTCTGTTTTTTTTTTCAACTACACGGCCGTATCGGTTGGGGGGTGTATTGCACTCCTGATACGTTATAACTATGAGAAAATGGCCGCCGATCGGATTAAAATGCTTTTTATTGAACAATATGGAAGATATGGGTACCCACCCGAAGTGAATGGTAACATCCGTGGTCATGAGGTAAGCACTTTATATTTGAAATCTGAACGTTTATGTAGATGTACGGGTTGTACGGGTTATCCCCTGATACCGCCACAGATCTTCTTTTCTCTACTCTATCCTCTTCTCTCGACCATCTCTGTCCCCTCACCACCAGGCCTGCACGCCAAACTCCACCTGCCCCCTGGTTGTCGGACTCAGTGCGGACTGAGAGACGGAGCCTGAGAGCGGCTGAGCGCAAATGGAGAAATGGCAACCTCCTGGAGGACCTTCTCACCTTCCAATCTCTCATTTCTACTTTTTCCTCCTCTCTATCAGCTGCTAAAGCTGCTTTCTTCTTCTTTCTTTGAAACTTTCTCCTCTCTCCTGCAACCACCACCCCCTCATCCCTCCTGGTCCCTCCTCCCTGACGATTTCGCCAACTTCTTTGACAAGAAGGTGAACGATATCCGATCCTCCTTCCCTCCTCCCCCGGCTGGTGCCCTGCGCACTACCCACACCCGTCTGCCTGCCACCCCCCCCTCTCTACCTTCATCTACTCCTCTTCCCCCCCCCCTCCCCCTCTCCCCCCTCTCCCCACACTCCCCTCTCCCCTAACGAGGTCCTTCTCCTTGTTACCTCTAGTCGCCCCACCTCATGCTCTCTGGACCCGGTCCCATCCACTCTGCTGCAGTCTATTGCACCTGAACTTCTTCCCTTCTTAACCCACCTTATTAACACCTCTCTGACGTCTGGCTATTTTCCCTCTGCTTTCAAGACTGCCAGAGTCACCCCCCTCCTGAAGAAACCGACACTTGACCCCTCTGAGATCAAGAACTACAGACCGGTTTCCCTTCTATCCTTCCTATCTAAAACTCTCGAACGTGCTATTTTCAAACAACTGTCCTCCTACCTCCACCAGAACAACCTCCTGGACTCCAACCAGTCTGGGTTCAAAGTGGGTCACTCGACAGAGACTGCCCTCCTGGCAGTGACGGAGTCGCTCCATGCCGCTAGAGCGAACTCTCTCTCCTCCGTCCTGATACTCCTGGACCTGTCTGCAGCGTTCGACACGGTGAACCATCAGATCCTCCTCTCCACCCTCAAGGGGATGGGTGTATCAGGCTCTGCACTCTACCTGTTTGCATCCTACCTGACGGGTCGCTCCTACCAGGTGATGCTGAGAGGGTCTGTGTCAGAACCACACAGGCTCACTACTGGGGTTCCCCAAGGCTCGGTTCTGGGTCCTCTTCTTTTCTCTCTCTACACTACATCTCTTGGTGCTGTCATCCACTCCCATGGCTTTTCCTACCACTGCTATGCCGATGACACCCAGCTGATCCTCTCATTCCCCCCCTCTGACACACAATTGGAGGCACGCATTGCTGCTTGTCTGGCTGACATCTCGGAGTGGATGTCGACGAACCACCTGAAGCTCAACCTGGTGGTTCGTCGACCCTTCCCCTCCCGGGGAAGGGCTGTCCGCACCGAGACATGGCCATCACCATTGATAATGCTGTGGTGACGTCAACTCGGACTGCGAAGAATCTGGGTGTGACCTTGGACGATCAACTGTCGTTCTCGGCTAACATCGCATCAGTGACACGGTCCTGCAGATTCCTCCTCTACAACATCAGGAGGATTCGCCCCTTCCTCACGGAGAAGGCAGCCCAGGTGCTCATCCAGGCTCTTGTCATCTCCCGCCTGGACTACTGCAACTCCCTCCTTGCTTGTGCTCCGGCATCAGCCATCAGACCTCTGGAGCTTGTTCAGAAAGCTGCGGCTTGTCTGGCGTTCAACCGCCCCAAGTTCTCCCACACAACTATCCTTCTCCGTTCTCTGCACTGGCTCCCCGTAGCGGCTCGCATTCAGTTTAAAACCCTGGTGCTAGCCTATAGGGCAGTGAAAGGAACAGCTCCTTCTTACCTCCGGGCTATGGTCGATGCCTACACCCCTGCCCGACCACTTCGGTCTGCCACCTCGGGGCGACTGATTGCCTCGTCACTCAAGGGTCCTTCTGGTCGATCGACACGTCAAGACTTTTTTCTGTTCTGGCCCCACAGTGGTGGAATGAACTTCCCACTGATGTCAGGACAGCAGAGTCACTGCCCATCTTTCGCCGCAGGCTGAAAACCCACCTCTTCAGGAAACACTACCCTTCCTCTTTGCCTGGCCTACTTGTTGTTAACTAGTTGTACGAACTCTTGTTTTATTTTTGTATTGTTTTATTGGATCTTGTTTAGTCGATACACTTATTTGTTTTCGCTCGTGCTCATTTGATTTTGCTATTTTGTCTCATCTGTTTAAGAAAGTAGGTAGCTGATATATTGCACTTTTACCTTAGCGCTAGGTATACTCTTGGTTGCTTGTTTTTGCAGGAAATGCACTTAAGACTTCTGGTGATTAGTAGTTTCGTTCCCTACCTATGTTGAATGCACTTATTGTAAGTCGCTTTGGATAAAAGCGTCTGCTAAATGACTGTAATGTAATGTAATGTAATTTAATGTAATGTAATGTAAATGGAGAGTGCAAACACCAGGTTGGAGTTAATCCAGGACCTAGCTGGTGCGTGTCTTTATCATTAGTAGGTAAACCTCGACTATAGTCGACTACCAGTGGGTCAAATTTAGTGGTGGAAGAAGCACTTGGTGGTAGCAATACCACAATATAAAAAGTAAAAGGCCTGTGCTCAAAATGTTACGTTCAAGCAAAGTAAAAGTACAAAAGTATTGGCATCAAAATATACTAGTACCTAAAGTAAAAGTACTCAAATGTTTGAAAATAGCTGATCTACAAGCTCACAACACGTTGCAATGCGCATTGTGAGCTTGTAGATCGGCTATTTTCAAATAGCCTATGTATAAAATACCTAAAAAAATGTACTTAAGTACAGTACTTGAGTAAATGTACTTAGTTACTTTCCACAGTAAAAATCCGAAAATGGGGGAGTGATTAGAGGAGTGGCTAGGTTGAATAAATTACCCATTGTTCACGCCCATTACCTGGAGCTGAGAGGTGCTTAGAAGTGGAAATTCTTTAGAAGGGATTATCTCAGTTTGGACTATTATAGATGACAAGATTCAAATATCACATCTTCTTCAAATGTGTTCCAATTTCAATGAATGATACATCATATGAAAGCTTATATTCTGTACTTCAATCTGTAATAAAATGAAAAATGCCCCCTTGCTGCCTAAAGCACTGTACCCGCTCACATATTTCAGGCCGGATGTCTAGCGGTATGGAGCCTTCTTGTGGTGGCCCTGTTCTCACAAATTTCACTGTACCACCCACTTCTCTACAATTGCTCATTCCTTTCTATTCTTCTTATTGTTATTTTCGAGCTGCGTTCGCTTCCCGCGTTCGCGCGTCTTACATGTGGCTATAACTTTTGAACCAGATGAGCTATAAATGCAAACTTGGTGTCTAAATCATGTTTTTTGACAATTAGAAACACTAGATGTCACATCTAGGCCCGATCTGTCCAGACAGCACTGGCCTAGTCACTCTGCACACACGTCATGCGAAGTCCAGCCCCTCTGACTGGGTGTGGCTGGACATCTATTTTACATATTTCAAAGAAATATTAGTTTTGAACATTTGTTTTACTTACCTTAATCTTTGTCATTTTTGGCAAACTTGGTGTCTACTTTATGCTTTTTGAGCATTTGAAACGCATTGGAATGCTCATATATATGATTGCATCCATCTAGATCACTCTGACTTGCTTATTACAAATATGGCCACTATACCAGACATGTTATGTAACATAAAGTTTCATCCAGCTTGAGTGTATACAGTAGTTGTAGGAATGAGATCAAATTAAGATCAAACTGGAGAAAACAATTTAATTGTATTGAAACAATATAATATGACTATAGAACCCAAAGTATACAGCAACAGCCAGTACAGTATGCACATCAATGCTCAGCATACATTGAACACTATCATAATAGTCAAAGGTGTATGGAATTTGAACAATATGTTTAAATTAGAATCAGAAAAGTTCATTGCTAAACAACAAATGGTTGCTGGGAATTTGTCTTGGTGTTACTACAATAACAGAACAGCTCTGCAATAACTGATACATACAGTACTGCTCGCACGCACACACACACACACACACACACACACACACACACACACACACACACACACACACACACACACACACACACACACACACACACACACACACACACACACACACAGATGACTGTTTTTTAATGTCCTAATCATACATCTATATATCGAAATGCAACAGACTCCAGCTTTGCAGCATTTGCTGTGTCCACCAAATGACTTTTGCAGACACAGTGGAGGAGGATAACGCACGCTTTACTGGTATCTGCAAGATGGGTCCAGTAAGGTTCCCAGGTTCTGACACTTGGGTGGGAGGAAGGTTCTCAAGGGACCTGGGACCATTTGACCAACATCAGCCTTCCCTGACTATGGGAAAAGGAGTGCAGGTATCTCACAGAAACCCTGGTCACCCTCACCTTGGAGCCTGAAAAGATAAACTCCAATTTCCATGTCCAAAGATTGGAGTGTATGGTCATCATCATATACAGCAAGAGCTGTGGCCACAGCAGAGTAGATGAATCCTGACAGTGGCTTTTCTCAGTCCCTCAAGAACATTCCTCTCACCCAAGCTGCACTGATTCAGCATGTAAAAACTGCTTCAGACCAGCTTCTATTGGATCAGACCTCCGTCCAACAAAATATCCCACATTTCAATAGGTTGGGCTGGTACTGGGACTCCATTACTAAGACTTGTGAACCTTACTGGATCTAGCAGGTGCCAGTAAAGCTGTTGCTGTTGTAACACCAAGACCATAATGTGATATAAACATATTGTAAACAATTCTATACACCTTTGACTAGTATGATACCATACTAGTAGTGCTAGTCAATGGTGTATAGAATAGTAATAGTATATAGTATTACATTTTATACTGAGCATTGTTACACATACTGTACTAGCCTTAGCTGTATCATTAGGAATGAGTTCTACTCTTAAATCATTCTATTGTTTGACATGATTTAGACACCAAGTTTGCATTCATAGCTCATGTGGTTCAAACGTTATAGCCAAAGACTTTGGCAGGTGGCGATATTGCCACTATGATGACCCTGAAGGTCGCTGGCTCGGGCACCCTTGCTAAATCATTAGAGCATGCCCTGGGTTACATGTGGGACAAATGTAGTGCTTTTAGATTGATTCGCACAAAAATAGCCCTATGGCCCTGGACTGTAATAAGTTTTTAGCGGTTTCTTTTAGCTGTTCTGTCATAAAATATCAAATTAGAAATGTTACACTTTACTGTTTCCCTAAACATAAGTATTCTGAACATTTTGAGCACCTCAGTAAATCCTTAGCTCCAACGGTTTACCATGTTGGACATAGTGCACCGGTTACGGTCATTTTTAAAAAGGGCGTGGTCATTTTCGGGTATTTCATCCCGGATAGAGAATTAGTCAAAGTTCCTAAGTTGTTACCTGAGGTCATATTAGCCAAGAACAGTTGAGATGTTCTCTCCTAAATTAAGTGCATACATATCTTAGCCAGGTCCTAGACTAGTATGAGAAATCCTGGTTACCACTGTTTGAATCTGTAGGTAATCTTAGTATTTTCAATACTGAAGATTGTGACCAATCAAATTAATAAATACATGTCAAATGAATCTCATCCAATGAGAAAAACAGTTTGAGTTGTTCTGCTGAATCTAATGCTACATCTTCTCTCCTCCGTCTGTATGTTTGTAAAGAGGTTTCCCCTGAGAGCTTCCCCAGTCTGGTCCAGGAGGAACCACAACCTCCACAACATGAGGAGAGGAGCTCCAGTCTGGTCCAGGAGGAACCACAACCTCCACAACATGAGGAGAGGACCTCCAGTCTGGTCCAGGAGGAACCACAACCTCCACAACATGAGGAGAGGAGCTCCAGTCTGGTCCAGGAGGAACCACAACCTCCACAGATGAAAGAGGAACAGGAAAAGGAGGCAGATGTGACAACATTGACATTACTACACAGTACGGGCTGTGACACTTACTCAGGTAAAAAATAAAATATCACTTTATCAATTCTACTCTAGCAAGACTAAGTCTAAAAGCCCCTAGATTATGTTAGGTCAGATGGGTGTGTGTTCAGAAACAAGGTCAAGTTAGAGTTTCAAGGTGTTTGTCACATACTCAATACAGTGATCCCGGGCTTGTAGCTATGTATTTCCACCGAATGTTTGCCTATTATGAGATGTCCAGAATAGGGACGCAAAGGTTCATTTGGTCAAGTTTAAAGGTGTATATTATACAGGGTTGGTTTACTTTAAATAGGGAAGCCATTCTAGTTAGCAGGAAATGGGTTTGGATACTTGTAGAGGAGGTGAAGGGCATTTCTCTCCTTATTGTGAAAATAAAATTTGTATTTTAGTTACATCACTAATATCCACTGCAAAAATCAAACTTCCCAACAACCTGTTTCTTTGACAGAGCTTTCCACCTCCACATTAAATCAGAAACTGACCAAATGTTTTCATCATGCATTTTACAACACTTTTATCCTACTTGAGAAACATTTTAATTGGACAGGTGAGGATTTTACCACAGCAGGCCGTACAAATACCAGGGCAAAGACCTGCTGTTTAGTGCCAGCTGTACCAGTGCTACTGCTGTGTGTCAATCTTCTAAACCAATCAGATGTGCTCCCAATAAAATTAACATCACTGTAGGGGTGCAACAGTTAATCAAACTAATCAATTTAATAGATGTTTTTTAAGGAATCATTGATTTTGGGAGGACATTTTGAAATGTCCTTTATTTTTCCTTATTGGATCACTAAGTCCAATAGGGCTGCAACAGTTAACAACTTTCAACCTGTCAAAAATACCTAAAAGATGGTATCATGTTGTGAGCTTGTAGATCTGCTAGTTTTGTATGACATCATTATATGATAAAGTATGAAGTATGGCTCTAGTTCTTAATCAGATTATGTATATAAAAATACAATAAAAAAAAACATGAATTGTTAATCAGCACAGCCACCAAAGATGTTTTGGGGGAAAATAATTCATGATAATTTATTATCTACTCTGTATGTGTACAGCAACCACTCTTGATGCTGCTCTCTGGCCGCTATCTCCCCCTCACTGGCAGCTTGTTGTGTGTATTTAGAAGACAATAGATGACAGATACATTTCCAACTAGAAAATGTGCTCCTCGAGGGGGGCACGGTGGCGCAGTCGGTAGCGCTATCGCCTCACAGCTAGAAGGTCCTGGGTTCGATTCCCGCCGGGGACGCTGTGGGCACTGGGGGCGTGTCTTCTCCTCCGCGTCATCAGCGCCCATACCCTAGGTGGGGTTGGCGAAAGGGCCTACTCTGTGTGGAGTTTGCATGTTCTCCCCGTGTCTCCTAAGGTAGTTAATACCCTCACAAAAACATGTAGTAATCCTGGTCACTATACCGCCTCCCCCATGACAGCCGGGGCGCCTGATGGAGGGGAAGGGAACTGGTTGGAATAACGTGTTCCTTCCACGTGCTACGTCCAACCAGGGAAACTCCCCCCTGTCAGGTGACAAGAAGGTCAGTTGGCTCTCATGCCTGAAGGAAGCATGAGCTCGGCCCTGACCTCCCTACTGTGGGGTGACAGGTGTAATACTGGTGTAGGGCTGGTGTAGTGCCCAGGATCACTTAGGAAATTGGCACCGGGTGAAAAAAATGGGTTACAAAAATCGCGGGATAAAAATTTAAAGTAAAAAAAAAAAGAAAATGTGCTCCTCGGAGCACAGGTCTCCGCCAGTACTGTACCTGATTAATCCTGTCTTACCTATTTATATTACATATTGTCATGTGTCACTTGACCAATGTTAGCTTGACCAATGTTACCTCACTTCAAAAGACATAAATGGCTTTTTGAAGTGACACACCTATTTATAGGATTTTATTTCGTCATGCGTCTCGCTAGCCAATCAAAAGCATTGGTGACAACATATTGTCACGTGTCACGTGAAGCTTGACCAATGTTAGCTTGGCTAGGGGGGGGGACACACAGCGGGACGGGAACGAAAACATACTCTCCACCTCTGGCGGAGACAATTACATCATTAGACACAGTGACGAACAATTTGATCTCCCGCCTCTATCAAAATGGTTAATTGTACTAACCATACTCTATCACACTGCAGTCCACTGGTTGAGAAGAGATTTGTATTTTATTAATATCTGTTTTTCAATTATATGCAGAAATTGGACTGCTCATGTGCAAGAAAGGGAAGCCAGTAGTAGAGTTGTTACAGAATACTAGACAGCATTGGTGCCTTTCTAATTACATTATTTATGTTTTCTGGTGCAACCCAGATCACTTCCCCTCTTTGCAGTCTGTGTGTTTTACTCATGGAAATAATTAAAACATGTACAAAATTTCACTGCTTAAACGTGAGTTTCAGAATCTGCATTTACTTTGATGTGTGATTAATTAATGGTACAGGACCTACAGTATAAATAGCCTATTATCAACAGTGTGTCTGAAAACTCTGCTGATGCAACAACATTATTGAAATTGCACTGTATTCTCCTCATTGACAGGTTTAATGCGTAGTGGAGTGAGCACAAGTATCGATATACAAACGGATGTTTAAGGGAGTTAATGTTCAAAGAGGTTTTATTTGTTACTCAATCATACAAGTGTGTGCAGTGAAATATACAGTCCTAGAATTGTCATAGATACAATATCTTTGTGTCCCATGTGCTATTTTGCACACCTGCTTTCACAGCATTCATTCGTTGACGCATGCACAACTGGTCCGGTCAAACCCAAGTCCTAAAACTTTCGTGACAACCGTGTCTTCTAGTCTATATTAGATAACATAAAAAAATGCAGTGCTTTACTCTCATTTCATCTTTTGTCTAGACTTCCTGTACCTCCCTGTGTTTAAAGAGGAGGTTTCCACTGAACAGCAGGAGAGGAATCCTAGTCTGATCCAGGAGGAACCAGAAGCTCCACAGATAAAAGAGGAACAGCAGGAGCTATTTCAAAGACCAGAGGCGGCTGCTGGGTCAACGCTGACATTACTAGCAGTGAAACATGAAGATGATGATGAAAACAGAGACACAGAGCCTCTAGCCAGCACCTCAACTGAACACATGAAAACACAAGCTGATATAGAGGACTGTGGAACAACACAACCAACTAGTGATGCCCAGCTCCTCTCTTCACACTTTTCTGAATCTAACCCTAAAGACAGTTATGAGAGGGGGGAGACTAGGGAAGATCAGTCGGGTTTAAACACACTGAAATCACACAAGACACAACATGTGGAAGAACAAAGATCTTTGAGCAACCAGCTGTCCCAGGACCTGAAATCATCAAAACAAACTACATCTATGAGGAGTCACACAGGGAAGAAAAGCTTTAATTGTACAGAGTGTGGCACAGGCTTTGTTCAAATGCAATATCTAAAACGACACATGAGGATACACACTGGGGAAAAGCCATTTACTTGTACAGTTTGTGCCAAAGGCTTTGCTCGAAAGGATGAGTTGAAGATTCACATGAGGACCCACACAGGGGAAAAGCCCGTTACTTGTACAGTTTGCACCAAAGGTTTCGGTGATATGAGCAATCTGAAACGACACATGAGGAGCCATACGGGGGAAAAACCCTTTACTTGTACAGTTTGTGCCAAAGGCTTTGGTGAAATGGGTGCTCTGAAGACACACATGCGATTTCATACAGGGGAAAAACCCTATACTTGTACAGTTTGTGCCAAGGGCTTTGCTCAAATGGGTGCTCTGAAGACACACATGAAGACTCATACAGGGGAAAAGCCCTTTACTTGTATAGTTTGTGCCAAGGGCTTTGCTCGAATGGCTCATCTGAAGACACACATGAAGACTCATACAGGGGAAAAGCCCTTTACTTGTACAGATTGTGCCAAAGGCTTTGCTGAAATGGGTGCTCTGAAGAAACACATGAGATCTCATACAGGGGAAAAGCCCTTTACTTGTACAGTTTGCACCAAAGGTTTCGGTGATATAAGCAATCTGGAACGACACATGAGGAGCCATACGGGGGAAAAACCCTTTACTTGTACAGTTTGTGCCAAGGGCTTTGCTCAAATGGGTGATCTGAAAAAACACATGAGATCTCATACTGGGGAAAAGCCCTTTACTTGTATAGTTTGTGCCAGGGGCTTTGCTCGAATGGATATTCTGAAGAGACACATGAGATCTCATACAGGGGAAAAGCCCTATACTTGTACAGTTTGTGCCAAGGGCTTTGCTCAAATGGGTGATCGGAAAAAACACATGAGATCTCATACAGGGGAAAAGCCCTTTACTTGTATAGTTTGTGCCAGGGGCTTTGCTCGAATGGATCATCTGAAGACACACATGAAGACTCATACAGGTAAAACAACAACGCCATTTGAAGAAGAAAGACAAGAGAGCAATCTGTTTGCTCTCTTGAATCATGAATCAAATAAGGAGTATGAGCTGACACATTATATATCAATACTGAACATCTTATTGCCGCTGTCGGGCAGAAACCTTGTATGTTCAAAACCGTTATTTTCAGGAAATGGAAAAAAGAAACTATGTTCAAACGGATCCAATGTAGTTATTATTTAGTCACAAGTTCTTCTTAATTTTCATTGGTTTACTATTTATAAAACTCAAAAGAAAAATACATTTAAATAGTGAAATGATCTCATGTACATGTTCACAACGTATAACATTGTGAGCTTGAAAATCAGCATTTTTAACTACTTTTCTGCAACACTGTCATACAATTAAGTATACAATAGGGCATTCACTTATGAGGGAAAAAAGCATAATTAAATGACATATGACAAACAAGGTTTCTTCCCGACAGCAACAATATTATCATTCTTTGTAGTACAGCATTATATACATATAATAATGACATTAAAAAAGGATCATTTGTGTGTGTTCCAGCAGATGACAAGAAGCAGCGACAGTCCTCCTCTGATGGAGACCCTGTTAAAAAGAAGAGCCGAACTACCACCTCTGAACTGCAGGGGGCACCCAGTGACAGTATGGAGGACAAAATATGTGTTTTTCTTTTTTGAGGAATATCTGCTCTATTAAAGAGTGGAACAATAATAGCCATTACCAGGCCTTACTTTAAAGAGTTTAGATGTCAAGCATTTATTTGTTTCTGGCCATTTTACTATTATTGCTTTTTGGCATCAAACTATCCATTACTAATGGATGATAATTCTTTGATGATGTTTATAGTTATCATTCATAAATATACCACTATTGAAGCATACGATAAAGGTTCATATTTGGATAATTGCATTGGATTGTGTATAATTTTCTGTACAGAGGTTCCTTCATTGCTGGGAGTGAAGGGTGACAACAAGTCCAAGAAGAAGGTGGCAGGCCGGCCCACAGGCTCCAAAAGTGAAGACAAAGACTTCAGGTAAATCTAAAAATCACTTATAAAATGGGTTGATAGGTGTGGTATAATACCTAAATACCATGGCTATGAACTGAAGTCTAATGTCTTTGTAGAGTTTTACTTCACTCACAACAATAAAAAATCTTTTATCTTGGATGTTGAATCTAACTTATTTTTCTATGTACAGACCAGTACTCTATAGTAATGTTACATACCATTAATGCACATTATACACGTGAAAGAGAGTAGAATTCTTTAGTTTTAGCTCCTTGAAATTGCAGCGAAAACTATATTTAAAACAAGCAAACAAAAACAAAACAATAAAACAATTAAAATAACTGAAAAATGTGTACTGAAAATAATACAGTAACAATTACACAATGTTTGGCTCCTTTGTTAGGTTCTGTGTGCAATGGGTCCTATCTCTGTTTTTATGTCAGTGATGTAAAAAGTCATACATGTAAAAGTGTTCTTTAATAAGTTGAGAGTGAAACAAAACGAGTGCTCCCCTCCCTCTGGTCCATCTAATCTAAAACTAACTGTCTCAGATCATTGCGACACATGGCTCTATGGTGGCTGTCAGTGTGTCAGCCTGATTATTAGCTTTTCCTACGAATTCCCCACTAGGACTGGGCCATGTGGACACAATCTAATATCACAATATTATTGATCAAATAACTTAATATTGATATTGAGACGCTAGCTATAGTGTGATGACAATATTGTATGTATGTTTTTATTTTTATTTTATAGCAGATATACCTGATTTCCCCCCCACAAATATAGAAACATTTGAAGATTTGATAAAATAGCATCTTACCACATGAACCCTAACTTCCCTATTTTGGTCATGTCATAGGTGAAAATTGGGTGAAAATCTCCCAAGCTCTATTGTGAGCTTGCATATTGGACATTTTTGGGAAAGAGATTATAACTGTCGAACTATATAGATTATAGAAGTACTGTGTGTAGGGTTCAAGTAATTTAGTGATTAAAAGATCAACATCTAAAATCCTGATATTGGTATTTATCATCTCTCTCTCTCTCTCTCTCTCTCTCTCTCTCTCTCAGACCCACATGAAGACAGTGCCTCCAGTCATATATCACTACAATGACAGTCTCTTTAAAATAGGAAAGTGTCCTATTTAACCATTTAACCCTTACTGTTTATTTCCTAAGGGCACACTTTGAGTTTATAATAATACTGAATTATTACTTTGTTTTTGGCTAGTAATGTTTATGATGCACTAAACATACTCCGCAAAGGACATATAGGAACATGCAATCATTTTGACTACAATATACAATACTCCTTTGTTAAGCAAACAATCTAGTGTTTGACATTTCTGTGCTGCATAGTTCTTAAGCAAAGTGTGTCTGTTCATACGCTGGTACAATACAGGCCAGGGGTTCATGCAATGGGTGAAGGAAACCTAGATGAAGTACTTACCATAATGACCAGTATCCAGCCTCTGATTAGAGGGATATTAGCCTAAATATTGTGGGGTACATTTAATTGTTTTTTTGTGTGGGGGGGGGGGGGGGGTCAAATTGAGTTGGAGGAACTGTTTGTACCAGTATTTACATCAATAAAGGCCTTTCAGCAGGAAAAACGTTTTATTGTCCAAGGCGTTGTTATATTGAGATGGTTGCTGTCTGGCAGAAACCTCTTATCTCCATATTCTTTTTTCATTTTTTTCTTAAATTAATGCCCTACTTGATCATACTACAGCGTCACACAAAACCATCAAAAGCAGCAGCCACGCGTTTTGAGCTTGTAGATATGCTAATAAGGTTTTAGTTTTTTTATCCTCAAAAGTAACAGTTTTGAGTTTTCCACCCGACAGAGACGATATATATGACTGATCATGTTGATCTTTCATAAAAGGTCTGCACAACATGAGGTGAGATCCACAGGCATTATTCCACAGCGCAAATGTACTGTAATACTGTAATAATTCATTCACATCCAGATTAGATTAGATAAACCTTCGATTAAATTCAAACCTTCGATTAAATTCAAACCTTCGATTAAATTCAAGTGTCATAGCAGCAACAGCAGTGGGAATGAAACAACAGAGGTACTGGCAAGAGTCAAGAACCAAGCTTGTAGATCTGATTTGCTATTTTGGCTACTCCTACATGAAACTGTCATTCGACGAGTATAAAATAGGACACTCATTTATGAAAATGAAAAAGAACAAGACATTCACAAGATGAAATAAGCAGATACAAGGTTTCAGTCCAACAGTGTGGAGTATTATGATTCAGTGTCCTCTAACATAACAGTGACAAGTCCTAAATACTAAAGGTATATTATGTTGTGTTTCAACAGTTGATGTGTGGTTGGTTGACTTGACCAGCTGTGCAGTGGTGTGACTGGTTCAGAGGTGCTCTTGCTTTTCAATCTGTGTCTGGACCTCACTGAATTGAGACCGGGATACAAGTCAAGTCACCTTTATTTGTATAGCACATTTATAAAACAACTGAAGTTGACCCAAAGTGCTTTCCATTCATAATATCACATAGACCTCTTAAAATACTGCATAGTTAAAATAAACATACACATCAATACAGGTTAAACACAAGAGCTAAAGCCTCACTATGTAACTTTCTTTGTATGAATAAAATGTAATTTTTGTCCAATCTTTATGGTAGAGTATGTTAATACAATATAACTCATACAATTGGGGTGGTTGTATTTTTTCTCTCTGCTCTTCTATTGAGACATTTAAACCAAGTCAAAGGTCATGTCTCACCTAGATGCAGGATCTGACACGAATTTTGACCTAATGGTCAAGATTCGATTTATCCCCTGAGCAAGCTTTAGCTCAATGGCTAAAAAAAAATCAGCTCTTGCACAGAAAACCGGGTTCAAATCCGGGGTAGAAGAGGAAAGTTAGCAATAGAAAAGAAGTGAGTTTTTAAGGTGGATTTCAAATGGTTCAATGGTGGATCTGGACTTTATGTGTAATGGGAGATTGTTCCAGAGTCTGGGGGCAACAACAGAAAAGGCTCTAAAGGATAAAGGTCACCTTTAGTTTTATGGTGTGTTGGGGGAACTGTAAGGTGCTTTTGGGAAGATGACCTAAGTGACCTAGGAGCAGGAGGTGCAGTAAGCAGATCATAAATGTATTGTGGAGCTAAGCCATTCAAGGCTTTAAACAAATATGAAAATGGATACAAGACAAACATTTAATGAAGACAAGCACCAAATGATTTCAATGAAAGCTATGATTTTACAAATAATTATAATCCTAATATGTCATTGATCAGGGTACCCTAGAGCAGTGGTTCCAAAACTAGTGAAACACACTAGTGAAAATAGCAAATCTACAAGCTCATGACACGCTGCAATCTTGCAGATCTGCTATTTTCACTACTTATTAAAAGTTGTTTTTGTTTTATAAATGGAAATGATTTTATTTTATTTATTAAATACTTTAGAAAAAAGTTGCCAATGTTTTTAATTGATGAAAAGTTGTGATTTTTTAAAACTTTTTGTTTAATCTTTTGTAATAATATATATATATATTTTTTTATGTAAGAAACAAGAAAAGTGGGATATTTACTCACGACCCATAAGAAATTGGTCTAAGACCCAATCATGGAGCCCGACCCACTGTTTGGGAAACAGTGTCCTAGGGGTCTACTTCTTTCCCTCTACACTGTATCTCTTCGCTGAAATTTGCATGAAAAAAACGTGTCACAGCGTCTGCTAATTTCGCCCAATGTTTCGCCCCCAGAATAGGGACCATGGGACTCATGTGATTAAGAATGTTTTTCAAAATTACTGAACAGAGAAATATGACAATGCACACAAGCACAATACAATAGTGTGGTGATGTGTTTGTAAAAGCATTTCTATAACAGTGGAAGTTTGTCGTCACCAGAGCCCATACCCTAGGTGGGGTTGGCGAAAGGGCCTACTCTGTGTGGAGTTTGCATGTTCTCCTTGTGTCTCCCAGGGTAGTTAATACCCTCACAAAAACATGTAGTAATACTGGTCACTATACTGCCTCCCCCTGGTCAGCCGGGGCGCCTGATGGAGGGGAAGGGAACTGGTTGGAATAACGTGTTCCTTCCACAAGAAGGTCAGTTGGCTCTCATGCATTGAAGGAGGCATGAGCTCGGCCCTGGGCTCCCTAGGCTGGTGGGGGGACTGTAGTGCCCAGGATCACTTAGAAAATTGGCACCGGGTGAAAAAAAAGGCTTACAGAAATCGTGGGATAAAAAGAATATTTAAAAAAAATATATATATATTTAAATTAAACACATGAGACAGATAGATTATACTTGGTGATTTATTTATGTATCGAGTGAAATTATTCAATATTACATATCTGTGACTGTGAGTGTCAAAAGTAAGTGAAGCTTTGCTTTCAGTATGTGGTGTGAGCCCTTGTGCAGCAATAAGTGCCTAAAGGTTTGTGGTAAGTGTTGATCAGTGGTGCACATGGACTTGGAGGAGTTGGAGCTCATTCCTCCATACAGAACATCTTCAACTCTGGAATGTTGGTGGCTTTCCTCACATGGACTGCTCACTTCCGGTGCTTCCACAACATTTCTGTTGGGTTAAGGTCAGGTTTGACTTGGCCGTTCCAAAACAACACTGTCTCCTCTTCTTTTGCCCCCCCCCTTGAGTTGTAAGGCATGTGTGGGTCAAGAAAGCACCTTTAGACATTTTATCTTACAAGATTTACAGTCTATAACCTACAGTATTTGCATGATATTTATTTGCAGTTCTGTCAGTCAGACGACTAGTACAGGAGGTCACTTGTACTGTAGAATGAAGGGCTCACACATTTTTGCATTAACCTATAACGAAGTTCATTATCTCCTAGGTCAGGGGTTCCCAAAGTTGTGGTCGCGACCCCACTTGGGGTCTTGGGAGACTGACGGTGGGGTCGCGACGTTTGGGTCATTAAACAAATTAAAAAATTAAAAACATTTTTTATGTATTTTTTATTTAAATTTAAATTCAACAGTATGGATGAAATACAACCTAAAATGATTACAAATAGTACATTTTACCATTTTAATACATTTTAAATGTGCACCGAACGTGCAAGTTTATGTGCATAAATTACCTCCAGGTTTGGGTGGGGTCGCGAATCAATGGCCCCCTTATTTTGGGGTCGCGGGCTGAAAAGTTTGGGAACCCATGTCCTGGGTCACAGAAGTATTTTTTCCATTGAAAATACCGTAGGGTCATCTTAGAATCACGTCATATAAGAACTGTATTCCAAAAACAAACAAATCAGCCTGGCGATGGTATGTGGCTCTGTGTTGTTTATGATATTGAGTTAAATTTGATAATGACTGTGTTTTGAACAACAAAAAAAAAATGTATTTTGTACTCTGACTTTGGATAAGTTAGTCATTTTGATGCTTCATATCCATATTAATGAGTAAAATCGCCGGGCTCATTTTTTTTTTTTTTTTAACAGTTGTTTTTTGCCATGATGAAGACTGAGGGTAAGACCCTGGCAGCCACAGTGCTCTGCTTTATGGTCAAACACCATCTCAGGCAGGCAACTTCACCTGGATCACCTGACTATAACTGACTCATTTATATATTTATATTTAAAAGTATTCTTGTATTTATTGCCTGATTCATTACAGGATTTATTTATTTATGTTAATTTCGTAGCCATATTTTATATTTGTGTTTTTCTTTATTCATTAGAAAAAAATATTATTGTATTTAATGTCAATGACATTAAATACACTTTAACTACACTCATCTCCTTGATGTACTGAACCACTTTCAACCTGATGTGTCTATTGGCCATGTCATTATCTATGAAAATCAGTCAATTTGAAACCACTGGTGATCTGTCAATGTTGATAGATTGTAAATTTATATTTAGCCATTTGATATTATATACATAAATCATTCAGACTGTGTGATGTGTCAGACCTATTCGTTTTATGTTCTAATACCTGTACATATCCTGTGCTTCACAGTTTCAGCATTTGCTGATTCAACCCCCTCTTTCCCAAGGGGATCAATAAAGTTCTAACTATCTATCCATCCATCCATCTGATCCATCCATCTGCAGTGACATTTCTTTCATTCTTTCTATCTTTCTCTTTTTTCTTCAGTGACAATTATATCCCTCCTCCACCAGGGGGCGAAAGCAACATTGCATTGACCATTTAAAGCACATGTGTGAAACACGTTGACACGACCGGAAGTAAGTGCTTAGTTTTTTTCATGGCGTTGAAGAAACGTTGTGGTGAAGAATGTGTGATAAATCAGGTAGAATGTGTCAAATAGAGTCTGTACGGTTGTTGATAAATGAAAAGCTGACGTCGGTGGGAGAGGAGATATTGTGTGTTTTGGAAAAACAGCGTGGTGATGTTTGTGTGAAGCTTGTCAGAGTGGTTGTGTTGGAGCGCCTCAGTGCGGCTGCAGAGTTAATGTACAACCTCTTCCAGAGAGAGATAGAGACACTAGAAACTCTGCAGGAGAGACAAAACAAACTGCTGCACGTGATGCTACAGCCATACATCAAAATACACAGAACAGGTTTGTTAATGCTGCATTTATACTGACACATGTTTACCACTGTTGGACTGTACATACTCATAGCTAAGATACTTAAAGCTAAGTTAACATGTTTACCACTGTTGGACTGCACATACTTATAGCTAAGATACTTATAGCTAAGTTAACATGTTTACCACTGTTGGACTGTACATACTCATAGCTAAGATACTTATAGCTAAGTTAACAGATGAGTTTTGTTTGCAGTTTGTCCATCACTTCAAAGAGAGAGTAATTCATCCATCCATTTGTTTCTTTTATAGTCTTATGTTTTATTCAATCACCCAATGTCATAATCTGTAATGTAGATAGTTACTTCCCATCCCCGGAAGACACTTTGGGTGTGTGTTCTTATTCGTTTTGTCCATAAATGATAAAAAGTTAAAGGTAGGGTAAGTGATGTTTTTTGTTTTTTTGTTAAAAAGGTTCAAGTACTATATTTTGATAGTAATCATTGCTACAGAGCGTTTGTTCGGTCACAGGGGTCTCTCCAGCAGCAGCTATTTAGTAAACAGAATATAGTACATTTTCAGGTAGGTGACAACATTTAAGCCAATCAGGAGAGAGCACTGAAGATGCATTTTCTGTTTAATAAAGAGCTGGAGAGACATGGGAGACTCCTTTTGCTGAACAAACACTCTATAGCAATGAGTACTCATAGAATATAGAGCTATATAACACTTATCTATTTGGGCAGGCTTCCAGAATAGATTATATGTATAGTAGAGGACCTGGCTAAGATATGTATGATGACCCCAGGGAACAACTTAGGAACTTTGACTAATTCTCTATCCGGCACGAAATACCCCAAAATGACCACGCCCTTTTTAAAATGACCTTAACCGGTGCATTACTTCCAACATGGCTCTATCTGCTAAACCGTTGGAGCTACAGATTTACTGAGGTGCTCAAAATGTTCAGAACACTTATGTTTAGGGAAATATAGAAAAGTGCAAGTGTAAATTATTTTACTTACCTTAATCTTTGTCATTTTTGGCAAACTTGGTGTCTACTTTATGCTTTTTGAGCATTTGAAACACATTGGAATGCTCATATAAATGATCGCATCCATCTAGATCACTCTGACTTTCTTTTTTATAATGATTTATTTATTGACAATGTACAACGTACACATCATTATCACATTTCATTTTTTTTTTGTAAACAAGACATAATAAAAAATACAAAAAATAAAGGAAAAGACACAATACACAAAAACAAAACAGAAATAAGACAAAAATACAAAAACAGTCCTCCCATGCCCTCCCCCCACCCCTTTCCCAGAATGGTACACTACTCAACACTCAACATTCTCTTATTTTCCTTTTTTTTTTTCTTTTCACAACACCTTTCAGACATTATCAAATATCATAAAGCAAACAAAAAATAATAATAAAAACCAGAGGAGATAGAAAAATCAGCTGTTAGGAGATAGTGATGGAAGAACTTCAAAGAAATTACCCCAGATTTTCTGATATATTGCAGGTTTTCTTCTTACATTATACAATATCTTTTCTGGTGTGCAATAGGATGAGAGTTCATTTAACCAGTGTCTCTCTGAGGGTGAATTTTCGGATTTCCAATTAACTAGGATGACTTTCTTCGCGGCTGTACTGGCGAGCGTCACGAAATATTTTTTATTAAAATTTATATTGAGCGGATTGACGTCCCCCAGTAACCATATTCTTGGGTCATGTGGAATGTCAGATTCCACGATCTCCGAGACACTGGACAAGATGAACTTCCAATAATCATCTAAGTGTGGGCAGCTCCACAACATATGAACCAAATTACCTTCTGATACTTTACATCTTTGGCACAGAGGGGAAATATTCCCATCTATCTTGTGCAATCTGAGTGGGGTAAAGTAAGTTCTATGAAAAATGTTAAATTGCATCTGTCTATGTTTTGTTGAAATCAACACTCTCTGGGACCTCTCTAAAATGTTTTGCCAATCCACATCATCATAAGTGCATCCCAAGTCTGTCTCCCATTTATGTTTAAAAGTCATTGCATTATAAATTGGCAGATTTTTGTTTAGAATACTATAAATGGAGGATGTTAGACCTTTGGTGGAGGTAACAAGTGTACTAGCCATGTGATCCTCCAAAGGGGATTTATTAGGGATATTTGGAAAATCTGTAGATTTTTCTCGAATCCAATGTCTAATTTGGAGATATTTAAATAGGTCATGTCTGGGCAGGTTAAATTTGGACGACAATTGTTGAAAGTTTGACAATATATCGTTTTTGTATAGATCCCCCACAGTTCTGATTCCATTATTAACCCATCTCTTCAATGTACCATCAGCTATGGGGTATGGAATATTAGGGTTATCCCATAAAGGTGTCAATCTCATCAGAGATGTATCTTTTCCTAATAATTTATGGGACTCCTGCCATGCTTCAAAAGCGCTCAATATTATAGGATTCTTTGTAATTTTGGAGAGGGTTTTCTTTGAGCCCAAAAAGGGAACGATCTTCAAAGGAGTTAGACCAAGCTCTACCTGTTCTATATGCAGCCACCTGACCTCACCAACCTCAGGGTGTAACCATGTCCATAAAGGGCGGAACTGCGAAGCCAAATAGTAATATCTAAAATTAGGGAGATTTAGGCCTCCCTTATTATAGGGGGCTTGGAGTGTGCTTAATTTGACACGTGGAGTTTTGTTCTGCCACAAAAAGGAGGAAATGGGTTTGTTGAGATCACTAAAAAATCCTTTGGAAACAGACAATGGGATGCACTGAAACAGATAGATAAATTTTGGCAACACATTCATCTTAATCGTATTCACTCGACCAATTAGGGACAAAGGCAAATCAGTCCATCTTTGAACATCAATCTTAACTCTCTCCAATAGTCTTAAATAATTGTCTTTAAAAACCTTATCACGCTCTTTTCTAATATTTATACCCAGATACTTGAAACCACTAGGACACGTTTTAAGTGGATCAATAAGTTCTCTGACATTTGTATCCTGTGCATTTAAAGGAAGAACCTCACTCTTAGTTAGATTTATTTTATAACCCGAAGCTGCGCTATACTCCTGTAAACACTGGAACAGTGGAGGGACTGAATCGGCCAAATCAGTCAAGTAAATCAATACATCATCAGCATACATGGACAGTTTATGTTCAGTTGTACCAAATTTAACACCAGAAATAGCTTCATTGGCTCTAATTGCAAGGGCAAACGGTTCAATGGCGATCGTAAACAACATGGGAGAGACGCAGCAACCCTGTCTAACTCCTCTAGAGAGCAAGAAGGGGTCCGACAGATGCCCATTGGTAAGAATTTGAGCCCTTGGCGCATTGAAAAAGGTCTTAATATATTTTATCATTTTTTCTCCAAAGTTCATTCCCTCAAGAGTCTGAAACAGGAAGCTAGGTTCAATTCTATCAAAACATTTTTCCGCATCCATTGATATTATTAATGTGGGCTCCTTTGTCCTTTGAGCAGCATCTATTATATGGAACAAGCGGCGAACATTATCTGACCCTTGCCTCCCCTTGACAAATCCTGTTTGGTCAGGATGGATTATTTTTGGCAAGACCAGTTCCAATCTGGTTGCGACCATTTTAGAGATTATCTTGTAGTCTGCATTTAAAAGACTTAGGGGTCTGTAGGAGCCACATTTTTGTCTATCTTTGTCAGGTTTGGGTAATAATGTTATAGTTGCCAATTCCAGAGTTGGTGGGAGGGCTTGACTGTCCAGTGCTTCCTTAATCATATTTGTCAATGGGGGTAATAATTTATCTGAAAATGATTTAAAATATTCAATTGGAAAACCGTCTGGTCCAGGGGCTTTATTATTTTGCAGAGAGTTAATGGCCAGGAGAACCTCCTCCTCAGTTACATCAGCATCTAGCCATTCTTTATCCTCAGGATTGATCTGAGGAAGAGGTACGCCCTCCAGGAAACGCTCTGCAGCAGCATTAATGGTGCCATGATCAGATTTATATAATGTTTCGTAAAAGAGTTTAAATTCAACATTAATCTCTGTTGAACCAGTCAGAACACTGCCCTCTTCGTTAACAATGGAGTGAATAATCCTGTCTGCATCCTCCTTTTTAATTTGCCATGCTAGAAGCTTACTTGTTTTATTTCCATATTCATAATAGTGATAGTTGGTCCTAGCCAAAGCAGCCTCCGCCTTATTAGTGCACAAATTATTGTATTGAATCCGTTTTGAGGTCAAAGTATTAAAAACGTCCACTCTATTAGTTTGAGAATGTTGCTGTTCCAGCATTTTAATTTCTACGTCCAATTTTAATAAGGCTTCTCTCTTTTACCTTGATTTATGAGCACTGTAAGACAGAATACAACCCCTCATATAAGCCTTCAACGATTCCCATACATTGGCATGAGAAGCCGAGTTCAAATTAGCCTCAAGAAAGTGATCAATTTGAGTGTTCATAGAGGAGATAAAATCCGGATCTTTTAACATGAATGATTTAAATCTCCATCGAAACGAGGAGGGCCGTACAGACTCCATTTTCCAAATCAGCTTTACTGGGTTATGATCAGATAATGCAGCTGGTAAATAAGCACAGCTCGTTACCCTTGTAATTATATTTTGTGGAGCTAAAAACATGTCAATTCTGCTATAGGATTTATGTGTATTAGAATAAAAGCTGAAGTCCTTACCATTGGGGTTAAGTGTACGCCAAATGTCACACAGTCCTAAGTCCTTCATACCATGGTTCAACACCGAGGCTGCTCTGGATGGTGTGAGTGTCTTTGGTTGAGAACGGTCGGCTGTCGGGGATAAAACCAGGTTGAAGTCACCTCCGACAAGGCACTGGCCCTCGACTGCTGCTAGTTTCAAGAGAAGGTCACTAAAAAATGATGGATCATCATGATTGGGACCATATATGTTTACTAATGTTACCCTGTTTGAGTTCAAAACACAATCTAAGAGCAAGAATCTGCCATTCCTATCCTTTTTTACTGAGTTCAGTTTGAACATTATGTTTTTGTTTACAAGTATGGCAACTCCACGTGCACTAGTAGTATAGGAGGAAAAAAAGACGTGGCCGATCCAGTCCCTTCTTAGCTTCATATGCTCCAGATCAGTAAGGTGAGTTTCCTGAATGAAGGCAACACCTGTGGATAATTTCTTTAAATAAGTAATTATTTTCTTCCTCTTGATTGGAGAGTTAATTCCCTTTACATTCCAGGAGACAAAATTTAGTTCACTAGTCATTTAAATTAGTATGGAGCATATTATGATAATAAATTCCCAGTCAGGAGCACAGCGCAACAGGATTCCAATAATGTAAAGTGAGCTATGAGTCAGGTATTGTGTCATGAATAAGGTGCCGTAGCTATTAAAATACAATAGAGAGCCCAAGTAGTGACCATTCAAATCCCCAGGAGCCCATGAAATATCCCCAAGAAAACAGAAAAACAGAAAAACAAACATTAGATGGGCTACTCTTACCTAGTGTAAGGTTGCCCTCACAGTTACTATTCATCTCTCTAAATACCAACCTCAATACAGAACAAAAATAAAAAGATTTGAAATAAAGTAGTGAAATAAAGTAGTGAATTGAAGCCTCCATCCTGCAGCTCTGAGAGAAGAAAAGAAATCCCATTGTTTTGTTTTTTTTTGAAAAAGTCATATCCACACCTCGCCTGACGATGGCGCCAATTAACCACAAAAAAAAAAAAACAGGTCAATTCTGACACTGCAGTCTAGCAACATCCCCGTGTAGCCTGCAGACATTCTTAGCATTCCAATCCCGCCCCCTCTCTCTGCTCCCTGCTAAATCTACACAAAGCACATCAGAAGTCAAAATAGTCCCCAAAATAATTTAACTTAGCAAAAATAAAAAATATGTAGAAGTATGCATATACTTTATAGCCTAACCGTTATGTGCAACAGCCAAATACAATTATATAAATTAAAGGAGTGAGGAGTATGGGCAAGATGGTAGGCCAAGCATATTTAAACAAAATAATAAGTCTAGACATCCCAGTTATTTTTTTTAAAACTTATCAATTCTAAAATCAAATATTATACTATAAGAAAAAGTAGTCCAAATGGGTTTCTACTATGTTAATTCAATAACTGGAGTGCCTATAAGGATGTCAGGTTTGATGTAGATGGAGGCATCATCACTAATAACGTCATTCGTAGTAAATCACAACATCGGTCATAATTATTCCCCCCCTCCCCAACAAAACAAAAACTACAGATCAACATTTGAAGACATCTGATATTTGAAAAGTTAAATTAAATTCGAGCCAGAGTTCAATAAAAGAAACATCAAATTCACCATGTTAGGGAGCTTTTGTAACAGAAAAAAAGGCAAAACAAAACAAATAACCTAGCGGTGGAGCAATCTTGAACAGACCATCAACCTGCTAATATATATATATTCTAAAGTTATATAGTTCTGCAAGTTGTTAGATCAAAAAATAAAAATAAAAAATAAACAAAAAATCAGGCAGAGCCAGTATATAAAGATGAAAAAAAAGGAGAGAATGCAGAAGTGGTGATCCGAAATATAAACAAAAAATAGTCCTTGTAAAATCCAATTGTAACAAGGGAGATCCCCCTCTACGTGTAATGTAAGTCAACTAAAAAAAGTCAAACATATCTATATCAGGGAAAAAATATTGTAAAGGTAGTTATATGACTTACTCCCACTCCTTTTTCAGGAAGAATAGTTCCGTGGCTGTCCTGCCATAATGTCCGCTAGGTTTAACCTGTTGAAAAATGATCCTAATAAAAAAGTTTTAATCCAAGGTCTTCAAGAAGTCCTCCACTTCTTCTGGTGTGTTGAACCATTTCACAGCTCCACCGTGGGCGACACGCAATTTTGCTGGATGATGTAGGCGATAGTCAGTGATGTTTTTATCCAACAGCAGCTGTTTTACCGCTTTGTAGGCATTCTTTTTGCGTCGCGTCTCGGCGCTGCAGTCAGGGTGGAGATATATTCTTCTTTTGTCGAGGAAGACTTCTTTCATCTCTCTGGATCGGTGGAGCATCTTTTCTCTGTGCTTGAAGTTGAGGATTCTTGCTATCAGTGGCCTGGTCTTGTTCTCAATGGGTTTACCGAGGCGATGGCAGCGTTCAACGATAAACGGGGTTTCAAAGACGATAGGGTTGAGGACCTGTGGTATAATGCGTTCTAGGAATGCAGTAGCATCCCGACCTTCAGCATTTTCTGGTATATTAAATAAAACCACGTTATTTCGTCTACTCCTGTCCTCATAATCATTCAATTTGCCTTCCGCGTCTCCCAACTGCTTCTCAGCCTTTTCGAGTCGGAGAAGAACGTCCGCCATGTTGTCTTCATTAGCAGACACGCGTACTTCCATTGCTCCAACTTGGTCTGATAAAGTTGATAGAGAGTTCTCAATCGCCTTGAGAGCCGATTGAATGTTGGATGTTTTGGCATCAATCTGTTTAGACAAATCATCTTTGCACTCACGTATCGCTTTCAACACCGTCTCTAACGTTAGGGGTCCACCTCCGACCGCCATTGTTTGGCACGATGTGGCGTCGTTAGAATCCTCCGACAAAGTAGCCTTTTTGCTTCTGAGGTTGTAAGTTTCCATGCACCGACCGACGAAATAATCCAACTATTGTTCTGTTAGTTGAGGTTTTTTAAACAAATGATAACATTTTGAAGTAACTGTGAGGCAAACCGTCGGAGCTCACATGTGCATGACCGTTCTCGTCAACAGCCAAACCGGATATCACTCTGACTTTCTTATTACAAATATGGCCACTATACCAGACATGTTATGTAACATAAAGTTTCATCCAGATTGAGTGTATAAAGTAGTTGTAGGAATGATATCAAATTAAGATCAAACTGGAGAAAACTATTTAATTGTATTGAAACAATATAATATGATTATAGAACCCAAAGTATACAGCAATAGCCAGTACAGTATGCACATCAATGCTCAGCATACATTGAACACTATCATAATAGTCAAAGGTGTCGAAATGCAACAGACCCCATGGCCAGCTTTGCAGCATTTGCTGTGTCCACCAAATGACTTTTGCAGACACAGTGGAGGAGGATAACGCACGCTTTACTGGCAGCTGCAAGATGGGTCCAGTAAGGTTCCCAGGTTCTGACACTTGGGTGGGAGGAAGGTTCTCAAGGGACCTGGGACCATTTGACCAACATCAGCCTTCCCTGACTATGGGAAAAGGAGTGCAGGTATCTCACAGAAACCCTGGTCACCCTCACCTTGGAGCCTGAAAAGATCAACTCCAATTTCCATGTCCAAAGATTGGAGTGTATGGTCATCATCATATACAGCAAGAGCTGTGGCCACAGCAGAGTAGATAAATCCTGACAGTGGCTTTTTTTCAGTCCCTCAAGAACATTCCTCTCACCCAAGCTGCACTGATTCAGCATGTAAAAACTGCTTCAGACCAGCTTCTATTGGATCAGACCTCCGTCCAACAAAATATCCCAGGTTTCTTTCAATAGGTTGGGCTGGTACTGGGACTCCATTACTAAGACTTGTGAACCTTATTGGATCTAGCAGGTGCCAGTAAAGCTGTTGCTGTTGTAACACCAAGACCATATTGTAAACAATTCTATACACCTTTGACTAGTATGATATCATACTAGTAGTGCTAGTCAATGGTGTATAGAATAGTAATAGTATATAGTATTAAATTTTATGCTGAGCATTGTTGCACATACTGTACTTGCTGTAGCTGTATCATTAGGAATGAGTTCTACTCTTAAATCATTCTATTGTTTCAATAAAATTACATTGTAAGATACATTGGTTGTTTCATTACATAGTGGCCATATTTGTGATAATCAAATTAGTGTCCTAGATAGATTAAATCATAAAGATAAGCATTCAAACATGTTTCTAATTGTCAAAAAAACATGATTTAGACACCAAGTTTGCATTCATAGCTCATGTGGTTCAAACGTTATAGCCAAAGACTTTGGCAGGTGGCGATATTGGATTTGGCCACTATGATGACCCTGAAGGTCGCTGGCTCGGGCACCCTTGCTAAATCATTAGAGCATGCCCTGGGTTACATGTGGGACAAATTTAGTGCTTTTAGATTGATTCGCACAAAAATAGCCCTATGGCCCTGGACTGTAATACGTTTTTAGCGGTTTCTTTTAGCTGTTCTGTCATAAAATATCAAATTAGAAATGTTACACTTTACTGTTTCCCTAAACATAAGTATTCTGAACATTTTGAGCACCTCAGTAAATCTGTAGCTCCAACGGTTTACCATGTTGGACATAGTGCACCGGTTATGGTCATTTTAAAAAGGGCGTGGTCATTTTCGGGTATTTCGTCCCGGATAGAGAATTAGTCAAAGTTCCTAAGTTGTTCCCTGGGGTCATATTAGCCAAGAACAGTTGAGATGTTCTCTCCTAAATTAAGTGCATACATATCTTAGCCAGGTCCTAGACTAGTATGAGAAATCCTGGTTACCACTGTTTGAATCTGTAGGTAATTTTAGTATTTTCAATACTGAAGATTGTGACCAATCAAATTAAT
Source organism: Gymnoscopelus braueri (assembly GCF_963280865.1). NCBI lineage: Eukaryota > Metazoa > Chordata > Actinopteri > Myctophiformes > Myctophidae > Gymnoscopelus > Gymnoscopelus braueri. The sequence goes on along the minus strand of NC_137608.1, from coordinate 28,897,693 downwards.
AAATATATGTCAAATGAATCTCATCCAATGAGAAAAACAGTTTGAGTTGTTCTGCTGAATCTAATGCTACATCTTATCTCCTCCTTCTGTATGTTTTTAAAGAGGTTTCCCCTGAGAGCTTCCCCAGTCTGGTCCAGGAGGAACCACAACCTCCACAACATGAGGAGAGGACCTCCATTCTGGTCCAGGAGGAACCACAACCTCCACAACATGAGGAGAGGACCTCCAGTCTGGTCCAGGAGGAACCACAACCTCCACAATATGAGGAGAGGAGCTCCAGTCTGGTCCAGGAGGAACCACAACCTCCACAGATTAAAGAGGAACAGGAAAAGGAGGCTGATGTGACAACATTGACATTACTACACAGTACGGGCTGTGACACTCTCTCAGGTAAAAAATAAAATATCACTTTATCAATTCTACTCTAGCAAGACTAAGTCTAAAAGCCCCTAGATTATGTTAGGTCAGATGGGTGTGTGTTCAGACACAAGGTTCCCGGGCTTGTAGCTATGTATTTCCACCGAATGTTTGCCTATTATGAGATGTCCAGAATAGGGACACTAAGGTTCATTTGGTTACGTTTAAAGGTGCTTATTATACAGGGTTGGTTTACTTTAAATAGGGAAGCCATTCTAGTTAGCAGGAGATGGGTTTGGATACTTGTAGAGGAGGTGAAGGGCATTTCTCTCTTTATTGTGAAAATAAAATTGGCATTTTAGTTACATCACTAATATCCACTGCAAAAATCAAACTTCCCAACAACCCGTTTCTTTGACAGAGCTTTCCACCTCCACATTAAATCAGAAACTGACCAAATGTTTTCATCATGCATTTTACAACACTTTTATCCTACTTGAGAAACATTTTAATTGGACAGGTGAGGATTTTACCACCAGCAGGCTTCACAAATACCAGGGCAAAGACCTGCTGTTTAGTGCCGGCTGTACCAGTGCTACTGCTGTGTGTCAATCTTCTAAACCAATCAGATGTGCTCCCAATAAAATTAACATCACTGTAGGGGTGCAACAGTTAATCAAACTAATCAATTTAATAGATGTTTTTTTAAGGAATCATTGATTTTGGGAGGACATTTTGAAATTTCCTTTATTTTTCCTTATTGGATCACTAAGCCCAATAGGGCTGCAACAGTTAACAACTTTCAACCTGTTATCTCATTTTTTTTACTTTAAAAAATACCTAAAAGATGGTATCATGTGAGCTTGTAGATCTGCTAGTTTTGCATGACATCATTATATGATAAAGTATGAAGTAGGGCTCTAGTTCTTAATCCGATTCATTCATTTTGTCAATTATAAAATGTTTTTGCGTCGATTTGTTGATATGTATATAAAAAAAAAAACATGAATTGTTAATCAGCACAGCCACCAAAGATGTTTTGGGGGAAATAATTCATGATAATTTATTATCTACTCTGTATGTGTACAGCAACCACTCTTGATGCTGCTGTCTGGCCGCTATCTCTCCCCCTCACTGGCAGCTTGACGAACAATTTGTTCTCCCGCCTCTATCAAAATGGTTAATTTTACTAACCATACTCTATCACACTGCAGTCCACTGGTTGAGAAGAGATTTGTATTTTATTAATATCTGTTTTTCAATTATATGCGGAAATTGGACTGCTTATGTGCGAGAAAGGGAAGCCAGTGGTAGGGTTGTTACAGAATACTACGACAGCATTGGTGCCTTTCTAATTAAATTATTTCAGTTTTCTGCTGCAACCCAGATCACTTCCCCTCTTTGCAGTCTGTGTGTTTTACTCATGGAAGTAATTAAAACATGTACAAAATATCACTGCTTAAACGTGAGTTTCAGAATCTGCATTTACTTTGATTTTGATTAATTAATGGTACAGGACCTATAAATAGCCTATTATCAACAGTGTGTCTGAAAACTCTGCTGATGCAACAACATTATTGAAATTGCACCGTATTCTCCTCATGGACAAGTTTAATGCGTAGTGGAGTGAGCACAAGTATCGATATACAAACGGATGTTTAAGGGAGTTAATGTTCAAAGAGGTTTTATTTGTCACTCAATCATACAAGTATGTGCAGTGAAATATACAGTCCTAGAATTGTCATAGATACAATATCTTTGTGTCCCATGTGCTATTTTGCACACCTGCTTTCACAGCATGCATTCGTTGACGCATGCACAACTGGTCCGATCAAACCCAAGTCCTAAAACTTTCGTGACAACCCTGTCTTCTAGTCTATATTAGACAAATTTAAAAATTCAGTGCTTTACTCTCATTTCATCTTTTGTCTAGACTTCCTGTACCTCCCTGTGTTTAAAGAGGAGGTTTCCACTGAACAGCAGGAGAGGAATCCTAGTCTGATCCAGGAGGAACCAGAAGCTCCACAGATCAAAGAGGAACAGCAGGAGCTATTTCAAAGACCAGAGGCGGCTGCTGGGTCAACGCTGACATTACTAGCAGTGAAACATGAAGATGATGATGAAAACAGAGACACAGAGCCTCTAGCCAGAACCCCAACTGAACACATGAAAACACAAGCTGATGTAGAGGACTGTGGAACAACACAACCAACTAGTGATGGCCAGCTCCTCTCTTCACACTTTTCTGAATCTAACCCTAAAGACAGTGATGCGAGGGGGGAGACTAGGGAAGATCAGTCGGGTTTAAACACACTGAAATCACACAAGACACAACATGTGGAAGAACAAAGATCTTTGAGCAACCAGCTGTCCCAGGACCTGAAATCATCAAAACAAACTACATCTATGAGGAGTCACACAGGGAAGAAAAGCTTTAATTGTACAGAGTGTGGCACAGGCTTTGGTCAAATGCAAAATCTAAAACGACACATGAGGATACACACTGGGGAAAAGCCCGTTACTTGTACAGTTTGTGCCAAAGGCTTCGGTGATATGAGCAATCTGAAACAACACATGAGGAGCCATACGGGGGGAAAACCCTTTACTTGTACAGTTTGTGCCAAAGGCTTTGCTCAAATGGGTGCTCTGAAGAAGCACATGAGATCTCATACAGGGGAAAAGCCCTACACTTGTACAGTTTGTGCCAAAGGCTTTGTTGAAATGGCTCATCTGAAGACACACATGCGATTTCATACAGGGGAAAAGCCCTATACTTGTACAGTTTGTGCCAGGGGCTTTGCTCAAATGGCTCATCTGAAGACACACATGAAGATTCATACAGGGGAAAAGCCCTATTCTTGTACAGTTTGTGCCAAGGGCTTTGCTGAAATGGGTAATCTGAAGAAACACATGAGATCTCATACAGGGGAAAAGCCCTTTACTTGTATAGTTTGTGCCAGGGGCTTTGCTCGAATGGATAATCTGAAGACACACATGAAGACTCATACAGGTAAAACAACAACGCCATTTGTAGTGTAACAAATGTATTGCCTTGGTCAAAATGCACCTCTTAAGAAAGACAAGAGAGCAATCTGTTTGCTCTCTTGAATCATGAATCAAATAAGGAGTATGAGCTGACACATTATATATCAATACTGAACATATTATTGCCACTGTCTGGCAGAAACCTTGTATATTCAAAACCGTTATTTTCAGGAAATGGGGAAAAAAAATGTTCAAACGGATCCAATGTAGTTATTATTTAGTCACAAGTTCTACTTAATACTTTTCATTGGTTTACTATTTATAAAACTCAAAAGAAAAATACATGTAAATAGTGAAATGATCTCATGTACATGTTCACAACGTATAACATTGTGAGCATGAAAATCTGCATTTTTAATTACTTATCTGCAACACTGTCATACAATTAAGTATGAAATAGTGCATTAATTTATGAGGGAAAAAAGCATAATTAAATGACATATGACAAACAAGGTTTTTTCCCGACAGCAACAATATTATCATTCTTTGTAGTACAACATTATATACATATAATAATGACATTAAAAAAGGATCATTTGTGTGTGTTCCAGCAGATGACAAGAAGCAGCGACAGTCCTCCTCTGATGGAGACCCTGTTAAAAAGAAGAGCCGAACTACCACCTCTGAACTGCAGGGGGCACCCAGTGACAGTATGGAGGACAAAATATGTCTTTTTTTTGTTTTAAGTATATCTGCTCTATTAAAGAGTGGAACAATTATAGCCATTACCAGGCCTTACTTTAAAGAGTTTAGATGTCAAGCATTTATTTGTTTCTGGCCATTTTACTATTATTGCTTTTTGGCATCAAACTATCCATTACTAATGGATGATAATTATTTGATGATGTTTATAGTTATCATTCATAAATATACCACTATTGAAGCATACGATAAAGGTTCATATTTGGATAATTGCATTGGATTGTGTATAATTTTCTGTACAGAGGTTCCTTCATTGCTGGGAGTGAAGGGTGACAACAAGTCCAAGAAGAAGGTGGCAGGCCGGCCCAAAGGCTCCAAAAGTGAAGACAAAGACTTCAGGTAAATCTAAAAATCACTTAAAAAATGGGTTGATAGGTGTGGTATAATAACTAAATACCATGGCTATGAACTGAAGTCTAATGTCTTTGTACAGTTTTACTTCACTCACAACAATAAAAAATCTTGAATCTTGGATGTTGAATCTTACTTATTTTTCTATGTACAGACCAGTACTCTAGTAATGTTACATACCATTAATGCACATTATACACGTGAAAGAGAGTAGAAGTCTTTAGTTTTAGCTCCTTGAAATTGCAGCGAAAACTATATTTAAAACAAGCAAACAAAAACAAAACAATAAAACAATTAAAATGGCTGAAAAATGTGTACTGAAAATAATACAGTAACAATTACACAATGTTTGGCTCCTTTGTTAGGTTCTGTGTGCAATGAGTCCTATCGCTGTTTTTATATCAGTGATGTAAAAAGTCATACATGTAAAAGTGTTCTTTAATAAGTTGAGAGTGAAACAAAACGAGTGCTCTCCTCCCTCTGGTCCATCTAATCTAGCACTAACTGTCTCAGATCATTGCGACACATGGCTCTATGGTGGCTGTCAGTGTGTCAGCCTGATTAATAGCTTTTCCTACGAATTCCCCACTAGGACTGGGCCATGTGGACAAAATCTAATATCACAATATTATTGATCAAATAACTTAATATTGATATTGAGACGGTAGCTATATTGTGATGACAATATTGTATGTATGTATTTATTTTTCTTTTATAGCAGATATACCTGATTTCACCCCCCCACAAATATAGAAACATTTGAACATTTGATAAAATAGCATCTAACCACATGAACCCTAACTTCCCTATTTTGGTCATGTCATAGGTGAAAATTGGGTGAAAATCTCCCAAGCTCTATTGTGAGCTTGCATATTGGACATTTTGGGGAAAGAGATTATAACTGTCGAACTATATAGATTATAGAAGTACTGTGTATAGGGTTCAAGTAATTTAGTGATTAAAAGATCAACATCTAAAATCCTGATATTGGTATTTATCCCCTCTCTCTCTCTCTCTCTCTCTCTCTCTCTCTCTCAGACCCACATGAAGACAGTGCCTCCAGTCATATATCACTACAATGACAGTCTCTGTAAAATAGGAAAGTGTCCTATTTAACCCTTACTGTTTATTTCCTAAGGGCACACTTTGAGTTTATAATAATACTGAATTATTACTTTGTTCTTGGCTAGTAATGTTTATGATGCACTAAACATACTCCGCAAAGGATAGGAACATGCAATCATTTTGTCTTTTGAGTACATTATACAGTACTCCTTTGTTAAGCAAACAATCTAGTCTTTGACATTTCTGTGCTGCATAGTTCTTAAGCAAAGTGTGTTTGTTCATACGCTGGCACAATACAGGCCAGGGGTTCATGCAATGGGTGAAGGAAACTTAGATGAAGTACTTACCATAATGACCAGTATCCAGCCTCTGATTAGAGGGATATTAGCCTAAATATTGTGGGGTACATTTAATTGTTTTTTTGTGGGGGGGGGGGGGGGGGTCAAATTGAGTTGAAGGAACTGTTTGTACCAGTATTTACATCAATAAAGGCCTTTCAGCAGGAAAAACGTTTTATTGTCCAAGGCGTTGTTATATTGAGATGGTTGCTGTCTGGCAGAAACCTCTTATCTCCATATTATTTTTTCATTTTTTTCTTAAATTAATGCCCTACTTGATCATACTACAGCGTCACACAAAACCATCAGCAGCCACGCGTTTTGAACTTGTAGATATGGTAATAAGGTTTTAGTTTTTTTTATCCTCAAAAGTAACAGTTTTCCACCCGACAGAGACGATATATATGACTGATCATGTTGATCTTTCATAAAAGGTCTGCACAACATGAGGTGAGATCCACAGGCATTATTCCACAGCGCAAATGTACTGTAATACTGTAATAATTCATTCACATCCAGATTAGATTAGATAAACCTTCGATTAAATTCAAACCTTCGATAAAATTCAAGTGTCCTAGCAGCAACAGCAGTGGGAATGAAACAACTAGTACCAGTCAAGCCAGGTACTGGCAAGAGTCAAGAACCAAGCTTGTAGATCTGATTTGCTATTTTGGCTACTCCTACATGAAACTGTCATTCGACCAAGTATAAAATAGGACACTCATTTATGAAAATGAAAAAGAACAAGAAATTCACAAGATGAAATAAGCAGATACAAGGTTTCAGTCCAACAGTGTGGAGTATTATGATTCAGTGTCCTCTAACATACATAACAGTGACAAGTCCTAAATCCTAAAGTATTATGTTGTGTTTCAACAGTTGATGTGTGGTTGGTTGACTTGACCAGCTGTGCAGTGGTGTGACTGGTTCAGAGGTGCTCTTGCTTTTCAATCTGTGTCTGGACCTCACTGAATTGAGACCGGGATACAAGTCAAGTCACCTTTATTTGTATAGCACATTTATAAAACAACTGAAGTTGACCCAACGTGCTTTCCATTCATAATATCACATAGACCTCTTAAAATACTGCATAGTTAAAAGAAACATACACATCAATACAGGTTAAACACAAGAGCTAAAGCCTCACTATGTAACTTTCTTTGTATGAATAAAATGTAATTTTGTCCAATCTTTATGGTAGAGTATGTTAATACAATATAACTCATACAATTGGGGTGGTTGTATTTTTTCTCTCTGCTCTTCTATTGAGACATTTAGACCAAGTCAAAGGTCATGTCTCACCTAGATGCAGGATCTGACACGAATTTTGACCTAATGGTCAAGATTCGATTTATCCCCTGAGCAAGCATTAGCTCAATGGCTGAAAAAAATCAGCACTTGCACAGAAAACCGGGTTCAAATCCGGGGTAGAAGAGGAAAGTTAGCAATAGAAAATAAGTGAGTTTTTAAGGTGGATTTCAAATGGTTCAATAGTGGATCTGGACTTTATGTGTAATGGGAGATTGTTCCAGAGTCTGGGGGCAACAACAGAAAAGGCTCTAAAGGATAAAGGTCACCTTTAGAATCAGAATCAGAATCAGAATCAGTTTTATTGTCACATCACAGGTTTACAAGGTAAAAAAGTGGGTGAAATTCGTTTTTGTACATCGTTCCCATCGCAACGTTAGTTTCCATAGAAAGAAGAGGGGGGGGGGGAGAAGAAGAGGGGGTGGGGGGCAAGTGGGAAGGAGATCAAAACAAGAGAGCAACAGAAGGCCAGACAAGTTATCTACATATTTACAAAGTACCTGAGATAATAAAAAACTAAAAAAAACTAAGGTGCCTGAGCATAGCAGCAATGTATGTATACTGTGCATGTTATGCTTATACTGTGCATGATATACATATGGACGTTAAGGTGCTTAGAGGAAAAGAGCACAATAAAAGACAAAAAAAAAGTCAGTGCGTTATACATGGGATTAAGGTGCAAAAGGTCAGTGCGTGTCCACCTAGGGTGGACTGACCCTAGTATAATCCGCAAGTAGCTCCATGAGGGAGTGCAACAAAAAGTCATTTGTACCTGGTGTAGTCCACAGGTGTGTCCGAGGGGGAGCTAAGTCCAAGTCATTGTCCCTGGTATAATCCACAGGTGTGTTCAGGAAGAGCCAGAAAAGTCTGCAACGCCTGTTGACAGGCTGCTGAACAAGGCCTATGCCTCATTCAGGCTTATGCCCCATTCAGCATTCTGACAGCAGCCGGATTAAAACTGCACCAGTACCTGGTGGTGGAACTCTTGATACTGCGGTAGAGCCCCTTGCCCGGTCGCGGTCGTTGTAGGGGTTTGAACAGTCTGTGACTTGGGTGGTGCTTGTCCTTGATGATGCGCTTGGCTTTGACCACGCACCGCTTTTTGTACAGTTCCTGGAGCGCTGGGAGCTCGATTCCCATTATCCGCTCTGCCGATCGCACTACTCGCTGTAGACTGATCTTTTCTCGGGCAGTGCAGTTCCCGTACCAGGCCGTGACACAGCCTGTTAGGATGCCTTCAACAGAACTGTTGTAATACAGCCTGAGGATGCGATGTCCTACTCCGAGCTTCTTCAGGCGGCGGAGCCAGTACAGTCGCTGCTGAGCCTTTTTCCTCACGTGTGTGGTGTGCGTCTCCCATTTGAGGTCCTCCTCGATGTGTACTCCGAGGAACTTGAACTCGCTGACCCTTTCCACTGCAACACCGTCGATGAGGATGGGCGCATGGTCTCTCCGCGGCCTCCTGAAGTCCACGATCAGTTCTTTGGTCTTGTCGACGTTAAGAGAGAGGTTGTTCTCCCGGCACCAGAGTGCCAGTGAGTTGATCTCCTCTCTATAGTCAGACTCGTCGTTGTTGACGATTCGGCCTATCACTGTCGAGTCGTCCGCGTACTTTATGATGGTGTTGGAGACATGTGTGGCTATGCAGTCATACGTGTACAGGGAGTAGAGGAGAGGGCTCAGCACGCATCCCTGGGGTGCTCCGGTGTTGAGGGTCAGGGGGTCGGATGTGATGCTGCCCATTCTCACCACCTGATGTCGGTTGGACAAGAAGTCCTGTATCCAGTCGCACATGCTTGGGTGTAGCCCTAGGTCTCTGAGCTTTTTGTCAAGTATTGCTGGGACAATGGTGTTGAATGCTGAGCTGTAGTCCACGAACAGCATACGTACATATTTGTCCTTCAGCAGCTTGTTGTCCATGTGCGAGAGGACGGTGTGGAGAGCCATGGCAATAGCGTCGTCGGTGGATCTGTTTTTGCGGTATGCATACTGCCACGGATCCAGCGAGGCAGGTAGCGTGGAGCTGATGTATTCCCTCACCAGTTTCTCGAAGCACTTGCTGACGATCGGGGTGAGAGCGACAGGTCTCCAGTCGTTCAGGCATGTCACTTTGGCCTTTTTGGGAATGGGCACAATGGTTGACATTTTGAACCCTGCAGGGACCACAGCCTGGGAGAGGGAGAGGTTAAAGATGTCAGCGAAGACACCCGCCAGCTGGTCTGCACATGCCTTAAGGACCCGGCCTGGAATCCCATCAGGTCCGGCTGCCTTGTGGATGTTGACCCGTGCGAAGGCTGTACGCACTTCTCTCTCCGAGATGGTTAGAGGGTTCTCCTCTGCTGGTGTTGCTGATGGCCCCGCTTGGCTGCCGCGGTTGGGGCTGATCTCAAACCGGCCGTAGAAAGTGTTCAGTTCGTTGGGGAGGGAGGCAGGCGGGTTCACCTCGCTTCTGGTTCTTGTTTTGCAGTCTGTCAAGGTGTGTACCGCCTGCCATGTGCTCCTGATGTCGCCATTGCTGAGTTTGTCTTGCATCTTTTTTGTGTAGGCCTTTTTCGCCTTCCTGATGGCGCTGTTTAGGGCCGCGCGCGTCGTGTTGCGCGTTTCTACATCGCCAGATTTGAAACCAGCATCCCGTTCATGCAGATGTGCACGTACTCCGCTGTCCATCCATGGTTTCTGATTGGGATAGATCCGAACTGTCTTTTTTGGGACTATGTCATCTATGCACTTACTGATAAAGCCAGTGACTGAGTCTGAGAGTTCGTTGATGTTATTCCCAGCGGCGTTCTTAAACATCCCCCAGTCAGTCTGGTAGAAGCAGGATTGTAGCATAGCGTCTGTGTCCTCAGACCAGATTCGGATTTCCTTCTCAACGACCGGCTCCCTTTTTAGCCTCTGTTTGTAGGCAGGTAGCAGCTGGATGGCGTAGTGGTCAGAGCTTCCTAGCGGTGGGCGGCGGAGAGCTTTGTATCCATCCTTGAAGGGCGTGTAGCAGTGGTCAAGAATATTGTCACCACGGGTACTGCAGGTGACATGCTGGTGGAATTTGGGAAAGACCTTTTTTAAGTCTGTCCGGTTGAAGTCGCCTAGGCAGATGACTGCGCAGTCCGGGTGGCGATTTTCTTGTGCACTGATCGCCTGGTGTAATTCCCTCATAGCTGTGTCCTTATTAGCTCCAGGATGAATGTAAACAACGGCTACAATCACAATGCTGAAGTCGCGTGGTAGGTAGAAAGGACGGCAGGCTATGATTAAAAGTTCAAGGTCTGGAGAGCAGTGACTATCCAGGATTTTAACATCTTTGCACCAGTTGTTGTTGATCAAGGCACAAACTCCCCCCCCACGTTGCTTACCACTTAGTACAGGGTCTCTGTCTTTCCTATACACGGTGAAACCAGGGGGAGTGATGGAAGAATCAGATGCTAACTCCGTTAGCCACGTCTCTGTTAGCACAACAATAGACGTGCTCCTCGTCTCGGTGTTGTGCTCCTCGTCTCGGTGTTGTATTTAACGCGCGCCAGTAAGTCGTCCATAGTGGTCACTGTTCTTGATTCACACAGAGATCTAACGTTCGCTAGCAGGATTGAAGGCAGTGCAGGTTTATATCCACGTTTTGTTGTTCTTACGAGGAGACCCGCTCTTGTCCCTCGTCGTCCTGGTCGTCTTTTTCGCCGTCTCGGGTTTGTTCCAGCTGGAACAAAGGGAAGCCCTCCCCCCACCCAGCCGAGTGGAAGGTTTAAGGCAAAAAAGTCCGGAATTCTGTGTGTAATCGCTGTGCTGATGTCCATAAGTGCTTGTCTGTCATAACTCCTTAGACACCCGACGGTGTAGGGAAAAAAGAGAAGGCTAAAAAATACTAAAAGGACGAAAAAACATTGCGACGCTCCGGAGCGTGTACGGATGCAGCCTTTCTTCATGGCGCTCCCATTCATTTTTGGTGTGTTGGGGGAACTGTAAGGTGCTTTTGGGAAGATGACCTTAGTGACCTGGGAGCAGGAGGTGCAGTAAGCAGATCATAAATGTATTGTGGAGCTAAGCCATTCAAGGCTTTAAACAGTGTCCTAGGGGTCTACTTCTTTCCCTCTACACTGTATCTCTTCGCTGAAATTAGCAAGAAAAAACGTGTCACAGCGTCTTTTAATTTCGCCCAATGTTTCGCCCCCAGAATAGGGACCATGGGATTCATGTGATTAATAATCTTTTTCAAAATTACTGAACACAGAAATGGAAATCCTCACAGAGAAATAAGACAATGCACACAAGCACAATACAATAGTGTGGTGATGTGTTTGTAAAAGCATTTCTATAACAGTGGAAGTTTGTCGTCACCAGCGCCCATACCCTAGGTGGGGTTGGCGAAAGGGCCTACTCTGTGTGGAGTTTGCATGTTCTCCTTGTGTCTCCCAGGGTAGTTAATACCCTCACAAAAACATGTAGTAATACTGGTCACTATACTGCCTCCCCCTGGTCAGCCGGGGCGCCTGATGGAGGGGAAGGGAACTGGTTGGAATAACGTGTTCCTTCCACAAGAAGGTCAGTTGGCTCTCATGCATTGAAGGAGGCATGAGCTCTGCCCTGGGCTCCCTAGGCTGGTGGGGGGACTGTAGTGCCCAGGATCACTTAGAAAATGGGCACCAGGTGAAAAAAAAGGGTTACAAAAATCGTGGGATAAAGCAATATAAAAAAAAAAACAGTGGAAGTTTGTCCACTGAAGTGTAGAGCACAGAGGTGTGGCTTGAAGCAGACTTTTCACCATAGATCCTTCATCACTGTGAGGAAGACCATGATGCTCTGTTGAGGTTCTGGATCACTAGAAGCACATTCTTCACACAGTCAGCTTGAATGTGTTTGTGGAGAGACACTGTTTATGTCTTGTGACTTCCGCATGTCTGATAAGCAGATACAGAGATTTAAATTAAACACATGAGACAGATAGATTATACTTGGTGATTTATTTATGTATCGAGTGAAATTATTCACTCAATATTCACATATCTGTGACTTTGAGTGTCAAAAGTAAGTGAAGCTTTGCTTTCAGTATGTGGTGTGAGCCCTTGTGCAGCAATAAGTGCCTAAAGGTTTGTGGTAAGTGTTGATCAGTGGTGCACATGGACTTGGAGGAAGAATTGAAACGGATGGAGTCACTGGGCATCATACAGAAGGTAACACAGCCAACACAATGGTGTGCACCTATGGTCCCAGTTATAAAGAAAAACAACAAAATCTGAATATGTGTTGACTTGAAGAGGCTGAACGAGTGTGTTGAACGAGAAAAGTTCATCCTGCCTACTATTGATGACCTTCTCCCCAAGCTAGCAGGTAGTACGGTGTTCACAAGCCTGGATGCGGCCAGCAGATTCTGGCAGATCCCCTTGAAGTAGGACTGTGCCCTGCTGACTACGTTTATCACCCCGCTGGGTAGATACTGCTTTAAAAGGCTGCCTTTCGGCATCACTTCAGCGCCCGAAATATTTCAGAGGAAAATGTCGGAGCTGCTACAAGGGCATGAAGGCGTAATAGTTTACATGGATGACATCCTGGTTTGTGGAGAAACCGCACAGCAGCATGACATGAGACTCAGCAAGGTGATGGAGTCCATAAAAAAGTCTGGCCTCAAGCTCAACAAAGAGAAGTGTAAAATGTCTCAAACAAAATTTGACTTTTTGGGCCAGGTGGTAAGCAAAGATGGCATTAAACCAAACTCAGCTAGAGTTGCTGCTATCAGAGACATGAGCGCCCCAACGAACGTTCCAGAACTCAGACAGTTCCTAGGAATGGTAACCTACATACTTCGCTACCTGTCAAAACTGTCCACCTGTCTACAGCCATTGAATGAACTGCTAAAGTCTGACAGAGAATGGGTCTGGGGTCCTCAACAAGAAAGAGCATTCACTGAGGTGAAATCACTGATCTCCTCAGCACCAGCTTTAGTCTACTTTGCAGAAGGAGCGAGTGCATTCTCCGGCAGCGGCAACAGCCGCGGAACGTCCGCGGAACTTCCGGTGGAGGAGCGGCAGCTCCCGGCAGTGACTGCCGGCGGTGGAGTGGCGGAACTGCCGCGGAAACTGCCGGTGGAGGAGCGGCAGCAGCGGAACTGCCGGTGGAGGAGCGGCAGTCAACTTATTTTTTCCGCCGATAAAGTATAGTTTTGGACCATACAGAGGCGCTCCGAATCGGCCGGTCGTCGCGGGCACTCGCGCCTGGAGGCGCTCGGGCGCGACTCCTTGGCCTCAAGGTCTGCTATTTGACTAAGCGCCGTCCGAGTTATGTACCGATAGGCACAGAATCGTAAATAATATTGGTGGGGACTGCGTTACACAAACGCAGCACACTCCCAAAGCTGACGCCACCGGCAGCTCCAGCCGCCGCCTCCGCCGCCGCCACCGGCAGCAGCCGCTGCCGGAAAATGCACTCGCTGTCCCTCCTACTTTGACCCCCAGAGGCCCACCGTCGTCAGTGCCGATGCAAGCAGCTATGGCCTGGGAGGCTTACTGATGCAGGAGCATGATGGGACACTGAAGCCCGTGGCATTCTGTTCCCGTACGCTATCTGATGCTGAACGAAGATACGCCTCGATCGAGAAAGAATGTCTGGCGGGCGTGTGGGCATCAGAACGTTTCTACCAGTACCTGTGTGGCCTAGAGTCATACAAGTTATACACAGACCATAAACCATTGGTCTCATTGATTAATTCAAAAGATCTGGATACGACACCCCTCCGCTGCCAGCGTCTCCTCATCAGATTGATGAAGTTCAACCCTGTAGCTGTCTATGTCCCGGGGAAGAACCTCGTCGCCGCCGACGCACTGTTGCGGCAACCGCTACAGAGCACAGAACCGGACAGCCTGGAAAAGTAAGTCCAGGCATACGTTAATGCCATAGAGGAGAGCGTAGGAGTCAGGAGGCCGGTCTTGGAACAGATCAAAGAACAAACAGATGGACTGTGAGCTCCAGTGTGTCCTTAGCTACATAAAGAGCGGCTGGCCAGGTCACATCAAAAGCGTAGCCATATTGGCGAAGCCATACTTCCACGAGCGTGGAACACTGAGTGAGCTAAACGGAGTCCTGAGGCATGGCAAACAGATTGTTGTCCCGTGCAGCATGCGTGACAACATGGTCCAAAAGTTCCACCAGGGTCACCAGGGGCTGACAAAATGTAGACAGCGCTACAATGATGCCATATGGTGGCCAGGTATTGGAAATGACGTGAAAGAACTCATACAGTCATGTCGACACTGCAACATCAACCGACCCAGTCAGCGCAAGGAGCCCTTAATCACTACACCACTGCCGGAGCTGCCTTGGCAGATAATCGCAGCTGATCTCTGTGAGTACAAAGGCCAACAGTACCTTGTCATAATTGACTACTTCTCCAGATGGCTGGAAATTCTCAATCTGCCAAAGACAAACTGTGAAGCTGAAAAGCACCTTCAGCCGCTGGGGGGTCGCCACGGAGGTCCGAACGGACGACAGGCCTCAGTTCTCTGCGGAGCTGTTCAAGAGGTTCGCGGCAGAGTTCGATTTCCAACATGTCACGTCCAGTCCCTATTGTCCCCAGTCAAACGGCATGGCTGAACGCGCGGTTCAGGCAGCCAAAGCCATCCTCAAGCAGGATGACCCTCACCTGGCACTCCTGTGTTATCGCTCAACACCTACAGAGCCAACAAAGGAGAGCCCTGCCAAGCTCATGATGGGCCGGAACCTGCGTACAACCCTGCCGACCCTCATGGAGAATCTGAAACCTGCCTGGCCTAACCTGGAAAAGGTCAGGAGCAATGACAAGCAAGCCAAGCGGTCCTACGAGAAGTTTTACAACCGCAGGTACTCAACAAGGCCACTCCCGCCTCTTACCTGTGGTGATCGAGTTCGTCTTAAGATCGACGGAGAGAAGACGCAGGCGACAACAGCGATGGTGCAGCTCGAGGAAGCGACACCACGGTCGTTCACGATGCAGAGTGGCCGAGGTGACACGCCCAGACGGAACCGCAGGAACATCCAGCTGGTCAACAGAGAGACTCCAGCAGAGCCACCAGCGGTCCCGCCGGAACCAGCACCTTATTCACCAGTACACCCTGGTCCGGTACCCCCAGTACTGGACACTGCACAGCCTGTCAGCAGCCACCCAGCAGCAGGGCCTGGAGGTCCTGTTGTCACCAGGAGCGGAAGAGTGGTGAAGCCTAACAGTCGTTATGATAGTTAGATAGAGATGGATGGCATAAGGGCAGAATAAACCCTGCCTCCTCTCTCTCGAGGGGTTGTGGTTGTTTACCCACAAAAGATATTGCCTTTGAAAACAAAAAGTGGTTTCTTTACTTAAGAGGGGAGGTGTCACGTAAAGTGAATTGTATATATTATATACCAAGTCTGCTATGCGCATGCGCGCGTCGGTATGCGTGAGTTGTGAATGAATGGCACCTGGTAATAAATCAGTCTAGTGATATACCCTGTGGAACGTGTGTCAGAGCGTCCTGTGTGTTCTAATCTAATGTGATTATGAGCGTATGAAAACGCCACAATATTTATTTGCAGTTCTGTCAGTCAGACGACTAATACAGGAGGTCACTTGTACTGTAGAATGAAGGGCTCACACATTTTTGCATTAACCTATAACAAAGTTCTGACGTCACATCATTATCTCCTGGGTCACAGAAGTATTTTTTCCATTGAAAATACCGTAGGGCCATCTTAGAATCACGTCATATAAGAACTGTGTTCCAAAACAAACAAACCAGCCTGGCGATGGTATGTGGCTCTGTGTTTATGATATTGAGTTACATTTGATAATGACTGTGTTTTGAACAAAAAAAAAAGATTTATTTTGTACTCGGACTTTGGATAAGTGGATAAGTCATTAGATGCTTCATATCCATATTAATGAGTAAAATCGCCGGGCTCATTTGTTTTTTTTTTGGAACAGTTGT
Source organism: Gymnoscopelus braueri (assembly GCF_963280865.1). Taxonomy (NCBI): domain Eukaryota; kingdom Metazoa; phylum Chordata; class Actinopteri; order Myctophiformes; family Myctophidae; genus Gymnoscopelus; species Gymnoscopelus braueri. The sequence continues at coordinate 28,881,606 of NC_137608.1, read as the reverse complement.
TTTTTGCCATGATGCTATTGAGACCCTATGGTATTTTCAATGGAAAAAGTACTCTGTGACCCAAGGGGATAGCGGCCTCTAGTGGTTCTGTTCTCTATTTAAATATATATTTACAGTTAACCACTTCACTGCTGTGATGTGTTGTGAGCTTGTAGATCTACTATTTCCCCCACATTTTCTCCCCAGAATAGGGACGCAAGGGTTCATGTGGTTAAATTGTTGATGGTAGACAAGGGCCCCTGGACACTGGCCCCATTGGCCCAGTCCATAATCCATCCATGCTTAGAAAGACTGAGGGTAAGACCCTGGCAGACACAGTGCTCTGCTTTATGGTCAAACACCAGAGACATCTCAGGCAGGCAACTTGATCACCTGACTATAACTGACTCATTTATATATTTATATTTAAAAGTATTCTTGTATTTGTTGCCTGATTTATTACAGGATTGATTTATTTATGTTAATTTCGTAGCCATATTTTATAGCTGTGTTTTTCTTTATTCCTATGAAAAAAATATTATTGTATTTAATGTCAATGACATTAAATAAACTTTAACTACACTCATCTCCTTGATGTACTGAACCACTTTCAACCTGATGTGTCTATTGGCCATGTCATTATCTATGAAAATCAGTCAATTTGAAACCACTGGTGATCTGTCAATGTTGATAGATTGTAAATTTATATTTAGCCATTTGATATTATACATAAATCATTCAGACTGTGTGATGTGTCAGACCTATTCGTTTTATGTTCTAATACCTGTACATATCCTGTGCTTCACAGTTTCAGCATTTGCTGATTCAACCCCCTCTTTCCCAAGGGGATCAATAAAGTTCTAACTATCTATCCATCCATCCATCCATCTGCACTGCAGTGACATTTCTTTCATTCTTTCTATCTTTCTCTTTTTTCTTCAATGACAATTATATCCCTCTTCCACCAGGGGGCGAAAGCAACATTGCATTGACCATTTAAAGCACATGTGTGAAACACGTTGACACGACCGGAAGTAAGTGCTTTGTTTTTTTCATGGCGTTGAAGAAACGTCGTGGTGAAGAATGTGCGATAAACGAGGTAAAATGTGTCAAATAGAGTCTGTACGGTTGTTGATAAATGAACAGCTGACGTTGGTGGGAGAGGAGATATTGTGTGTTTTGGAAAAACAGCGTGGTGATGTTTGTGTGAAGCTTGTCAGAGTGGTTGTGTTGGAGCGCCTCAGTGCGGCTGCAGAGTTCATGTGCAACCTCTTCCAGAGAGAGATAGAGACACTAGAAACTCTGCTGGAGAGACAAAACAAACTGCTGCACGTGATGCTACAGCCACACATCAAACTACACAGAGCAGGTTTGTTAATGCTGCATTTATACCACATGTTTACCACTGTATACATACTCATAGCTAAGATACGTATAGCTAAGTTAACATGTTTACCACTGTTGGACTGCACATACTTATAGCTAAGATACTTATAGCTAAGTTAATATGTTTACCACTGTTGGACTGTACATACTCATAGCTAAGATACTTATAGCTAAGTTAACAGATGAGTTTTGTTTGCAGTTTGTCCATCACTTCAAATTCATCCATCCATTTGTTTCTTTTACAGTCTTATGTTTTATTCAATCACCCAATGTCATAATCTGTAATGTAGATAAACTTCCCATCCCCGGAAGACACTTGATGTGACTTGGTGTGTGTTCTTATTCGCTTTGTCCATAAATGATAAAAAGTTAAAGGTAGTGCAAGTGATGTTTTTTGTTTTTTTGTTAAAAAGGTTCAAGTACTATATTTTGATAGTAATCATTGCTACAGAGCGTTTGTTCGGTCACAAGGGTCTTTCCAGCAGCAGCTATTTAGTAAACAGAATATAGTACATTTTCAGGTAGGTGACAACATTTAAGCCAATCAGGAGAGAGCACTGAAAATGCATTTTCTGTTTAATAAAGAGCTGGAGAGACATGGGAGACAACTTTTACTGAACAAACACTCTATAGCAATGAGTACTAATAGAATATAGAGCTATATAACACTTATCTATTTGGGCAGGCTTCCAGAATAGTTTCTATGTATAGTAGAGGACCTGGTTAAGATATGTATGATGACCCCAGGGAACAACTTAGGAACTTTGACTAATTCTCTATCCGGGACGAAATACCCCAAAAACCACGCCCTTTTTAAAATGACCTTAACCTGCTAAACTTTTGGAGCTACAGATTTACTGAGGTGCTCAAAATGTTCAGAATACTTATGTTTATGGAAACATAGAAAAGTGCAATATTTATAATTTGAAATGTTATGACAGAACAGCTAAAAAACGGTTTTGGCTATAACTTTTGAACCAGATGAGCTATAAATGCAAACTTGGTGTCTAAATCATATTTTTTGACAATTAGAAACATGTTGGAATGCTTATCTTTATGACTGGGTGTGGCTGGACCTCTATTTTACATATTTCAAAGAAATATTAGTTTTGAACATTTGTTTTACTTACCTTAATCTTTGTCATTTTTGGCAAACTTGGTGTCTACTTTATGCTTTTTGTGCATTTGAAACACATTGGAATGCTCATATATATGATTGCATCCATCTAGATAACTCTGACTTGCTTATTACAAATCTGGCCACTATACCAGACATGTTATGTAACATAAAGTTTCATCCAGATTGAGTGTATACAGTAGTTGTAGGAATGAGATCAAATAAAGATCAAACTGGAGAAAACAATTTAATTGTATTGAAACAATATAATATGACTATAATATGACTATAGCCATTCTAGTTAGCAGGAAATGGGTTTGGATACTTGTAGAGGAGGTGAAGGGCATTTCTCTCTTTATTGTGAAAAAAAAATGGTATTTTAGTTACATCACTAATATCCACTGCAAAAATCAAACTTCCCAACAACCCGTTTCTTTGACAGAGCTTTCCACCTCCACATTAAATCAGAAACTGACCAAATGTTTTCATCATGCATTTTACAACACTTTTATCCTACTTGAGAAACATTTTAATTGGACAGGTGAGGATTTTACCACAGCAGGCTGTACAAATACCAGGGCAAAGACCTGCTGTTTAGTGCCAGCTGTACCAGTGCTACTGCTGTGTGTCAATCTTCTAAACCAATCAGATGTGCTCCCAATAAAATTAACTTCACTGTAGGGGTGCAACAGTTAATCAAACTAATCAATTTAATAGATGTTTTTTTTAAGGAATCATTGATTTTGGGAGGACATTTTGAAATGTCCTTTATTTTTCCTTATTGGACCACTAAGCCCAATAGGGCTGCAACAGTTAACAACTTTCAACCTGTTATCTCAATTTTTTTACTTTAAAAAATACCTAAAAGATGGTATCATGTTGTGAGCTTGTAGATCTGCTAGTTTTGCATGACATCATTATGATAAAGTATGAAGTAGGGCTCTATTTGAACAATATGTTTAAATTAGAATCAGAAAAGTTATTTGCTAAACAACAAATGGTTGCTAGGAATTTGTCTTGGTGTTACTACAACAACAGAACAGCTCTGCAATAACTGATACATACAGTACTGCACGCACGCACGCACGCACGCACGCACGCACGCACGCACGCACGCACGCACGCACGCACGCACGCACGCACGCACACACACACACACACACACACACACACACACACACACACACACACACACACACACACACACACACACACACACACACACACACACACACACACACACACACACACACACACACACACACACACACAGATGTGCTTCTCATCTTTCCTTTTAAAGGGTAAGACCACTTTAGTAGAGGTTTGGGTTGTGTAGTTACCTTGCCATGATGTAACTCCAAAGGTGGGCACTGGGCAAGTAATCAAAAATAATTGCTCCATTGATTAGAAATTGATCATTCTAAATATGCTCCTCATTGACTTACATTGTGCGGTAAAACAGCTCTCAAAGTCACTCTTTTAGCACATAAATGAACCCAAACATAGCTGATTCAGACAATATAGAGCATCACCAAACCCAGTACTGTTTGTTTTTTTAAATAAAAATTTCAACTTCCTGTTGATTTTACTATTTGAAGATCCGGATCCGCCGATCCAGTCCGGGTTTTCTACTTATTAAAAATGGCTAAATCAACAGGAAGTTGTCATTTTTATTTAAAAAAAAAACAGTACTGGGTTTGGTGATGTTCTATATTGTCTGAATCAACTTTGTTTGCGTTCGTTTTTGTGCTAAAAGAGTGACTTTGAGAGCAGTTTTACCGTACAATGTAAGTCAATGAGGAGCATATTTTGAATTATCAATTTCTAATCAATGGAGCAATTATTTTTGATTTCTTGCCCACCTTTGGAGTTACATCATGGCAAGGTAACTACACAACCCAAACCTCTACTAAAGTGGTCTTGACCTTTAAACATATACTGCTAGCTACTTCAAACATTCCTCTCACCCAAGCTGCACTGATTCAGCATGTAAAAACTGCTTCAGACCAGCTTCTATTGGATCAGACATCCGTCCAACAAAATATCCCAGGTTTCAATAGGTTGGGCTGGTACTGGGACTCCATTACTAAGATTTGTGAACCTTACTGGATGTAGCAGGTGCCAGTAAAGCTGTTGCTGTTGTAACACCAAGACCATAATGTGATATAAACATATTGTAAACAATGATATACACCTTTGACTAGTATGATATCATACTAATAGTGCTAGTCAATGGTGTATAGAATAGTAATAGTATATAGTATTACATTTTATGCTGAGCATTGTTGCACATACTGTACTAGCTGTAGCTGTATCATTAGGAATGAGTTCTACTCTTAAATCATTGTATTGTTTCAATAAAATTACATTGTAAGATACATTGGTTGTTTCATTACATAGTGGCCATATTTGTGATAATCAAATTAGTGTCCTAGATAGATTAAATCATAAAGATGAGCATTCAAACATGTTTCTAATTGTCAAAAAAACATGATTTAGACACCAAGTTTGCATTCATAGCTCATGTGGTTCAAACGTTATAGCCAAAGACTTTGGCAAGTGGCGATATTGGATTTGGCCACTATGATGACCCTGAAGGTCGCTGGCTCGGGCACCCTTGCTAAATCATTAGAGCATGCCCTGGGTTACATGTGGGACAAATGCAGTGCTTTTAGATTGATTCGCACAAAAATAGCCCTATTGCCCTGGACTGTAATACGTTTTTAGCGGTTTCTTTTAGCTGTTCTGTCATAAAATATTAAATTTGAAATGTTACACTTTACTGTTTCCCTAAACATAAGTATTCTGAACATTTTGAGCACCTCAGTAAATCTGTAGCTCCAACGGTTTACCATGTTGGACATAGTGCACCGGTTATGGTCATTTTGAAAGTGCGTGGTCATTTTCGGGTATTTCGTCCCGCATAGAGAATTAGTCAAAGTTCCTAAGTTGTTCCCTGGGGTCATATTAGCCAAGAACAGTTGAGATGTTCTCTCCTAAATTAAGTGCATACATATCTTAGCCAGGTCCTAGATTAGTATGAGAAATCCTGGTTACCACTGTTTGAATCTGTAGGTAATTTTTTTATTTTCAATACTGAAGATTGTGACCAATCAAATTAATAAATACATGTCGAATGAATCTCATCCAATGAGAAAAACTGTTTGAGCTGTTCTAATGAATCTAATGCTACATCTTCTCTCCTCCTTCTGTATGTTTGTAAAGAGGTTTCCCCTGAGAGCTTCCCCAGTCTGGTCCAGGAGGAACAACAACCTCCACAACATGAGGAGAGGACCTCCAGTCTGGTCCAGGAGGAACCACAACCTCCACAACATGAGGAGAGGAGCTCCAGTCTGGTCCAGGAGGAACCACAACCTCCACAGATTAAAGAGGAACAGGAAAAGGAGGCTGATGTGACAACATTGACATTACTACACAGTACGGGCTGTGACACTCTCTCAGGTAAAAAATAAAATATCACTTTATCAATTCTACTCTAGCAAGACTAAGTCTAAAAGCCCCTAGATTATATTAGGTCAGATGGGTGTGTGTTCAGAAACAAGGTCAAGTTAGAGTTTCAAGGTGTTTGTCACATACTCAATACAGTGATCCCGGGCTTGTAGCTATGTATTTCCACCGAATGTTTGCCTATTATGAGATGTCCAGAATAGGGACGCTAAGGTTCATTTGGTTAAGTTTAAAGGTGTTTATTATACAGGGTTGGTTTACTTTAAATAGGGAAGCCATTCTAGTTAGCAGGAAATGGGTTTGGATACTTGTAGAGGAGGTGAAGGGCATTTCTCTCTTTATTGTGAAAAAAAATTGTTATTTTAGTTACATCACTAATATCCACTGCAAAAATCAAACTTCCCAACAACCCTTTTCTTTGACAGAGCTTTCCACCTCCACATTAAATCAGAAACTGACCAAATGTTTTCATCATGCATTTTACAACACTTTTATCCTACTTGAGAAACATTTTAATTGGACAGGTGAGGATTTTACCACAGCAGAATGTACAAATACCAGGGCAAAGACCTGCTGTTTAGTGCCAGCTGTACCAGTGCTACTGCTGTGTCAATCTTCTAAACCAATCAGATGTGCTCCCAATAAAATTAACTTCACTGTAGGGGTGCAACAGTTAATCAAACTAATCAATTTAATAGATGTTTTTTTAAGTAATCATTGATTTTGGGAGGACATTTTGAAATGTCCTTTATTTTTCCTTATTGGATCACTAAGCCCAATAGGGCTGCAACAGTTAATAACTTTCAACCTGTTATCTCTTTTTTACTTGTTTTACTTAAAAAAATACCTAAAAGATGGTATCATGTTGTGAGTTTGTAGATCTGCTAGTTTTGCATGACATCATGATAAAGTATGAAGTAGGAATCTAGTTCTTAATCAGATTAATTCATTTTGTCAATTATAAAATAAATCAATAAGAATGTTTTTGCGTCGATTTGTTGATATGTGTATATAGAAATAAAATTAAAAAAACATGAATTGTTAATCAGCACAGCCACCAAAGATGTTTTGGGGGAAAATAACTCATGATAATTTATTGTCTACTCTGTATGTGTACAGCAACCACTCTTGATGCTGCTCTCTGGCCGCTATCTCTCCCCCTCACTGGCAGCTTGTTGTGTGTATTTAGAAGACAATAGATGACAGTTACATTTCCAATTACATCATTAGACACAGTGACGAACAATTTGTTCTCCCGCCTCTATCAAAATGGTTAATTGTACTAAACATACTCTATCACACTGCAGTCCACTGGTTGAGAAGAGATTTGTATTTTATTAATATCTGTTTTTCAATTACATGCAGAAATTGGACTGCTCATGTGCGAGAAAGGGAAGCCAGTGGTAGAGTTGTTACAGAATACTACGACAGCATTGGTGCCATTCTAATTCAATTATTTCTGTTTTCTGGTGCAACCCAGATCACTTCCCCTCTTTGCAGTCTGTGTGTTTTACTCATGGAAATAATTAAAACATGTACAAAATATCACTGCTTAAACGTGAGTTTCAGAATCTGCATTTACTTTGATGTGTGATTAATTAATGGTACAGGACCTATAAATAGCCTATTATCAACAGTGTGTCTGAAAACTCTGCTGATGCAACAACATTATTGAAATTGCACTGTATTCTCCTCATTGACAGGTTTAATGCGTAGTGGAGTGAGCACAAGTATCGATATACAAACGGATGTTTAAGGGAGTTAATGTTCAAAGAGGTTTTATTTGTCACTCAATCATACAAGTATGTGCAGTGAAATATACAGTCCTAGAATTGTCATAGATACAATATATTTGTGGCCCATGTGCTATTTTGCACACCTGCTTTCACAGCATGCATTCGTTGACGCATGCACAACTGGTCCGGTCAAACCCAAGTCCTAAAACTTTCGTGACAACCGTGTCTTCTAGTCTATATTAGATAACAAATTAAAAAATTCAGTGCTTTACTCTCATTTCATCTTTTGTCTAGACTTCCTGTACCTCCCTGTGTTTAAAGAGGAGGTTGCCACTGAACAGCAGGAGAGGAATCCTAGTCTGATCCAGGAGGAACCAGAAGCTCCACAGATCAAAGAGGAACAGCAGGAGCTATTTCAAAGACCAGAGGCGGCTGCTGGGTCAACGCTGACATTACTAGCAGTGAAACATGAAGATGATGATGAAAACAGAGACACAGAGCCTCTAGCCAGCACCTCAACTGAACACATGAAAACACAATCTGATGTAGAGGACTGTGGAACAACACAACCAACTAGTGATGGCCAGCTCCTCTCTTCACACTTTTCTGAATCTATCCCTAAAGACAGTGATGCGAGGGGGGAGACTAGGGAAGATCAGTCGGGTTTAAACACACTGAAATCACACAAGACACAACATGTGGAAGAACAAAGATCTTTGAGCAACCAGCTGTCCCAGGACCTGAAATCATCAAAACAAACTACATCTATGAGGAGTCACACAGGGAAGAAAAGCTTTAATTGTACAGAGTGTGGCACAGGCTTTGGTCAAATGCGATATCTAAAACGACACATGAGGATACACACTGGGGAAAAGCCATTTACTTGTACAGTTTGTGCCAAAGAATTCGGCGATATGAGCAATCTGAAACGACACATGAGGAGCCATACGGGGGAAAAACCCTTTACTTGTACAGTTTGTGCCAAAGGCTTTGTTGAAAAAGTTAATCTGAAGACACACATGCGATGTCATACAGGGGAAAAGCCCTATACTTGTACAGTTTGTGCCAAGGGCTTTGGTCAAATGGGTGATCTGAAAAAACACATGAGATCTCATACAGGGGAAAAGCCCTTTACTTGTATAGTTTGTGCCAGGGGCTTTGCTCTAATGGATCATCTGAAGACACACATGAAGACTCATACAGGGGAAAAGCCCTTTACTTGTACAGTTTGTGCCAAAGGCTTTGCTCGAAAGGATGAGTTGAAGATTCACATGAGGATACACACTGGGGAAAAGCCCTACACTTGCACAGTTTGTGCCAAGGGCTTTGCTCAAATGGGTGATCTGAAAAAACACATGAGATATCATGCAGGGGAAAAGCCCTATACTTGTACAGTTTGTGCCAAGGGCTTTGCTCAAATGGGTGATCTGAAGACACACATGAGATCTCATACAGGGGAAAAGCCCTTTACTTGTATAGTTTGTGCCAGGGGCTTTGCTCGAATGGATCGTCTGAAGACACACATGAAGACTCATACAGGGGAAAAGCCCTTTACTTGTATAGTTTGTGCCAGGGGCTTTGCTCGAATGGATCATCTGAAGACACACATGAAGACTCATACAGGTAAAACAACAATGCCATTTGAAGGAGAAAGACAAGAGAGCAATCTGTTTGCTCTCTTGAAATCATGAATCAAATTAGGAGTATGAGCTGACACATTATATATCAATCTTCTTATTGCCGCTGTCGGGCAGAAACGAGACGTTCAAAACCGTTATTTTCAGGAAATGGAAAAAACGGATCCAATGTAGTTATTATTTAGTCACAAGTTCTTCTTAATACTTTTCATTGGTTTACTATTTATAAAACTCAAAAGAAAAATACATTTAAATAGTGAAATGATCTCATGTACATGTTCACAACACAACGTATAACATTCATTTATGAGGGAAAAAAGCATAATTAAATGACATGACAAACAAGGTTTCTTTCCGACAGTAACAATATTATCATTCTTTGTAGTACAACATTATATACATATAATAATGACATTAAAAAAGGATCATTTGTGTGTGTTCCAGCAGATGACAAGAAGCAGCGACAGTCCTCTGATGAAGACCCTGTTAAAAAGAAGAGCCGAACTACCACCTCTGAACTGCAGGGGGCACCCAGTGACAGTATGGAGGACAAAATATGTATTTTTCTTTTTGGGCGGTGAAACCGCCCCTATATGTGAGGTTTGGATATTTTTAACCCCCAATCCTGCGCTGTGATTGGCCACCAGTGTACCCCCCTAACCCTGCACCGTGATTGGCCAATCACTGTCTATTCAGGACTGTGATTGGCTAGTGAAACATGACACATGTGCATAGCCCTATAAATAGGACTATGCACTCAAGTTTTTTAAGTGAATCACACATTGTGGGTGGAAAGGGTATTAAAAAAAACACATTATTATTTTAAGTGAGCTTCCATCACCGTGATGACCACTGTTAAATAACAACAGTGACATAGTGCTCCAATTCCACATGCTGTGATTGGCTAGTGAGACATATGATGAAATTAATCTAAAACCACTATGATGTGACACAACAACAGAGGCTAAAAAACTTTAATATGACTTTCATAAAGAGTGTTTCAATAAATGTATTTATTTTTTGTACATGATTGGTTGACTCCATTCAGTATTGTGATTAGCTAGCAAGACACCGCCCACTTCACACTGGGTGTGATTTTTTTAAAGTATATCTGCTCTATTAAAGAGTGGAAAAATAATAGCCATTACCAGGCCTTACTTTAAAGAGTTTAGATGTCAAGCATTTATTTGTTTCTGGCCATTTTACTATTATTGCTTTTTGGCATCAAACTCTCCATTACTAATGGATGATAATTCTTTGATGATGTTTATAGTTATCATTCATAAATATACCACTATTGAAGCATACGATAAAGGTTCATATTTGGATAATTGCATTGGGTTGTGTATCATTTTCTGTACAGAGGTTCCTTCATTGCTGGGAGTGAAGGGTGACAACAAGTCCAAGAAGAAGGTGGCAGGCCGGCCCAAAGGCTCCAAAAGTGAAGACAAAGACTTCAGGTAAATCTAAAAATCACTTATAAAATGGGTTGATAGGTGTGGTATAATAACTAAATACCATGGATATGAACTGAAGTCTAATGTCTTTGTACAGTTTTACTTCACTCGCAACAATAAAAAATCTTGAATCTTGGATGTTGAATCTAACTTTTTTTTTCTATAGTAATGTTACATACCATTAATGCACATTATACACGTGAAAGAGAGTAGAATTCTTTCGTTTTAGCTCCTTGAAATTGCAGCATCAAGAAAACTATATTTAAAACAAGCAAACAAAAACAAAACAATAAAACAATTAAAATAGCAGAAAAATGTGTACTGAAAATAATACAGTAACAATTACACAATGTTTGGCTCCTTTGTTAGGTTCTGTGTGCAATGGGTCCTATCTCTGTTTTTATATCAGTGATGTAAAAAGTCATACATGTAAAGGTGTTCTTTAATAAGTTGAGAGTGAAACAAAACGAGTGCTCCCCTCCCTCTGGTCCATCTAATCTAGCACTAAATGTCTCAGATCATTGCGACACATGGCTCTATGGTGGCTGTCAGTGTGTCAGCCTGATTATTAGCTTTTCCTACGAATTCCCCACTAGGACTGGGCCATGTGGACAAAATCTAATATCACAATATTATTGATCAAATAACTTAATATTGATATTGAGACGGTAGCTATATTGTGATGACAATGTTTTATGTATGTATTTAATGTTTCTTTTATAGCAGATATACCTGATTTCCCCCCCACAAATATAGAAACATTTGAACATTTGATAAAATAGCATCTAACCACATGAACCCTAACTTCCCTATTTTGGTCATATCATAGGTGAAAATTGGGTGAAAATCTCCCAAGCTCTATTGTGAGCTTGCATATTGGACATTTTTGGGAAAGAGATTATAACTGTCGAACTATATAGATTATAGAAGTACTGTGTATAGGATTCAAGTAATTTAGTGATTAAAAGATCAACATCTAAAATCCTGATATTGGTATTTATCCTCTCTCTCTCTCTCTCTCTCTCTCTCTCTCTCTCTCTCAGACCCACATGAAGACAGTGCCTCCAGTCATGTATCACTACAATGACAGTCTCTTTAAAATAGGAGAGTGTCCTATTTAACCATTGAACCCTTACTGTTTATTTCCTAAGGGCACACTTTGAGTTTATAATAATACTGAATGATTACTTAGTTTTTGGCTAGTAATGTCTATGATGCACTAAACATACTCCGCAAAGGACATATAGGAACATGCAATCATTTTGACTACAATATACAATACTCCTTTGTTAAGCAAACAATCTAGTAGTGTTTGACATTTCTGTGCTGCATAGTTCTTAAGCAAAGTGTGTCTGTTCATACGCTGGTACAATACAGGCCAGGGGTTCATGCAATGGGTGAAGGAAACCTAGATTAAGTCCTTACTATAATGACCAGTATCCAGCCTCTGATTAGAGGGATATTAGCCTAAATATTGTGGGGTACATGTAATTGTTTTTTTTTGGGGGGGGGGGATGTTTTTGGTTGAAGGAACTGTTTGTACCAGTATTTACATCAATAAAGGCCTTTCAGCAGGAAAAACGTTTTATTGTCCTTTATTTTTTTACTACATTTTTTATCCCGCGATTTTTGTAACCCATTTTTTTTTTTTTCACCCAGTGCCAATTTCCTAAGTGATCCTGGGCGCTACACCAGCCCTACACCAGTATTACACCAGTCCCCCACAGTAGGGAGGCCAGGGCAGAGCTCATGCTTCCTTCAGGCATGAGAGCCAACTGACCTTCTTGTCACCTGACAGGGTGGAGTTTCCCTGGTTGGACGTAGCGCGTGGAAGGAACACGTTATTCCAACCAGTTCCCTTCCCCTCCATCAGGCGCCCCGGCTGTCATGGGGGAGGCGGTATAGTGACCAGGATTACTACATGTTTTTGTGAGGGTATTAACTACCCTAGGAGACACGGGGAGAGCATGCAAACTCCACACAGAGTAGGCCCTTTCGCCAACCCCACCTAGGGTATGGGCGCTGATGACACGGAGGAGAAGACACGCCCCCAGCGCCCACAGCGTCCCCGGCGGGAATCGAACCCAGGACCTTCTAGCTGTATTATTGTCCTTTCTAAGCAAGGCAAATATAAGTAAATATTGAGATGGAAATTAGAAATGGTGCACATATATATATATATATATATATATATATATACACACACACACACACACACACACACACACACACACACAGTTGCTGTCTGGCAGAAACCTCTTATCTCCATAATCTATATTCATTTTTTACTTAAATTAATGCCCTACTTGATCATACTACAGCGTCACACAAAACCATCAAAAGCAGCAGCCACGCGTTTTGAGCTTGTAGATATGGTAATAAGGTTTTAGTTTTTTTTATCCTCAAAAGTAACAGTTTTGAGTTTTCCACCCGACAGAGACGATATATATGACTGATCATGTTGATCTTTCATAAAAGGTCTGCACAACATGAGGTGAGATCCACAGGCATTATTCCACAGTGCAAATTTACTGTAATACTGTAATAATTCATTCACATCCAGATTAGATTAGATAAACCTTCGATTAAATTCAAGTGTCATAGCAGCAACAGCAGTGGGAATGAAACAACAGAGGTAATGGCAAGAGTCAAGAACCAAGCTTGTAGATCTGATTTGCTATTTTGGCTACTCCTACATGAAACTGTCATTCGACCGAGTATAAAATAGGACACTCATTTATGAAAATGAAAAAGAACAAGAAATTCACAAGATGAAATAAGCAGATACAAGGTTTCAGTCCAACAGTGTGGAGTATTATGATTCAGTGTCCTCTAACATAACAGTGACAAGTCCTAAATACTAAAGGTATATTATGTTGTGTTTCAACAGTTGATGTGTGGTTGGTTGACTTTGACCAGCTGTGCAGTGGTGTGACTGGTTCAGAGGTGCTCTTGTTTTTCAATCTGTGTCTGGACCTCACTGAATTGAGACCGGGATATAAGTCAAGTCACCTTTATTTGTATAGCACATTTATAAAACAACTGAAGTTGACCCAAAGTGCTTTCCATTCATAATATCACATAGACCTCTTAAAATACTGCATAGTTAAAAGAAACATACACATCAATACAGGTTAAACACAAGAGCTAAAGCCTCACTATGTAACTTTCTTTGTATGGATAAAATGTAATTTTGTCCAATCTTTATGGTAGAGTATGTTAATACAATATAACTCATACAATTGGGGTGGTTGTGTGACAGGGTGGAAAACGGGACATTATTATTATTTTTTGTTATTTATATTGATGCACTGTTTCATCTCTTAACACCCTTTTATTCTTATTGTTGATGAAAGCACTGTATTATTTATGAATGGACATGTTTTCCCTCAGTCCCCAAGCCACTTGGTATGCCCCAAATTGACAATGACAGCGAACAGCTGTGAGATTGACTGACACTCGGGCGTGGTCCCCACAGCCCAATCCCACAGCAGGTCACGTCATCAACAGCCTACCACGACGGAGAAGGGCGCAGTGTCTCTGTGAAATGAGTAGAACCGCTCAGTTCAAAAAGGAAGAGGAGCGAGTAGGAAGCAGAGCAGGAGTGTGTGTGAAAGGACGGGTGCGACACAGAAAGTCCCAGAGCGTAGCCGAGGAAGGGCGTGAGAGACGGGAGATCGCGTGCTGCCAACCACCGAAAGCCACGAGCAAACATTTGGCAGACGGCTCCATTATAGACAGACCCGTAAAAGACCGTGTGTGCAGAGGGGAAGGAGAGGACGACAGCAGCCGAGACCAGACCATATAAGGAGCGAAGCAGGTTCTGGAGTGGAGCGGACGACAGGAAGGCTAAAGTGTTGCAACGCGCAACTCCATCAGTCGGCAGCGAAAGCTGCCTTCGGAGTAAGTTTCAATCCACGCAACACTCATTTTGTGATAGCCACCACCGCTAGCAGCCCACAGTACCTTGTCCGAAAACAGATGAATTGGCCCCATTGCTTCTGTATTTTCAGACGGTGATAAAGAAACAGACGAACATTGAAGAGTCCTGGCTTGGCTTCCCTCCACCTGTTTTCCCCCAGTATTTGCACACAATTGTCTTAATTATTTATAGCATTTTATTGTATTTTAATAGCACCTGCACTTTACTTTTTAATAAGTATTTGATGCACCTTTTGCTATTAATTTGCACAATTTGCTATTTTGCACACTCTGCTATTGGCCGAAGAAAACCCCCAGTGTTGCACTTGAATGGCCTAAAGTCCACATAGTACTGAACGCACTTTATATAGCACCGCACTTTACTTTTGTAAAGTGCCTATTTTGCTATTTATTTGCGCTCTTGCTATTATTGTTGTTCCCGTCCATTGTTTGCATTTTAGTTTGGTAGTGAATACATTTTAGTTAGTTTAGCGGCGCCATAGGAGGTTAGGGTTTATATTTTAGGATTGTATTATTTTGTATGTGTTTTAAAGGCCAGAGGCCTCTTGTATCAGGGATGAATCCTAATAAATGTATGTTTACCTCTTTTTATCCACTTTGTTGGTCTCAGTTCCTCCTTGGTTTTATTGGTGTTGTGTTCTCCTAAAGTCTAAGTACTTACCCAGTTACCTCGAACCTGTGAAAAGCCTGTTAAAACAAAAAGAGTTAATCAAGGAGTTCTTAGGCTCCTCCAATTCAAACCTAAGTGGCGTAGTCTGCAAAGTTAATCATTTTATTCCATTGGTATACGCAACACTTACGCACCCCGCACTTTATTGTGCATCTGATATTTTATTGTTGCTAAACCATTGTGAATAAGTTAAAGGGTGTCATTTATCCCACCAGTAAATTGACACAGTTACATGTGACTCAGTCGGCAGTAGCTCACAGTTGTATTTTTTCTCTCTGCTCTTCTATTGAGACATTTAGACCAAGTCAAAGGTCATGTCTCACCTAGATGCAGGATCTGACACGAATTTTGACCTAATGGTCAAGATTCGATTTATCCCCTGAGCAAGCATTAGCTCAATGGCTAAAAAAAATCAGCACTTGCACAGAAAACCGGGTTCAAATCCGGGGTAGAAGAGGAAAATTAGCAATAGAAAAGAAGTGCGTTTTTAAGGTGGATTTCAAATGGTTCAATGGTGGATCTGGACTTTATGTGTAATGAGAGATTGTTCCAGAGTCTGGGGGCAACAACAGAAAATGCTCTAAAGGATAAAGGTCACCTTTAGTTTTATGGTGTGTTGGGGGAACTGTAAGGTGCTTTTGGGAAGATGACCTAAGTGACCTGGGAGCAGGAGGTGCAGTAAGCAGATCATAAATGTATTGTGGAGCTAAGCCATTCAAGGCTTTAAACAAATATGAAAATGGATACAAGACAAACATTTAATGAAGACAAGCACCAAATGATTTCAATGAAAGCTATGATTTTACAAATAATTATAATCCTAATATGTCATTGATCAGGGTACCCTAGAGCAGTGGTTCCAAAACTCTTTAGCTAAAGACCCACACTAGTGAAAATAGCAAATCTACAAGCTCATGACACGCTGCAATCTTGCAGATCTGCTATTTTCACTACTTATTAAAAGTTGTTTTTGTTTTATAAATGGAAATGATTTTATTTTATTTATTAAATACTTTAGAAAAATGTTGCCAATGTTTTTAATTGATGAAAAGTTGTGATTTTTTAAAACTTTTTGTTTAATCTTTTGTAATAATATATATATATTTTTTTTATGTAAGAAACAAGAAAAGTGGGATATTTACTCACGACCCATAAGAAATTGGTCTAAGACCCAATCATGGAGCCCGACCCACTGTTTGGGAAACAGTGTCCTAGGGGTCTACTTCTTTCCCTCTACACTGTATCTCTTCGCTGAAATTTGCAAGAAAAAAACGTGTCACAGCATCTGCTAATTTCGCCCAATGTTTCGCCCCCAGAATAGGGACCATGGGACTCATGTTATTAAGAATGTTTTTCAAAATTACTGAACAGAGAAATATGACAATGCACACAAGCACAATACAATAGTGTGGTGATGTGTTTGTAAAAGCATTTCTATAACAGTGGAAGTTTGTCGTCACCAGCGCCCATACCCTAGGTGGGGTTGGCGAAAGGGCGTACTCTGTGTGGAGTTTGCATGTTCTCCTTGTGTCTCCCAGGGTAGTTAATACCCTCACAAAAACATGTAGTAATACTGGTCACTATACTGCCTCCCCCTGGTCAGCCGGGGCGCCTGATGGAGGGGAAGGGAACTGGTTGGAATAACGTGTTCCTTCCACAAGAAGGTCAGTTGGCTCTCATGCATTGAAGGAGGCATGAGCTCGGCCCTGGGCTCCCTAGGCTGGTGGGGGGACTGTAGTGCCCAGGATCACTTAGAAAATTGGCACCGGGTGAAAAAAAAGGGTTACAAAAATCGTGGGATAAAGCAATATAAAAAAACAAAAAACAGTGGAAGTTTGTCCACTGAAGTGTAGAGCACAGAGGTGTGGCTTGAAGCAGACTTTTCACCATAGATCCTTCATCACTGTGAGGAAGACCATGATGCTCTGTTGAGGTTCTGGATCACTAGAAGCACATTCTTCACACAGTCAGCTTGAATGTGTTTGTGGAGAGACACTGTTTATGTCTTGTGACTTCCGCATGTCTGATAAGCAGATACAGAGATTTAAATTAAACACATGAGACAGATAGATTATACTTGGTGATTTATTTATGTATCGAGTGAAATTATTCACTCGATATTCACATATCTGTGACTTTGAGCGTCAAAAGTAAGTGAAGCTTTGCTTTCAGTATGTGGTGTGAGCCCTTGTGCAGCAAAAAGTGCCTAAAGGTTTGTGGTAAGTGTTGATCAGTGGTGCACATGGACTTGGAGGAAGAATTGAAACGGATGGAGTCACTGGGCATCATACAGAAGGTAACACAGCCAACACAATGGTGTGCACCTATGGTCCCAGCTATAAAGAAAAACAACAAAATCTGAATATGTGTTGACTTGAAGAGGCTGAACGAGTGTGTTGAACGAGAAAAGTTCATCCTGCCTACTATTGATGACCTTCTCCCCAAGCTAGCAGGTAGTACGGTGTTCACAAGCCTGGATGCGGCCAGCAGATTCTGGCAGATCCCCTTGAAGTAGGACTGTGCCCTGCTGACTACGTTTATCACCCCGCTGGGTAGATACTGCTTTAAAAGGCTGCCTTTCGGCATCACTTCAGCGCCCGAAATATTTCAGAGGAAAATGTCGGAGCTGCTGCAAGGGCATGAAGGCGTAATAGTTTACATGGATGACATCCTGGTTTGTGGAGAAACTGCACAGCAGCATGACATGAGACTCAGCAAGGTGATGGAGTCCATAAAAAAGTCTGGCCTCAAGCTCAACAAAGAGAAGTGTAAAATGTCTCAAACAAAATTGGACTTTTTGGGGCAGGTGGTAAGCAAAGATGGCATTAAACCAAACTCAGCTAGAGTTGCTGCTATCAGAGACATGAGTGCCCCAACGAACGTTCCAGAACTCAGACAGTTCCTAGGAATGGTAACCTACATACTTCGCTACCTGTCAAACCTGTCCACCTGTCTACAGCCATTAAATGAACTGCTAAAGTCTGACAGAGAATGGGTCTGGGGTCCTCAACAAGAAAGAGCATTCACTGAGGTGAAATCACTGATCTCCTCAGCACCAGCTTTAGTCTACTTTGACCCCCAGAGGCCCACCGTCGTCAGTGCCGATGCAAGCAGCTATGGCCTGGGAGGCTTACTGATGCAGGAGCATGATGGGACACTGAAGCCTGTGGCATTCTGTTCCCGTACTCTATCTGATGCTGAACGAAGATACGCCTCGATCGAGAAAGAATGTCTGTCGGGCGTGTGGGCATCAGAACGTTTCTACCAGTACCTGTGTGGCCTAGAGTCATACAAGTTATACACAGACCATAAACCATTGGTCTCATTGATTAATTCAAAATATCTGGATACGACACCCCTCCGCTGCCAGCGTCTCCTCATCAGACTGATGAAGTTCAACCCTGTAGCTGTGTATGTCCCGGGGAAGAACCTCGTCGCCGCCGACAGAGCACAGAACCGGACAGCCTGGAAAAGGAAGTCCAGGCATACGTTAATGCCATAGAGGAGAGCGTAGGAGTCAGGAGGCCGGTCTTGGAACAGATCAAAGAGCAAACAGAGATGGACAGTGAGCTCCAGTGTGTCCTTAGCTACATAAAGAGCGGCTGGCCAGGTCACATGAAGCCATACTTCCACGAGCGTGGAACACTGAGTGAGCTAAACGGAGTCCTGAGGCATGGCAAACAGATTGTTGTCCCGTGCAGCATGCGTGACAACATGGTCCAAAAGTTCCACCAGGGTCACCAGGGGCTGAAAAAATGTAGACAGCGCTACAATGATGCCATATGGTGGCCAGGTATTGGAAATGACGTGAAAGAACTCATACAGTCATGTCGACACTGCAACATCAACCGACCAAGTCAGCGCAAGGAGCCCTTAATCACTACACCACTGCCGGAGCTGCCTTGGCAGATAATCGCAGCTGATCTCTGTGAGTACAAAGGCCAACAGTACCTTGTCATAATTGACTACTTCTCCAGATGGCTGGAAATTCTCAATCTGCCAAAAACAAACTGTGAAACAGTCATTGGGAAGCTGAAAAGCACCTTCAGCCGCTGGGGGGTCGCCACGGAGGTCCGAACGGACAACAGGCCTCAGTATTGTCCCCAGTCAAACGGCATGGCTGAACGCGCGGTTCAGGCAGCCAAAGCCATCCTCAAGCAGGATGACCCTCACCTGGCACTCCTGTGTTATCGCTCAACACCTACAGAGCCAACAAAGGAGAGCCCTGCCAAGCTCATGATGGGCCGGAACCTGCGTACAACCCTGCCGACCCTCATGGAGAATCTGAAACCTGCCTGGCCTGACCTGGAAAAGGTCAGGAGCAATGACAAGCAAGCCAAGCGGTCCTACGAGAAGTTTTACAACCGCAGGTACTCAACAAGGCCACTCCCGCCTCTTACCTGTGGTGATCGAGTTCGCCTTAAGATCGACGGAGAGAAGACGTGGGCGACAACAGCGGTGGTGCAGCGCGAGGAAGCGACGCCACGGTCGTTCACGATGCAGACAGGCCGAGGTGACACGCCCAGACGGAGCCGCAGGAACATCCAGCTGGTCAACAGAGAGACTCCAGCAGAGCCACCAGCGGTCCCGCCGGAACCAGCACCTTATTCACCAGTACACCCTGGTCCGGTACCCCCAGTACTGGACACTGCACAGCCTGTCAGCAGCCACCCAGCAGCAGGGCCTGGAGGTCCTGTTGTCACCAGGAGCGGAAGAGTGGTGAAGCCTAACAGTCGTTATGATAGTTAAATAGAGATGGATGGCATAAGGGCAGAATAATCCCTGCCTCCTCTCTCGAGGGGTTGTGGTAGTTTACCCACTCCCCTAGTTAGGTTTTGCACTGAAATGTTTACAGCTAATTTGTGTGTTTCATATTGTTTACATTTACAGTTAATTGTCAAGTTCATAGAAAGACACTTTTGATGCAAACGTTAATTTGTATTGAAAAAGAAAAAGAGCTGATGTTAATTTTGATGAAAGTTGAAAAACTGTTTTGAATGTTTTGAAAAGATATTGCCTTTGAAAACAAAAAGGGGTTTCTTTACTTAAGAGGGGAGGTGTCACGTAAAGTGAATTGTACATATTATATACCAAGTCTGCTATGCGCATGCGCACGCCGGTATAAGTGAGTTGTGAATGAATGGCACCTGGTAATAAATCAGTCTAGTGATATACCCTGTGAAACGTGTGTCAGAGCGTCCTGTGTGTTCTAATCTAATGTGATTATGAGCGTATGAAAACGCCACAATATTTATTTGCAGTTCTGTCAGTCAGACGACTAATACAGGAGGTCACTTGTACTGTAGAATGAAGGGCTCAAACATTTTTGCATTAACCTATAACGACGTTCTGACGTCACATCATTATCTCCTGGGTCACAGAAGTATTTTTTCCATTGAAAATACCGTAGGGTCATCTTAGAATCACGTCATATAAGAACTGTGTTCCAAAAACAAACAAATCAGCCTGGCGATGGTATGTGGCTCTGTGTTGTTTATGATATTGAGTTACATTTGATAATGACTGTGTTTTGAACACAAAAAAAATATATATATTTTGTACTCCGACTTTGGATAAGTTAGTCATTAGATGCTTCATATCCATATTAATGAGTAAAATCGCCGGGCTCATTTGTTTTTTTTTGGAACAGTTGTTTTTTGCCATGATGCTATTGAGACCCTATGGTATTTTCAATGGAAAAAGTACTCTGTGACCCAAGGGGATAGCGGCCTCTAGTGGTTCTGTTCTCTCTATTTAAATATATATTTACAGTTAACCACTTCATTGCTGTGATGTGTTGTGAGCTAGATCTACTATTTCCCCCAAATTTTCTCCCCAGAATAGGGACGCAAGGGTTCATGTGGTTAAATTGTTGATGGTAGACAAGGGCCCCTGGACACTGGCCCCATTGGCCCAGTCCATAATCCATCCATGCTTAGAAAGACTGAGGGTAAGACCCTGGCAGCCACAGTGCTCTGCTTTATGGTCAAACACCAGAGACATCTCAGGCAGGCAACTTGATCACCTGACTATAACTGACTCATTTATATATTAAAAGTATTCTTGTATTTATTGCTTGATTTATTACAGGATTTATTTATTTATGTTAATTTCGTAGCCATATTTTATAGCTGTGTTTTTCTTTATTCATATGAAAAAAATATTATTGTATTTAATGTCAATGACATTAAATACACTTTAACTACACTCATCTCCTTGATGTACTGAACCACTTTCAACCTGATGTGTCTATTGGCCATGTCATTATCCATGAAAATCAGTCAATTTGAAACCGCTGGTGATCTGTCAATGTTGATAGATTGTAAATTTATATTTAGCCATTTGATATTATATACATAAATCATTCAGACTGTGTGATGTGTCAGACCTATTCGTTTTATGTTCTAATACCTGTACATATCCTGTGCTTCACAGTTTCAGCATTTGCTGATTCAACCCCCTCTTTCCCAAGGGGATCAATAAAGTTCTAACTATCCATCCATCCATCCATCCATCCATCTGCAGTGACATTTCTTTAATTCTTTCTATCTTTCTCTTTTTTCTTCAGTGACAATTATATCCCTCCTCCACCAGGGGGCGAAAGCAACATTGCATTGACCATTTAAAGCACATGTGCGAAACGCGAACGGGCCTTTTGCGTCATAGATATATATAAAGGCTAGATGGCTCAAGGGGACGGCGCAAGCGTAGCTCAACCGCGGCCATCTTGAAACAGTCATTCATAACATTATGTCTATGGGGCATATACTTTGAAATAACCATAGCGTGCTCAATTTTCATCCGATTTTCAAACGGTTTGGTGTGTTGTAAACACCAAAGATGTAGTTATGATACTGCATACTTATAATTATAATCATGTTTTTTTATTTTTTATTTTATTTTATAATTTTATAATTTTATTACATCTTTGGTGTTTACAAAACACCAAACCGTTTGAAAATCAGATGGAAATTGAGCACGCTATGGTTATTTTAAAGTAT
Organism: Gymnoscopelus braueri; assembly: GCF_963280865.1. Lineage (NCBI taxonomy): Eukaryota > Metazoa > Chordata > Actinopteri > Myctophiformes > Myctophidae > Gymnoscopelus > Gymnoscopelus braueri. Next base: position 28,859,213 of record NC_137608.1, on the reverse strand, counting down.
ATGCTCCATAGACATAATGTTATGAATGACTGTTTCAAGATGGCCGCCATGTGGCAACGTCGTACTCCATTGGCCAGCAGCGCGGGTGAGTCATCTAGCCTTTATATATATCTATGTTTTGCGTGTTGTTGAAGGCAAGGGGCCGGGGGGGGCGGGGCTGGTGACGCCTCTAGTTACTGCGTCACATCCTGGACGGATAGCCCCGCCCACACCAAGCGAGGGGCAGACAGGCACAGCCACAGACGCATCGCGGCACAGATGGCTGTGTGGTTGACGGACAACGGATGCACGCTTATGAGAAACAGTTGCGTGCATTAGCGCAAGATGAGGATCAAGGAAACATTGAGTCTAAATGTCCAGTTTGCTAATTCACTATTACTACGACTACTTTTGTATTTTACATTTTTAATTTCTCTAAATAAAGAAAACATTGAGTCTAAATGTCCAGTTTGCTAATTCACAATTATTATAGTATTTCTCTAAATATTATAAACTTTCAAATATCATTTATGAAAAGGCTACAGTGGAAGTCTGACTGACGTTTTTTCCTTTTTTTACTCTCTTGGTGTGGGGATTATCTGCACCGCACCTTTGCACAGCACCTTTATTACAATTGAAATTCATATAAAATAAAAATAATCCCCAAAACCTGCTTCTTGAACTCACCAATTTGTGAACCTGTGGCCTGATGCCATGACGTGAATTCTCCTCCGGGGGTCAACAAAGGTCTATTTTGGGTTGATGGTCCACATAGCAAAGTGTTGATATTTAATTAGAAAGGCAGAGAATATTTGTCATTGTGCTTCAATTCCAAAGGTGCTTTATTTTCAAACAAGCAGCAATCTTTTGCAGTCACTTTTGGGACAATTAGCAGCATTTCTTCGCAAGTTAAGTTAGTGCAAGAATCACACAAAAGTATCAACTCATTTAGATGTAGGTTTATGGTTTCCCATGGACTATAGCCGTTTCAATTTCTCTTCTTTCATAACAGATACATACGCGCGCGATACATACATGTGCCAGATAATCCCCACACCAAGAGAGTAAAAAAAGGAAAAAACGTCAGTCAGACTTCCACTGTAGCCTTTTCATAAATGATATTTGAAAGTTTATAATATTTAGAGCAAACTGGACATTTAGACTCAATGTTTTCTTTATTTAGAGAAATTAAAAATGTAAAATACAAAAGTAGTCGTAGTAATAGTGAATTAGCAAACTGGACATTTAGACTCAATGTTTCCTTGATCCTCATCTTGCGCTAATGCACGCAACTGTTTCTCATAAGCGTGCATCCGTTGTCCGTCAACTAGTGATGTGTCGGTCATGATCGATTGGCTCATAAGAACTAGTTCTTTGCCGTGAGCGTGAACGAATACGTTCATGACTCGAAACCGTTGCGTTCACGGGTTCGTTCATGCCCCGCCCCCCCTGATCCGCAGGGTCGCACACACACACACACACACACACACACACAGGAGGACGGGAGCTTCAGCGTGCTTCCCGCGACAGACAGGCGGACATGCATTGCAAATTTTGTGGATTGAAATGAAGCACTGCTGTTGTGTTGTTAGTGTTGTATTCATTGTTCCTGTACAAAAGACCGGTGGTGACCAGATAGCACAACATTTAACTATGAAAGAAATACAGACAACTAATGATTGTCAGGTCACGGACAATTAACACGTTTCAGAATGAATGCAAGATGCAATCTGTACAGCCAACCACATAGTATAGCCAAAATAATAATAGTAACCAGAATGAATAAAATGTTTGAAAATAGCAGATCTACAAGCTCACAATGCGTTGTGAGCTTGTAGATATAAAATAGGGCTAAAGTGGTAAATGTATGTTTTATAATGTAATGTAATGTAACAAGTAACTAAAGTTTTCAAATAATTGTAGTGGAGTAAAAGTACAATATTTGCCTCTGAGATGTAGTTGAGTAGAAGTAAAAATACTGATAATTGAAAATACTCAAGTAAAGTAAAAACACTTTATTTATTTATTATTTATTTATATTTATTATTAATTTAAATATATTACTTCTACACATTATATTACAAAGAAGATGGTGCAATTAGATCGTGAATGACAGTGCTGTGTTTCTGTACAGAGTAGACTGTGCAGTCATGTCAGTGTAGTCAGTGGGATCAGATGCACACAGTTTCATGCAGTTAGCGTAGCGCATCGCATACGCTCCGCCGGGACCTGAAGCGGAACTGAACGAGAACGTGAACGAATCATTTGAACGAGTCTTTGCCGTGAACTGAACGAGAATCATTCGTTCACCGAAATGAACTGTTTTTCCCATCACTACCGTCAACCACACAGCCATCTGTGCCGCGATGCGTCTGTGCCTGTCTGCCCCTCGCTTGGTGTGGGCGGGGCTATCCGTCCAGGATGTGACGCAGTAACTAGAGGCGTCACCAGCCCCGCCCCCCCCGGCCCCTTGCCTTCAACAACACGCAAAAGGCCCGTTCGCGTGCGAAACACGTTTACACGACCGGAAGTAAGTGCTTTGTTTTTTTCATGGCGTTGAAGAAACGTCGTGGTGAAGAATGTGTGATAAATCAGGTAGAATGTGTAAAATAGAGTCTGTACGGCTGTTGGTAAATGAACAGCTGACGTTGGTGGGAGAGGAGATATTGTGTGTTTTGGAAAAACAGCGTGGTGATGTTTGTGTGAAGCTTGTCAGAGTGGTTGTGTTGGAGCGCCTGAGTGCGGCTGCAGAGTTCATGTGCAACCTCTTCCAGAGAGAGATAGAGACACTAGAAACTCTGCTGGAGAGACAAAACAAACTGCTGCACGTGATGCTACAGCCACACATCAAAATACACAGAACAGGTTTGCTGCATTTATACCACATGTTTACCACTGTTGGACTGTACATACTCAGGGCTAAGATACTTAAAGCTAAGTTAACATGTTTACCACTGTTGGACTGTACATACTCAGAGCTAAGATACTTATAGCTAAGTTAACATGTTTACCACTGTTGGACTGTACATACTCATAGCTAAGATACTTATAGCTAAGTTAACATGTTTACCACTGTTGGACTGTCCGCTTCCCCTGGGTGACTAATTACACTCCTCTGAGAGAAATATAGCAGCTACAGTCAAAAATAACAACATCTAAAATCATCTAGACAAGTTCAGCTATTGGGATATCTAAGAATTCCATGTCATTCGTGCATATATGAGAAGGCCTGGTGTTTCGGGCATCAACTCGCGAGTTGAAAAACAGTAAAAACTAGCTAAATAACTTGGCTGATTTTTGTTTTTTTCCATATTAACACAGTTCGAATGTTGAGGAAGCTTTCAATCCCAACAGATATCCGTTTTATAATCATTAATTCGTTTAAATTACATTACAAACACAGCAGTGTTTCTGTGTGTTTCTGTCGGTCTTGTGGGGGCGGAGAGTGGTTTTAACTTGCAGGGACAACATTAGCATGAGTGGTTTTGGTTGGTCGTTGGCCCATTGTTCTCCGGTTACAAGCCTAATCCCCGCCCATCAGTTTCGCTCCTCTCTGTGGTGGTGTAAAGTTACTAAGTACATTTACTCAAGTACTGTACTTAAGTACAATTTTGAGGTATTTTACTTTACTGTAGTAATATCCACTGGGTGAATATTCAAACTGAGGCTGAAACTAACTTCACAACGGTGGGAAGCGGCTAGCCCTGGTCCAGAGCGTTAGTGAGAGGGAACTCACTAACGCTCTGGACTAGGGCTAGGAAGCGGCCAGTATTGCGTTAGTCTTTTTCGGGACAGAATCTAGTTGTATAAACAATATAACGTTGTAGCGAACACAGCAGCTAGGTGAGGGCAGCCCCAGCTAAACAGCAGGCCGCTCGATGTTCGTATGGAAGTATTTCACTGAAGATGTGGACAAAACGGTGGAGTAACGAGGCTAGGAGCTTAGCATTGTTAGCTCGCCGCCAAGCGTCATGGCAGAACGTACACCTGGTGTTTGCATTTCTCCATTTACAACTCGTACATCTACATAAACGTTCAGATTTCAAATATTCAGTGCTTATCTCATGGCCACGGGTGTTATAATTATGTACGGGCCCTCATAAGTACCCGTATCTTCCGTATTGTTCAATAAAAAGCATTTTGATCCGATTGACGGCCATCTCCGTTTTTTTTTCAACTACGCGGCCGTATCGGTTGGGGGGTGTATTGCACTCCTGATACGTTATAACTATGAGAAAATGGCCGCCGATCGGATTAAAATGCTTTTTATTGAACAATATGGAAGATATGGGTACCCACCCGAAGTGAATGGTAACATCCGTGGTCATGAGGTAAGCACTTTATATTTGAAATCTGAACGTTTATGTAGATGTACGGGTTGTACGGGTTATCCCCTGATACCGCCACAGATCTTCTTTTCTCTACTCTATCCTCTTCTCTCGACCATCTCTGTCCCCTCACCACCAGGCCTGCACGCCAAACTCCACCTGCCCCCTGGTTGTCGGACTCAGTGCGGACTGAGAGACGGAGCCTGAGAGCGGCTGAGCGCAAATGGAGAAATGGCAACCTCCTGGAGGACCTTCTCACCTTCCAATCTCTCATTTCTACTTTTTCCTCCTCTCTATCAGCTGCTAAAGCTGCTTTCTTCTGCACTAAAATTCAGGCTTCTGCTTCCAGCGCTAAAAAACTCTTTGAAATGTTCTCCTCTCTCCTGCAACCACCACCCCCTCCTCCCTCCTGGTCCCTCCTCCCTGACGATTTCGCCAACTTCTTTGACAAGAAGGTGAACGATATCCGATCCTCCTTCCCTCCTCCCCCGGCTGGTGCCCTGCGCACTACCCACACCCGTCTGCCTGCCACCCCCCCCTCTCTACCTTCATCTACTCCTCTTCCCCCCCCCTCCCCCTCTCCCCCCTCTCCCCACACTCCCCTAACGAGGTCCTTCTCCTTGTTACCTCTAGTCGCCCCACCTCATGCTCTCTGGACCCGGTCCCATCCACTCTGCTGCAGTCTATTGCACCTGAACTTCTTCCCTTCTTAACCCACCTTATTAACACCTCTCTGACGTCTGGCTATTTTCCCTCTGCTTTCAAGACTGCCAGAGTCACCCCCCTCCTGAATAAATCGACACTTAACCCCTCTGAGATCAAGAACTACAGACCGGTTTCCCTTCTATCCTTCCTATCTAAAACTCTCGAACGTGCTATTTTCAAACAACTGTCCTCCTACCTCCACCAGAACAACCTCCTGGACTCCAACCAGTCTGGGTTCAAAGTGGGTCACTCGACAGAGACTGCCCTCCTGGCAGTGACGGAGTCGCTCCATGCCGCTAGAGCGAACTCTCTCTCCTCCGTCCTGATACTCCTGGACCTGTCTGCAGCGTTCGACACGGTGAACCATCAGATCCTCCTCTCCACCCTCGAGGGGATGGGTGTCTCAGGCTCTGCACTCTCCCTGTTTGCATCCTACCTGACGGGTCGCTCCTACCAGGTGATGCTGAGAGGGTCTGTGTCAGAACCACACAGGCTCACTACTGGGGTTCCCCAAGGCTCGGTTCTGGGTCCTCTTCTTTTCTCTCTCTACACTACATCTCTTGGTGCTGTCATCCACTCCCATGGCTTTTCCTACCACTGCTATGCCGATGACACCCAGCTGATCCTCTCATTCCCCCCCTCTGACACACAAGTGGAGGCACGCATTGCTGCTTGTCTGGCTGACATCTCGGAGTGGATGTCGACGAACCACCTGAAGCTCAACCTGGTGGTTCGTCGACCCTTCCCCTCCCGGGGAAGGGCTGTCCGCACCAAGACATGGCCATCACCATTGATAATGCTGTGGTGACGTCAACTCGGACTGCGAAGAATCTGGGTGTGACCTTGGACGATCAACTGTCGTTCTCGGCTAACATCGCATCAGTGACACGGTCCTGCAGATTCCTCGTCTACAACATCAGGAGGATTCGCCTCTTCCTCACGGAGAAGGCAGCCCAGGTGCTCATCCAGGCTCTTGTCATCTCCCGCCTGGACTACTGCAACTCCCTCCTTGCTGGTGCTCCGGCATCAGCCATCAGACCTCTGGAGCTTGTTCAGAAAGCTGCGGCTCGTCTGGTGTTCAACCGCCCCAAGTTCTCCCACACAACTATCCTTCTCCGTTCTCTGCACTGGCTCCCCGTAGCGGCTCGCATTCAGTTTAAAACCCTGGTGGTTTTATGCCTACACCCCTGCCCGACCACTTCGGTCTGCCACCTCGGGGCGACTGATTGCCTCGTCACTCAATAGTCCTTCTGGTCGATCGACACGGTCAAGACTTTTTTCTGTTCTGGCCCCACAGTGGTGGAATGAACTTCCCACTGATGTCAGGACAGCAGAGTCACTGCCCATCTTTCGCCGCAGGCTGAAAACCCACCTCTTCAGGAAACACTACCCTTCCTCTTTGCCTGGCCTACTTGTTGTTAACTAGTTGTATGAACTCTTTTTTTATTTTTGTATTGTTTTATTGGATCTTGTTTAGTCGATACACTTATTTGTTTTCGCTCGTGCTCATTTGATTTTGCTATTTTGTCTCATCTGTTTAAGAAAGTAGGTAGCTGATATATTGCACTTTTACCTTAGCGCTAGGTATACTCTTGGTTGCTTGTTTTTGCAGGAAATGCACTTAAGACTTCTGGTGATTAGTAGTTTCGTTCCCTACCTATGTTGAATGCACTTATTGTAAGTCGCTTTGGATAAAAGCGTCTGCTAAATGACTGTAATGTAATGTAAATGGAGAGTGCAAACACCAGGTTGGCGTTAATCCAGGACCTAGCTGGTGCGTGTCTTTATCATTAGTAGGTAAACCTCGACTATAGTCGACTACCAGTGGGTCAAATTTAGTGGTGGAAGAAGCACTTGGTGGTGGCAATACCACAATATAAAAAGTAAAAGGCCTGTGCTCAAAATGTTACGTTCAAGCAAAGTAAAAGTACAAAAGTATTGGCATCAAAATATACTAGTACCTAAAGTAAAAGTACTCAAATGTTTGAAAATAGCTGATCAACAAGCTCACAACATGTTGCAATGCGCATTGTGAGCTTGTAGATCGGCTATTTTCAAATAGCCTATGTATAAAATACCTAAAAAAAATTACTTAAGTACAGTACTTGAGTAAATGTACTTAGTTACTTTCCACAGTAAAAATCCGAAAATGGGGGAGTGATTAGAGGAGTGGCTAGGTTGAATAAATTACCCATTGTTCACGCCCATTACCTGGAGTTGAGAGGTGCTTAGAAGTGGAAATTCTTTAGAAGGGATTATCTCAGTTTGGACTATTATAGATGACAAGATTCAAATGATCACATCTTCTTCAAATGTGTTCCAATTTCAATGAATGATACATCATATGAAAGCTTATATTCTGTACTTCAATCTGTAAAAATGCCCCCTTGCTGCCTAAAGCACTGTACCCGCTCACATATTTCAGGCCGGATGGCTAGCGGTATGGAGCCTTCTTGTGGCGGCCCTGTTCTCACACATTTCACTGTACCACCCACTTCTCTGCAATTGCTCATTCCTTTCTATTCTTCTTATTGTTATTTTCGAGCTGCGTTCACTTCCCGCGTTCGCGCGTCTTACATGTGGCTATAACTTTTGAACCACATGAGCTATAAATGCAAACTTGGTGTCTAAATCATGTTTTTTGACAATTAGAAACACTAGATGTCAGGGCCGCTTCGCGGCCCTCACATCTAGGCCCGATCTGTCCAGACAACACTGGCCTAGTCACTCTGCACACACGTCATGCGAAGTCCAGCCCCTCTGACTGGGTGTGGCTGGACCTCTATTTTACATATTTCAAAGAAATATTAGTTTTGAACATTTGTTTTACTTACCTTAATCTTTGTCATTTTTGGCAAACGTGGTGTCTACTTTATGCTTTTTGAGCATTTGAAACACATTGGAATGCTCATATATATGATTGCATCCATCTAGATCACTCTGACTTGCTTATTACAAATATGGCCACTATACCAGACATGTTATGTAACATAAAGTTTCATCCAGATTGAGTGTATACAGTAGTTGTAGGAATGAGATCAAATTCAGATCAAACTGGAGAAAACAATTTAATTGTATTGAAACAATATAATATGACTATAGAACCCAAAGTATACAGCAACAGCCAGTACAGTATGCACATCAATGCTCAGCATACATTGAACACTATCATAATAGTCAAAGGTGTATGGAATTTGAACAATGTGTTTATTAGAATCAGAAAAGTGAATTGCTAAACAACAAATGGTTGCTAGGAATTTGTCTTGGTGTTACTACAACAACAGAACAGCTCTGCAATAACTGATACATACAGTACTGCTCCGCACGCACGCACGCGCACACACACACACACACACACACACATCATACATCTATATATCGAAATGCAACAGACTCCAGCTTTGCAGCATTTGCTGTGTCCACCAAATGACTTTTGCAGACACAGTGGAGGAGGATAACGCACGCTTTACTGGCATCTACAAGATGGGTCCAGTAAGGTTCCCAGGTTCTGACACTTGGGTTTGAGGAAGGTTCTCAAGGGACCTGGGACCATTTGACCAACATCAGCCTTCCCTGACTATGGGAAAAGGAGTGCAGGTATCTCACAGAAACCCTGGTCACCCTCACCTTGGAGCCTGAAAAGATCAACTCCAATTTCCATGTCCAAAGATTGGAGTGTATGGTCATCATATACAGCAAGAGCTGTGGCCACAGCAGAGTAGATGAATCCTGACAGTGGCTTTTTTCAGTCCCTCAAGAGCATTCCTCTCACCCAAGCTGCACTGATTCAGCATGTAAAAACTGCTTCAGACCAGCTTCTATTGGATCAGACCTTCGTCCAACAAAATATCCCAGATTTCAATAGGTTGGGCTGGTACGGGGACTCCATTACTAAGACTTGTGAACCTTACTGGATCTAGCAGGTGCCAGTAAAGCTGTTGCTGTTGTAACACCAAGACCATATTGTAAACAATTCTATACACCTTTGACTAGTATGATATCATACTAGTAGTGCTAGTCAATGGTGTATAGAATAGTAATAGTATATAGTATTACATTTTATGATGAGCATTGTTGCACATACTGTACTAGCTGTAGCTATATCATTAGGAATGAGTTCTACTCTTAAATCATTTTATTGTTTCAATAAAATTACATTGTAAGATACATTGGTTGTTTCATAACATTGTGGCCATATTTGTGATAATCAAATTAGTGTCCTAGATGGATTAAATCATAAAGATAAGCATTCAAACATGTTTCTAATTGTCAAAAAAACATGATTTAGACACCAAGTTTGCATTCATAGCTCATGTGGTTCAAACGTTATAGCCAAAGACTTTGGCAGGTGGCGATATTGGATTTGGCCACTATGATGACCCTGAAGGTCGCTGGCTCGGGCACCCTTGCTAAATCATTAGAGCATGCCCTGGGTTACATTAGGGACAAATGTAGTGCTTTTAGATTGATTCGCACAAAAATAGCCCTATGGCCCTGGACTTTATTACGTTTTTAGCGGTTTCTTTTAGCTGTTCTGTCATAAAATAGAAAATTAGAAATGTTACACTTTACTGTTTCCCTAAACATAAGTATTCTGAACATTTTGAGCACCTCAGTAAATCTGTAGCTCCAACGGTTTACCATGTTGGACACTAGTTACGGTCTTTTTAAAAAGGGCGTAGTCATTTTCGGGTATTTCGTCCCGGATAGAGAATTAGTCAAAGTTCCTAAGTTGTTCCCTGGGGTCATATTAGCCAAGAACAGTTGAGATGTTCTCTCCTAAATTAAGTGCATACATATCTTAGCCAGGTCCTAGACTAGTATGAGAAATCCTGGTTACCACTGTTTGAATCTGTAGGTAATTTTAGTATTTTCAATACTGAAGATTTTGACCAATCAAATTAATAAATATATGTCGAATGAATGTCATCCAATGAGAAAAACTGTTTGAGTTGTTCTGCTGAATCTAATGCTACATCTTTTCTCCTCTTTCTGTATGTTTGTAAAGAGGTTTCCCCTGAGAGCTTCCCCAGTCTGGTCCAGGAGGAACCACAACCTCCACAACATGAGGAGAGGAGCTCCAGTCTGGTCCAGGAGGAACCACAACCTCCACAGATTAAAGAGGAACAGGAAAAGGAGGCTGATGTGACAACATTGACATTACTACACAGTACGGGCTGTGACACTCTCTCAGGTAAAAAATTAAATATCACTTTATCAATTCTACTCTAGCAAGACTAAGTCTAAAAGCCCCTAGATTATGTTAGGTCAGATGGGTGTGTGTTCAGAAACAAGGTCAAGTTAGAGTTTCTAGGTGTTTTTCACATACTCAATACAGTGATCCCGGGCTTGTAGCTATGTATTTCCACCGAATGTTTGCCTATTATGAGATGTCCAGAATAGGGACGCTAAGGTTAATTTGGTTAAGTTTAAAGGTGTTTATTATACAGGGTTGGTTTACTTTAAATAGGGAAGCCATTCTAGTTAGCAGGAAATGGGTTTGGATACTTGTAGAGGAGGTGAAGGGCATTTCTCTCTTTATTGTGAAAATAAAATTGGTATTTTAGTTGCATCACTAATATCCACTGCAAAAATCAAACTTCCCAACAACCTGTTTCTTTGACAGAGCTTTCCACCTCCACATTAAATCAGAAACTGACCAAATGTTTTCATCATGCATTTTACAACACTTTTATCCTACTTGAGAAACATTTTAATTGGACAGGTGAGGATTTTACCACAGCAGGCTGTACAAATACCAGGGCAAAGACCTGCTGTTTTGTGCCAGCTGTACCAGTGCTACTGCTGTGTGTCAATCTTCTAAACCAATCAGATGTGCTCCCAATACAATTAACATCACTGTAGGGGTGCAACAGTTAATCAAACTAATCAATTTAAAGGGTTACTTCAGATTTTTTGAGTATTTTCTGTAGGAAATACTTACCATTAATGTAGTGGTTGCAAAGGTATTAATTGATTGCCCGAGTCCCGTGGTCTGAGTTCTGGGCCGGTTCTGGTCCGGTTCTGATTAATATGAAGTAGTTCTACCTCGTCGATCTAGTGGTGGCCGCTCATTAAAAAGGTCCACCCGGGGCCGCCCGAACCTGACCCAGATCTGGTTCGCGACTGCGGGGTGCAGAGACCATTCTGAAAACTGAGTCTTGCTTCTGGACAGAAGATCGGCTCCCCTGTTCAGAAGTCCAGGGACATGAGAGGCGTTGATTGACTCCAGGTGCGTGCTGCACCATAGTATCAACCTCCGTGCCAAACCGTCCAAGGTAGGAGACCGCAGGCCTCCTTGCTTGTTTATGTAGGCCATGGTCGTAGTATTGTCCGTCTTGACCAAAACGTGACAACCACTGATGCGGGGTCTGAAGTGCTTTAGCGCCAAAAAGACCGCCATCAACTCCAGGTAGTTGATGTGGGCCGCCCTCATACTGCGGTCCCACACACCCCTGGCCATTCTGCCCTCGAAGGTGGCGCCCCAACCTGTCAGACTGGCGTCGGTGGTTATCATCTTCCTGGAGATGATCCTCCCCATTGGAACGCCCTCTGACAGGAAGGAGACTACTTTCCATTGTTGAAGGGACTGTATGCACGCTGCGGACACCGTTACCCGGCGAAAACCCTGAGTTACCGGGACCCCGAGGGAGCCCACCCATCTCTGAAAAGGTCGCATGTGCAATCTGCCCAGGCGTATCAAGGAAATGGCCGAGGCCATGAGCCCCGCCGCCCTCATGCAGATTTTGTACTGGACCTTGCGTCCCAGTTGAAACATGGCTAGACATCTCAGAAAGGAACCTATCCTCTCCTGAGACAAACGAGCCCAGAGAGAGACCGCGTCCAGCTCGATACCTATGAAAGTAGCGCGACGGGACGGCGTGAGCACGCACTTCTCGAAGTTCAGTGTGAAACCTAGGAAGGTCAGGTGCGACACCACTGTACTGGTGTGATGACATGCCTCCTGATACGAGTCCCCACTCAGTAGCCAGTCGTCGATGTAACTCGCGATGCGAATACCCCTCTGCCTCAGGGGAGCTATCGCTGCCTGAGTACATTTCACGAACACCCTGGGACTTAAGGACATTCCAAACGGGAGGACCAGGTATTCGTACACATGACCCTCGAACCGCAGGAATTTCCTGTGCGGTGGGTAAATAGGGATGTGAAAGTAAGCGTCCTTGAGATCTATTAAGCTCCACCAGTCGCCCTGACGGACCGAGCGTAGTAACGCCGCCGCCGTCAACATTTTGAACTGAAAAGTTTTCAAATACCTGTTGAGAGCTCGTAGATCCATGATGGGACGTAATCCCCCCCCTTTCTTCTTGACCAGGAAGTATCTCGAGTAGAAACCGAGCCGGCTTTCTCCTGGTAACACTTCCCGTACGGCGTTCTTGCGTAATAGGGAGGCTATCTCCTCTCGTAACGTCAGCGCCGCTTGACCACTCGCTCGTGACAAAAGTACTTTGTCGGACATGGGTGGTTTTGTGGAAAGCTGCAGCCTGTACCCCTTTGCTATTGTACGAAGCACCCAGGGGTTGACGTTGCATTCTTTCAAACGCTCGATGTGTAGTGTCAAAGGATTGGGGGGGATTGTTATTGTAGTCGTACTCACATGATCCGCCATCTTGGCTGCACTCGTTGGCATGGCTACCGTGCTTGTTGTTACATTCGTGCTCATGGGCGCGGCCATTTTTATTGTCCTGGCTGCACACGTGGGACCGGCCATTGCTATTGTCGACACGTGTCTGTAAGTGGGGGCCGCCATCTTGTTTAGCGACACGTGTTGAACAGCTGAGGCGGCCATTTTGGCCCCCCCCACTGTCATTGCGACAATAGTTTGACTTTGTCTTACCTTGTGGCGCCGAGGAACATTTTGGCGTGACCCATGTAGCATGTGGCGGTTTTGGCCCGCCACAAAGCCTTTGTTCTGTCCGGAGATCACCATGGACCCCCCAAGGGGGGTCCGTCACGGTCTCCGGCTCATTTTCATTTCGACTGTTTTTAGTTGCAATTTTTTGTTGTTCTTTTTTAATACAGGAGCATTCAGTAAAAGCACAACATTGGCAACAATCACAGGAGAAACAATAGCAGACACACTCAGACGATCTGCTGTGGCATGTGTATGTGTATTTTACAATTTTTTTCTCTTTAACGCATGCACACTCAGACAATCTGCTCCGGCAGTGTGTGTGTGTGTGTGTGTGTGTTTTGCAATCTTTTCTTTCTTTCGGTGCTCGGCGAGCGATCCTCCGTCGCGTCTGCTAGCTCCGTTGAAGATCTCCTCCTCTTCCTCGGTGACCCGTAAATGAGGCCCGAGGCCACTAGATTCAGGTGCGAATCCCCCGTCTGAGGGGAGAGGGAACCGGGGGAGAAAACTTCCCTGCTTTCCACGCAGGGAGTGACAGTGTCACCTACGTGTCCTGGCACCGCGACCCTTGTTGGAGCCTCTCTGGCTGGGTCTGTTCTGTGGGGGGCAAGGGCGGTCGTCCTCCCTTCGGTCCCGCTGTTCTCTGGCAGCAGGTGGAGCGGAGGAAGACTGGGCCTGGCGAACTGGGCCCTCCTGCCGGTTCAACGGCCTACCTCAGTCTGGCTGTCGTGCAGGACGGGACTGGGGTCTGGGGGGAGGTGCTCTGGATGGGGCTTGGATGCAGGACAATGCAGCCTCATCCTGCAGGTAACCCATGGCGCCTTGGAAAAGATTTCCTGGGGTGACTTTGAGGTGCAGCAAGTTTTTCTTGTCATCAGGGCCGCGAAAAGTAACATGGTCGAGCCATCGTGCTCTTTCGTGGGTGACGCAGAGCCCCAGCACTCTGCCCGTCCACTCTGTGGAGTGTTTGTTTAAGCTGATCATCTCCTGAGTGAGGCGCCGCATCTCGGCCAGCTGCTCGGGTGTGGCGGCGTCTCCCGCCTCGCTCAGAAGCACCTTCAGGGAGCCCTGCAGAAGAGCGGCGGCATTGAGAGCCCTGCCGCCCGATGTTGACGCCTTGTAGACGGCTTTAGTAGCCGCGGAGCCAGCGATGTCCTTTTCGTTGGTGAAGATAGGGATGTCTTTCACCGTGGAGAAAGGTGTCTTCTGGCCGCGAGGCTGGCTGTGGCAGAGGGAGATGGCTAAGGTGCGATCCATGGGTGGGGGGGGGGCCGAGGCCCAGTTCGCCCGCACCCGCACAGTCGATGTCGAACCGTAGCCTTCTGGGATCAGCGTCGGGGAACGCAGGAGCGCCCCAAGACGAGGAGAGAGCCGCAACGAAACCCTTCGCCAGTGGAAGTTTGCTTTTCTTGGCGACTTTTTCCTCCACTGAGTCGAGTCCCTGAAACTCCGAGGTGTTAGCAGGGGTCTCGTTGATCTCGTCGCCTGGCCACTTGAGGCCACATCTGATGGTGGCTTTTTTATAGAGCTCCAGAAGGGAAATCTCACCTTTTTCGGCCGGTGGGGGGGCTGTGAGCGCCTCAGCGTGAACAAGGACAGTGTGGAGGGTCCCAGCTGGGGCTGGGGGGGCCGCGGTCCGCGGTGAGAGCGTCATCCCTGACGACCACCCCGTCCTCCTCGACCTCGTTGACGACCAGGTAGTCTCCTACGTCCTGCTGCTCGGCTTGGTAGGGAGTGAGGACGTCGTCATCAACACCATAATCGCCGACCGAAACGACGCTCCCCGGGGTGGAAGAGTAGTGGGAGGCCACACGGTGTTCGGTGTGGCCCCCGGGTGGGGTGGGGGGGGGTCCACGCAGGGCTCAGTAGCATATTCGCTCCTCGGAGGAGAGCGAGAGCGGGGGGCCTGGGTAGGCTTCGGTGGCTCCAGAGCCCTTGCGCAGCTAGCTGCTGCTGAAGCATGAGGCCGACGAGCAGCTTGGGTAGCAGGTATGCGGTCCGCAGATCGCCGGGAAGAGAAGTAGTGGCGGTCGCCGCCGCGCTGCTCCTCGTAGTCCTCGAACAGGGGCTGTGAAGGAGGCTGGAAAAGGCCTCTGGCCTCGTGGAACCGGTTCCTGCGCTCGGACGAGTTGAAAGATGCACATTCGAGGCATCTCGGGTGTAGCTCGTAAGCGGCGTCCTCACCGTGGGCGAGGCCCAGGCAGGAGACGCAGTGGCTGTGTGTGTCCCACTCGTCCAGGAGCTGAGGACAGGAACGGGAGCCGCAGCGACGCAGGGGGTAATCCTGCCGGTCAGATACGGCAGTACGGCGTCGAGCCATGTAGAGGAGGTGGCGAGCTAAGCTACTAGCCACTAAGGTAGAAGGCTAAACTAGGCCGCTAGCTGTTAGCGGAGCCAACAAGTGGATAGGTTTAGCGTCTTTTTCTTTCTTTCGAAGGGCTGTGCTTTTCCTCGTCCGGAAAAAAAACATAGCGGGGAAGAGGGAGAGAAGGAGTTCTGGGGAACTCTGTGGACCGCGAATCCTACCAGTCGCTATAGAGTTTTGATGACCCGCAGAACTCGTTCTTGTTTGTTGATTTGCGTGAAGCTCCTTCACCGTAGGCAGAGGGAAGCCAATAGAATGACTTCCGCATTCCGGTCTCCTTTAATGCCTTCGGGAAGGGACTACCGGAAAGCGACGGAAGACCCATCGGGCCAAAAAGGGTTTGGCCCTGAGGGAGTTGATGTGAAGCTTCTGTTATCATCGCCAGAGGGCGCTGTTCCCATATGTGAACAACGAGAGAGCAATGTAGCAAAACTACTTCATATTCATCAGAACCGGACCAGAACTTGGACCACGGGACTCGGGCAATCAATTAATACCTTTGCAACCACTACATTAATGGTAAGTATTTCCTACAGAGAATACTCAAAAAATCTGAACTAACCCTTTAATAGATGTTTTTTAAGGAATCATTGATTTTAGGAGGACATTTTGAAATTTACTTTATTTTTCCTTATTGGATCACTAAGCCCAATAGGGCTGCAACAGTTAACAACTTTCAACCTGTTATCTCAATTTTTTTACTTTCAAAAATACCTAAAACATGGTATCATGTTGTGAGCTTGTAGATCTGCTAGTTTTGCATGACATCATTATGATAAAGTATGAAGTAGGGCTCTAGTTCTTAATCAGATTAATTCATTTTGTCAATTATAAAATAAATCAATAAGAATGTTTTTGCGTCGATTTGTTGATATATGTATATAAAAATAAAATAAAAAAAACATGAATTGTTAATCAGCACAGCCACCAAAGATGTTTTGGGGGGAAATAATTCATGATAATTTATTATCTACTCTGTATGTGTACAGCAACCACTCTTGATGCTGCTCTCTGGCCGCTATCTCTCCCCCTCACTGGCAGCTTGTTGTGTGTATTTAGAAGACAATAGATGACAGATAAATGTCCAATTACATCATTAGACACAGTGACGAACAATTTGTTCTCCCGCCTCTATCAAAATGGTTAATTTTACTAACCATACTCTATCACACTGCAGTCCACTGGTTGAGAAGAGATTTGTATTTTATTAATATCTGTTTTTCAATTATACGCAGAAATTGGACTGCTCATGTGCGAGAAAGGGAAGCCAGCGGTAGAGTTGTTACAGAATACTACGACAGCATTGGTGCCATTCTAATTGAATTATTTCTGTTTTCTGGTGCAACCCAGATCACTTCCCCTCTTTGCAGTCTGTGTGTTTTACTCATGGAAATAATTAAAACATGTACAAAATATCACTGCTTAAACGTGAGTTTCAGAATCTGCATTTACTTTGATGTGTGATTAATTAATGGTACAGGACCTATAAATAGCCTATTATCAACAGTGTGTCTGAAAACTCTGCTGATGCAACAACATTATTGAAATTGCACTGTATTCTCCTCATTGACAGGTTTAATGCGTAGTGGAGTGAGCACAAGTATCGATATACAAACGGATGTTTAAGGGAGTTAATGTTCAAAGAGGTTTTATTTGTCACTCAATCATACAAGTATGTGCAGTGAAATATACAGTCCTAGAATTGTCATAAATACAATATCTTTGTGTCCCATGTGCTATTTTGCACACCTGCTTTCACAGCATGCATTCGTTGACGCATGCACAACTGGTCCGGTCAAACCCAAGTCCTAAAACTTTCGTGACAACCGTGTCTTCTAGTCTATATTAGATAACAAATTAAAAAATTCAGTGCTTTACTCTCATTTCCTCTTTTGTCTAGACTTCCTGTACCTCCCTGTGTTTAAAGAGGAGGTTTCCACTGAACAGCAGGAGAGGAATCCTAGTCTGATCCAGGAGGAACCAGAAGCTCCACAGATCAAAGAGGAACAGCAGGAGCTATTTCAAAGACCAGAGGCGGCTGCTGGGTCAACGCTGATATTACTAGCAGTGAAACATGAAGATGATGATGAAAACAGAGACACAGAGCCTCTAGCCAGCACCTCAACTGAACACATGAAAACACAAGCTGATGTAGAGGACTGTGGAACAACACAACCAACCAGTGATGGCCAGCTCCTCTCTTCACACTTTTCTGAATCTAACCCTAAAGACAGTGATGCGAGGGGGGAGACTAGGGAAGATCAGTCGGGTTTAAACACACTGAAATCACACAAGGAGGCACAACATGTGGAAGAACAAAGATCTTTGAGCAACCAGCTGTCCCAGGACCTGAAATCATCAAAACAAACTACATCTATGAGGAGTCACACAGGGAAGAAAAGCTTTAATTGTAGAGAGTGTGGCACAAGCTTTGGTCAAATGCGATATCTAAAACGACACATGAGGATACACACTGGGGAAAAGCCATTTACTTGTACAGTTTGTGCCAAAGGCTTTGCTCGAAAGGATGAGTTGAAGATTCACATGAGGACCCACACAGGGGAAAAGCCCGCTACTTGTACAGTTTGCACCAAAGGCTTCGGTGATATGAGCAATCTGAAACGACACATGAGGAGCCATACGGGGGAAAAACCCTTTACTTGTACAGTTTGTGCCAGGGGCTTTGCTGAAATGGGTGATCTGAAGAAACACATGAGATCTCATACAGGGGAAAAGCCCTTTACTTGTATAGTTTGTGCCAGGGACTTTGCTGAAATGGGTACTCTGAAGAAACACATGAGATCTCATACAGGGGAAAAGCCCTTTACTTGTATAGTTTGTGCCAAGGGCTTTGCTCGAAAGGATGAGTTGAAGATTCACATGAGCACCCATACAGGGGAAAAGCCCTATACTTGTACAGTTTGTGCCAAGGGCTTTGCTCAAATGGGTGATCTGAAAAAACACATGAGATCTCATACAGGGGAAAAGCCCTTTACTTGTATAGTTTGTGCCAGGGACTTTGCTGAAATGGGTACTCTGAAGAAACACATGAGATCTCATACAGGGGAAAAGCCCTTTACTTGTATAGTTTGTGCCAAGGGCTTTGCTCGAAAGGATCTTCTGAAGACACACATGAAGACTCATACAGGGGAAAAGCCCTTTACTTGTATAGTTTGTGCCAGGGGCTTTGCTCGAATGGATAATCTGAAGACACACATGAAGACTCATACAGGTAAAACAACAACAACATTTGTAGTTTGTAGCAAAGGTATTGCCTTGGTCAAAATGCACCTCTTAAGAAAGACAAGAGAGCAATCTGTTTGCTCTCTTGAATCATGAATCAAATAAGGAGTATGAGCTGACACATTATATATCAATACTGAACATCTTATTGCCGCTGTCGTGCAGAAACCTTGTATGTTCAAAACCGTTATTTTCAGGAAATGGAAAAAAGAAACTATGTTCAAACGGATCCAATGTAGTTATTATTTAGTCACAAGTTCTTCTTAATACTTTTCATTGGTTTACTATTTATAAAACTCAAAAGAAAAATATATTTAAATAGTGAAATGATCTCATGTACATGTTCACAACGTATAACATTGTGAGCTTGAAAATCTGCATTTTTAACTACTTTTCTGCAACACTGTCATACAATTAAGTATAAAATAGGGCATTCATTTAAGAGGGAAACAAAGCATAATTAAATAACATATGACAAACAAGGTTTCCTCCCCACAGCAACAATATTATCATTCTTTGTAGTACAACATTATATACAAAAATGATCATTTGTGTGTGTTCCAGCAGATGACAAGAAGCAGCGACAGTCCTCCTCTGATGGAGACCCTGTTAAAAAGAAAAGCCGAACTACCACCTCTGAACTGCAGGGGGCACCCAGTGACAGTATGGAGGACAAAATATGTATTTTTCTTTTTTGAAGTATATCTGCTCTATTAAAGAGTGGAACAATAATAGCCATTACCAGGCCTTACTTTAAAGAGTTTAGATGTCAAGCATTTATTTGTTTCTGGCCATTTTACTATTATTGCTTTTTGGCATCAAACTATCCATTACTAATGGATGATAATTCTTTGATGATGTTTATAGTTATCATTCATAAATATACCACTATTGAAGCATACGATAAAGGTTCATATTTGGATAATTGCATTGGATTGTGTATCATTTTCTGTACAGAGGTTCCTTCATTGCTGGGAGTGAAGGGTGACAACAAGTCCAAGAAGAAGGTGGCAGGCCGGCCCAAAGGCTCCAAAAGTGAAGACAAAGACTTCAGGTAAATCTAAAAATCACTTATAAAATGGGTTGATAGGTGTGGTATAATAACTAAATACCATGGCTATGAACTGAAGTCTAATGTCTTTGTACAGTTTTACTTCACTCACAACAATAAAAAATCTTGAATCTTGGATGTTTCTTTTTTTTTTCTATAGTAATGTTACATACCATTAATGCACATTATACACGTGAAAGAGAGTAGAATTCTTTAGTTTTAGCTCCTTGAAATTGCAGCGTCAAGAAAACAAGCAAACAAAAACAAAACAATAAAACAATTAAAATAGCTGAAAAATGTGTACTGAAAATAATACAGTAACAATTACACAATGTTTGGCTCCTTTGTTAGGTTCTGTGTGCAATGGGTCCTATCTCTGTTTTTATATCAGTGATGTAAAAAGTCATACATGTAAAAGTGTTCTTTAATAAGTTGAGAGTGAAACAAAACGAGTGCTCCCCTCCCTCTGGTCCATCTAATCTAGCACTAACTGTCTCAGATCATTGCGACACATGGCTCTATGGTGGCTGTCAGTGTGTCAGCCTGATTATTAGCTTTTCCTACGAATTCCCCACTAGGACTGGGCCATGTGGACACAATCTAATATCACAATATTATTGATCAAATAACTGAATATTGATATTGAGACGGTAGCTATATTGTGATGACAATGTTTTATGTATGTATTTATTTTTATTTTATAGCAGATATACCTGATTTCCCCCCCACAAATATAGAAGCATTTGAAGATTTGATAAAATAGCATCTAACCACATGAACCCTAACTTCCCTATTTTGGTCATATCATAGGTGAAAATTGGGTGAAAATCTCCCAAGCTCTATTGTGAGCTTGCATATTGGACATTTTTGGGAAAGAGATTATAACTGTCGAACTATATAGATTATAGAAGTACTGTGTATAGGGTTCAAGTAATTTAGTGATTAAAAGATCAACATCTAAAATCCTGATATTGGTATTTATTCTCTCTCTCTCCCTCTCCCTCTCCCCCCCCCCTCTCTCTCTCTCTCTCTCTCTCTCTCTCTCTCAGACCCACATGAAGACAGTGCCTCCAGTCATGTCTCACTACAGTGACAGTCTCTTTAAAATAGGAAAGTGTCCTATTCAACCATTTAACCCTTACTGTTTATTTCCTAAGGGCACACTTTGAGTTTATAATAATACTGAATGATTACTTAGTTTTTGGCTAGTAATGTTTATGATGCACTAAACATACTCCGCAAAGGACATATAGGAACATGCAATCATTTTGACTACAATATACAATACTCCTTTGTTAAGCAAACAATCTAGTGTTTGACATTTCTGTGCTGCATAGTTCTTAAGCAAAGTGTGTCTGTTCATATGCTGGTACAATACAGGCCAGGGGTTCATGCAATGGGTGAAGGAAACCTAGATTAAGTCCTTACTATAATGACCAGTATCCAGCCTCTGATTAGAGGGACATTAGCCTAAATATTGTGGGGTACATGTAATTGTTTTTTTTTTGGGGGGGGGGGGGGGGTTGAAGGGGGGGGGGGGTTTGGTTGAAGGAACTGTTTGTACCAGTATTTACATCAATAAAGGCCTTTCAGCAGGAAAAACGTTTTATTGTCCTTTCTATGCAAGGCGTTGTTATATTGAGATGGAAATTAGAAATGGTGTATGCTATATATATATATATATATATATATATATATATATATATATATACACACACACACACAGTTGCTGTCTGGCAGAAACCTCTTATCTCCATATTCTATATTCATTTTTTACTTAAATTAATGCCCTACTTGATCATACTACAGCATCACACAAAACCATCAAAAGCAGCATCCACGCGTTTTGAGCTTGTAGATATGATAATAAGGTTTTAGGTTTTTTTTATCCTCAAAAGTAACAGTTTTGAGTTTTCCACCCGACAGACGATATATATGACTGATCATGTTGATCTTTCATAAAAGGTCTGCACAACATGAGGTGAGATCCACAGGCATTATTCCACAGCGCAAATTTACTGTAATACTGTAATAATTCATTCACATCCAGATTAGATTAGATAAACCTTCGATTAAATTCAAACCTTCGATTAAATGCAAGTGTCATAGCAGCAACAGCAGTGGGAATGAAACAACAGAGGTACTGGCAAGAGTCAAGAACCAAGCTTGTAGATCTGATTTGCTATTTTGGCTACTCCTACATGAAACTGTCATTCGACCAAGTATAAAATAGGACACTCATTTATGAAAATGAAAAAGAACAAGAAATTCACAAGATGAAATGAGCAGATACAAGGTTTCAGTCCAACAGTGTGGAGTATTATGATTCAGTGTCCTCTAACAACAGTGACAAGTCCTAAATACTAAAGGTATATTATGTTGTGTTTCAACAGTTGATGTGTGGTTGGTTGACTTGACCAGCTGTGCAGTGGTGTGACTGGTTCAGAGGTGCTCTTGCTTTTCAATCTGTGTCTGGACCTCACTGAATTGAGACCGGGATACAAGTCAAGTCACCTTTATTTGTATAGCACATTTATAAAACAACTGAAGTTGACCCAAAGTGCTTTCCATTCATAATATCACATAGACCTCTTAAAATACTGCATAGTTAAAAGAAACATACACATCAATACAGGTTAAACGCAAGAGCTAAAGCCTCACTATGTAACTTTCTTTGTATGAATAAAATGTAATTTCAAAATTACTGAACACAGAAATGGAAATCCTCACAGAGAAATATGACAATGCACACAAGCACAATACAATAGTGTGGTGATGTGTTTGTAAAAGCATTTCTATAACAGTGGAAGTTTGTCGTCACCAGTGCCCATACCCTAGGTGGGGTTGGCGAAAGGGCCTACTCTGTGTGGAGTTTGCATGTTCTCCTTGTGTCTCCCAGGGTAGTTAATACCCTCACAAAAACATGTAGTAATACTGGTCACTACTGCCTCCCCCTGGTCAGCCGGGGCGCCTGATGGAGGGGAAGGGAACTGGTTGGAATAACGTGTTCCTTCCACAAGAAGGTCAGTTGGCTCTCATGCATTGAAGGAGGCATGAGCTCGGCCCTGGGCTCCCTAGGCTGGTGGGGGGACTGTAGTGCCCAGGATCACTTAGAAAATTGGCACCGGGTGAAAAAAAAGGGTTACCCCCCCCCCCCCCCCCTTGAGTTGTAAGGCATGTGTGGTAAGGCTCTAAAGTACTCTGTGACCCAAGGGGATAGCGGCCTCTAGTGGTTCTGTTCTCTATTTAAATATATATTTACAGTTAACCAGTTCACTGCTGTGATGTGTTGTGAGCTTGTAGATCTACTATTTCCCCCAAATGTTCTCCCCAGAATAGGGACGCAAGGGTTCATGTGGTTAAATTGTTGATGGTAGACAAGGGCCCCTGGACACTGGCCCCATTGGCCCAGTCCATAATCCATCCATGCTTAGAAAGACTGAGGGTAAGACCCTGGCAGCCACAGTGCTCTGCTTTATGGTCAAACACCAGAGACATCTCAGGCAGGCAACTTGATCACCTGGCTATAACTGACTCATTTATATATTTATATTTAAAAGTATTCTTGTATTTATTGCCTGATTTATTACAGGATTAATTTATTTATGTTAATTTCGTAGCCATATTTTATATTTGTGTTTTTCTTTATTCATATGAAAAAAATATTATTGTATTTAATGTCAATGATATTAAATACACTTTAACTACACTCATCTCCTTGATGTACTGAACCACTTTCAACCTGATGTGTCTATTGGCCATGTCATTATCCATGAAAATCAGTCAATTTGAAACCACTGGTGATCTGTCAATGTTGATAGATTGTACATTTATATTTAGCCATTTGATATTATATACATAAATCATTCAGACTGTGTGATGTGTCAGACCTTTTCTTTTTATGTTCTAATACCTGTACATATCCTGTGCTTCACAGTTTCAGCATTTGCTGATTCAACCCCCTCTTTCCCAAGGGGATCAATAAAGTTCTAACTATCCATCCATCCATCCATCCATCCATCCATCCATCCATCTGCAGTGACATTTCTTTCATTCTTTCTATCTTTCTCTTTTTTCTTCAGTGACAATTATATCCCTCCTCCACCAGGGGGCGAAAGCAACATTGCATAGACCATTTAAAGCACATGTGCGAAACGCGTTGACACGACCGGAAGTAAGTGCTTTGTTTTTTTCATGGCGTTGAAGAAACGTCGTGATAAACGAGGTAGAATGTGTCAAATAGAGTCTGTACGGCTGTTGATAAATGAACAGCTGACGTTGGTGGGAGAGGAGATATTGTGTGTTTTGGAAAAACAGCGTGGTGATGTTTGTTGTGTGAAGCTTCAGCTTGTCAGAGTGGTTGTGTTGGAGCGCCTCAGTGCGGCTGCAGAATTAATGTGCAACCTCTTCCAGAGAGAGATAGAGACACTAGAAACTCTGCTGGAGAGACAAAACAAACTGCTGCACGTGATGCTACAGCCACACATCAAACTACACAGAGCAGGTTTGTTAATGTTGCATTTATACCACATGTTTACCACTGTTGGACTGTACATACTCATAGCTAAGATACTTATAGCTAAGTTAACATGTTTACCACTGTTGGACTGCACATACTTATAGCTAAGATACTTATAGCTAAGTTAACATGTTTACCACTGTTGGACTGTACATACTTATAGCTAAGATACGTATAGCTAAGTTAACATGTTTACCACTGTTGGACTGTACATACTCATAGCTAAGATACTTATAGCTAAGTTAACATGTTTACCACTGTTGGACTGCACATACTTATATTTAAGATACTTATAGCTAAGTTAACATGTTTACCACTGTTGGACTGCACATACTTATAGCTAAGATACTTAAAGCTAAGTTAACATGTTTACCACTGTTGGACTGTACATACTTATAGCTAAGATACTTATAGCTAAGTTAACATGTTTACCACTGTTGGACTGTACTCATGGCTAAGATACTTATAGCTAAGTTAACAGATGAGTTTTGTTTGCAGTTTGTCCATCACTTCAAAGAGAGAGTAATTCATCCATCCATTTGTTTCTTTTATAGTCTTATGTTTTATTCAATCACCCAATGTCATAATCTGTAATGTAGATAGTTACTTCCCATCCCCGGAAGACAGTTTGGGTGTGTGTTCTTATTCGTTTTGTCCATAAATGATAAAAAGTTAAAGGTAGGGTAAGTGATGTTTTTTTTGGTTAAAAAGGTTCAAGTACTATATTTTGATAGTAATCATTGCTACAGAGCGTTTGTTCGGCAGCAGCTATTTAGTAAACAGAATATAGTACATTTTCAGGTAGGTGACAACATTTAAGCCAATCAGGAGAGAGCACTGAAAATGCATTTTCTGTTTAATAAAGAGCTGGAGAGACATGGGAGACTCCTTTTACTGAACATAGTAATGAGTACTAATAGAATATAGAGCTATATAAAACACTTATCTATTTGGGCAGGCTTCCAGAATAGATTATATGTATAGTAGAGGACCTGGCTAAGATATGTATGATGACCCCAGTGAACAACTTAGGAACTTTGACTAATTCTCTATCCGGGACGAAATACCCCAAAATGACCACGCCCTTTTTAAAATGACCTTAACCGGTGCATTACTTCCAACATGGCTCTATCTGCTAAACCGTTTGAGCTACAGATTTACTGAGGTGCTCAAAATGTTCAGAATACTTATGTTTAGGGAAACATAGAAAAGCGCAATATTTCTAATTTGAAATGTTATGACAGAACAGCTAAAAAACGGTTTTGGCTATAACTTTTGAACCAGATGAGCTATAAATGCAAACTTGGTATCTAAATCATGTTTTTTGACAATTAGAAACATGTTGGAATGCTTATCTTTATGACTGGTTGTGGCTGGACCTCTATTTGACATATTTCAAATAAATATTCGTTTTGAACATTTGTTTTACTTACCTTAATCTTTGTCATTTTTGGCAAACTTGGTGTCTACTTTATGCTTTTTGAGCATTTGAAACACATTGGAATGCTCATATATATGATTGCATCCATCTAGATCACTCTGACTTGCTTATTACAAATATGGCCACTATACCAGATAGAGATGCACCGATTCCGATTACCGTTTTTTTAAAAGTCTGACCTGCCGATACCGGTTTTACCGATACCGATATTCTATTTTCGAACTAAGTACAAGTACTTAATTTTGTGTATTTGCCAATACAGAGTACCAATAATAAACCAGGAAAAGAGCACTATCAAACACATATCATCATTTTTATTTGTACCATTGCTGTTATGGCTGTCGCTGTTATAGAGCTGCATGATTTTGGCAAAACTTATTATGGGTCCATATTGAGATCAGTTATTGAAATTATTATTTATTAAAATTGTAATCTTTTTTAACTAACAAAATCTTATCTTAATGCAAAATTATTTTCTTATTTGAACTAAAAGCAAAAATAAATAAATAAGGTTTTCCCATTCAGACACATAGCAGGACATGTCTGCATTTAATTGTTTTCAAGGTGAGAAATTTACCTTATGTCACTCTAGTCCAGGGGTCTTCAACAGGGGGTCCGGGACCCCTAGGGGGTCCCCAGAGTTACTACAGGGGGGGCCGCCAAATCTTTGTGTGATATTATGTTTTTTACATTAACCACTAGCATCCCATTTCTGAGGAGGACTAAAGCCAAAAATAGCAGATCTACAAGCTCACAAGCTTGTAGATCTGCTATTTTTGGCAAAGAGGTATATAGGTGTAGAGGGGAAAAAAGAGCAGACCAAGTAAAAATGTCATACAATCCCTGCTTCATCTCTCTCAGCTCACCTTATGTCACTGTTTTGGCTTGTTTTAACCTCTGACTAAAAATGTTACACTACTCTGTTGCTCAGTGGACTTTGTTAAACTTTCAGATGAGTCTTAACGAGCTTTAATAGGCTACAGCTGGATAGATGAGAAGACGTCTGTAGTAGGCACATGAATTAAACCAGCGGTGTCGATGGCTGATATCATGATCTCATCACAACGTCTATTAGAGTTGTTGTTGGAAGCTGTTTACAGCATTAAGGACTTTTCAGATGGCCCCTAGTAATTTATTTGGAATAAGAGGCAACCCTGCAGGTAGGAGGAGCAGCCAGCCACTGTCTGTATGAGAGAAGTGCGCGCACACGCATCGCATCGCATGCACCCCCGGGCCCCACACACACACACACACACCACCCGTCCGTGCCAAAGTTGTCTTTTCAACAGCATATGCAACGACAGTCAGGGGATGATTTTTCTTTGCAACTGGCTACAATAAAAGGGATGTTTAAAGGCTATTTTTTTCTGTAGTCTACAACATCTTTTGCATGGACCGTATGAGAAGCCTGGTGACGCACTTACTGCCTTTACATTCCCCGTGGTTGACGAACCGACAGTCACTACATTGACTAGGCTATAACTGCGCGCAACATTATGGAATATAATATATTCCATAATGTATAGATATTCAATATATGTATCCTTATATTTCAATGGTAATCAGCACCATCTGTGGGCTTCTCTTGCTAATGTTTACTGAGTCGACTCACACGACTTTGATCATCATGCTATTGATGCGCAGTGCCAACGCAGTTTCAATTTGACCGGCATAAAATCGGAATTTATGACAGTGACCGGCCGAGCACCGATCCAGCCGGTGTGACCTAAAACCGGCTTTTTTAATTGGCGGCCGATTAATCGGTGCATCTCTAATACCAGACATGTTATGTAACATAAAGTTTCATCCAGATTGAGTGTATACAGTAGTTGTATGAATGAGATCAATTTAAGATCAAACTGGAGAAAACAATTTAATTGTATTGAAACAATATAATATGACTATAGAACCCAAAGTATACAGCAACAGCTAGTACAGTATGCACATCAATGCTCAGCATACATTGAACACTATCATAAAAGTCAAAGGTGTATGGAATTTGAACAATATGTTTAAATTAGAATCATAAAAGTTAATTGCTAAACAACAAATGGTTGCTAGGAATTTGTCTTGGTGTTACTACAACAACAGAACAGCTCTGCAATAACTGATACATACAGTACTGCACCACCCCCGCACGCACACGCACACACACACACACACACACACACACACACACACACACACACACACAATGATGACCGTTTTTTAATGTCCTAATCATACATCTATGTATCGAAATGCAACTCCAGCTTTGCAGCATTTGCTGTATCCACCAAATGACTTTTGCAGACACAGTGGAGGAGGATAACGCACGTTTTACTGGCATCTGCAAGATGGGTCCAGTAAGGTTCCCAGGTTCTGACACTTGGGTGGGAGGAAGGTTCTCAAGGGACCTGGGAACATTTGACCAACATCAGCCTTCCCTGACTATGGGAAAAGGAGTGCAGGTATCTCACAGAAACCCTGGTCACCCTCACCTTGGAGCCTGAAAAGATCAACTCCAATTTCCATGTCCAAAGATTGGAGTGTATGGTCATCATCATATACAGCAAGAGCTGTGGCCACAGCAGAGTAGATGAATCCTGACAGTGGCTTTTCTCAGTCCCTCAAGAACATTCCTCTCACCCAAGCTGCACTGATTCAGCATGTAAAAACTGCTTCAGACCAGCTTCTATTGGATCAGACCTCCGTCCAACAAAATATCCCACATTTCAATAGGTTGGGCTGGTACTGGGACTCCATTACTAAGACTTGTGAACCTTACTGGATCTAGCAGGTGCCAGTAAAGCTGTTGCTGTTGTAACACCAAGACCATAATGTGATATAAACATATTGTAAACAATTCTATACACCTTTGACTAGTATGATATCATACTAGTAGTGCTAGTCAATGGTGTATAGAATAGTAATAGTATATAGTATTACATTTTATACTGAGCATTGTTGCACATACTGTACTAGCCTTAGCTGTATCATTAGGAATGAGTTCTACTCTTAAATCATTCTATTGTTTGACATGATTTAGACACCAAGTTTGCATTCATAGCTCATGTGGTTCAAACGTTATAGCCAAAGACTTTGGCAGGTGGCGATATTGCCACTATGATGACCCTGAAGGTCGCTGGCTCGGGCACCCTTGCTAAATCATTAGAGCATGCCCTGGGTTACATGTGGGACAAATGTGTGCTTTCAGTTTGATTCGCACAAAAATAGCCCTATGGCCCTGGACTGTAATGAGTTTCTTTTAGCTGTTCTGTCATAAAATATCAAATTAGAAATGTTACACTTTACTGTTTCCCTAAACATAAGTATTCTGAACATTTTGAGCACCTCAGTAAATCTGTAGCTCGAACGGTTTACCATGTTGGACATAGTGCACCGGTTATGGTCATTTTAAAAAGGGTTTGGTCATTTTCGGGTATTTCGTCCCGGATAGAGAATTAGTCAAAGTTCCTAAGTTGTTCCCTGGGGTCATATTAGCCAAGAACAGTTGAGATGTTCTCTCCTAAATTAAGTGCATACATAGCTTAGCCAGGTCCTAGACTAGTATGAGAAATCCTGGTTACCACTGTTTGAATCTGTAGGTAATTTTAGTATTTTCAATACTGAAGATAGATTGTGACCAATCAAATTAATAAATACATGTCGAATGAATCTCATCCAATGAGAAAAACTGTTTTAGTTGTTCTGCAGAATCTAATGCTACATCTTCTCTCCTCCTTCTGTATGTTTGTAAAGAGGTTTCCCCTGAGAGCTTCCCCAGTCTGGTCCAGGAGGAACCACAACCTCCACAACATGAGGAGAGGACCTCCAGTCTGGTCCAGGAGGAACCACAACCTCCACAACATGAGGAGAGGACCTCCAGTCTGGTCCAGGAGGAACCACAACCTCCACAACATGAGGAGAGGAGCTCCAGTCTGGTCCAGGAGGAACCACAACCTCCACAGATTAAAGAGGAACAGGAAAAGGAGGCTGATGTGACAACATTGACATTACTACACAGTACGGGCTGTGACACTCTCTCAGGTAAAAAATAAAATATTACTTTATCAATTCTACTCTAGCAAGACTAAGTCTAAAAGCCCCTAGATTATGTTAGGTCAGATGGGTGTGAGTTCAGAAACAAGGTCAAGTTAGAGTTTCAAGGTGTTTGTCACATACTCAATACAGTGATCCCGGGCTTGTAGCTATGTATTTCCACCGAATGTTTGCCTATTATGAGATGTCCAGAATAGGGACGCTAAGGTTCATTTGGTTAAGTTTAAAGGTGTTTATTATACAGGGTTGGTTTACTTTAAATAGGGAAGCCATTCTAGTTAGCAGGAAATGGTTTTGGATACTTGTAGAGGAGGTGAAGGGCATTTCTCTCTTTATTGTGAAAATAAAATTGGTATTTTAGTTACATCACTAATATCCACTGCAAAAATCAAACTTCCCAACAACCCGTTTCTTTGACAGAGCTTTCCACCTCCACATTAAATCAGAAACTGACCAAATGTTTTCATCATGCATTTTACAACACTTTTATCCTACTTGAGAAACATTTTAATTGGACAGGTGAGGATTTTACCACAGCAGGCTGTACAAATACCAGGGCAAAGACCTGCTGTTTAGTGCCAGCTGTACCAGTGCTACTGCTGTGTGTCAATCTTCTAAACCAATCAGATGTGCTCCCAATAAAATAACATCACTGTAGAGGTGCAACAGTTAATCAAACTAATCAATTTAATAGATGTTTTTTTAACAACACATTGACTGCCAGAATTATTTCAGTTTTTTTGCAGTTTTCTGCCAGAGATTTTTCATTGAAAAAACAAAAAAGTACTCAGGAGCCGAGATACAGAATTTTTAAGTTTTAAGTTAACAAGGAAGTGGATAGGAGTCTAGATCTTCGAAAAATTATATCTCCTTGGTCTTTGGGTCAATTTAATTTTTTTAATGTAAAAAGAAAAAGTATTATAATTATTATTTTTTCTAAAAACGACTTAAGTCGTTCTTGGCAGGCAAGTGATGGATTCTAAAGAATGCATATATGCGTTATTGGCAGGTTAAGGAATCATTGATTTTGGGAGGACATTTTGAAATTTTTCCTTATTGGACCACTAAGCCCAATAGGGCTGCAACAGTTAACAACTTTCAACCTGTTATCTCAATTTTTTTACTTTCAAAAATACCTAAAAGATGGTATCATGTTGTGAGCTTGTAGATCTGCTAGTTTTGCATGACATCATTATATTATAAAGTATTAAGTAGGGCTCTAGTTCTTAATCAGATTAATACATTTTGTCAATTATAAAATAAATCAATAAGAATGTTTTTGCGTTGATTTGTTGATATATGTATATAAAAATAAAATAAAATAAACATGAATTGTTAATCAGCACAGCCACCAAAGATGTTTTGGGGGAAAATAATTCATGATAATTTATTATCTACTCTGTATGTGTACAGCAACCACTCTTGATGCTGCTCTCTGGCCGCTATCTCTCCCCCTCACTGGCAGCTTGTTGTGTGTATTTAGAAGACAATAGATGACAGATACATTTCCAATTACATCATTAGACACAGTGACGAACAATTTGTTCTCCCGCCTCTATCAAAATGGTTAATTTTACTAACCATACTCTATCACACTGCAGTCCACTGGTTGAGAAGAGATTTGTATTTTATTAATATCTGTTTTTCAATTATATGCAGAAATTGGACTGCTCATGTGCGAGAAAGGGAAGCCAGTGGTAGAGTTGTTACAGAATACTACGACAGCATTGGTGCCATTCTAATTCAATTATTTCTGTTTTCTGGTGCAACCCAGATCACTTCCCCTCTTTGCAGTCTGTGTGTTTTACTCATGGAAATAATTAAAACATGTACAAAATATCACTGCTTAAACGTGAGTTTCAGAATCTGCATTTACTTTGATGTGTGATTAATTAATGGTACAGGACCTATAAATAGCCTATTATCAACAGTGTGTCTGAAAACGCTGATGCAACAACATTATTGAAATTGCACTGTATTCACCTCATTGACAGGTTTAATGCGTAGTGGAGTGAGCACAAGTATCGATATACAAACGGATGTTTAAGGGAGTTAATGTTCAAAGAGGTTTTATTTGTCACTCAATCATACAAGTATGTGCAGTGAAATATACAGTCCTAGAATTGTCATAGATACAATATCTTTGTGTCCCATGTGCTATTTTGCACACCTGCTTTCACAGCATGCATTCGTTGACGCATGCACAACTGGTCCGGTCAAACCCAAGTCCTAAAACTTTCGTGACAACCGTGTCTTCTAGTCTATATTAGATAACAAATTAAAAAATTCAGTGCTTTACTCTCATTTCATCTTTTGTCTAGACTTCCTGTACCTCCCTGTGTTTAAAGAGGAGGTTTCCACTGAACAGCAGGAGAGGAATCCTAGTCTGATCCAGGAGGAACCAGAAGCTCCACAGATCAAAGAGGAACAGCAGGAGCTATTTCAAAGACCAGAGGCGGCTGCTGGGTCAACGCTGACATTACTAGCAGTGAAACATGAAGATGATGATAAAAACAGAGACACAGAGCCTCTAGCCAGCACCTCAACTGAACACATGAAAACACAAGCTGATGTAGAGGACTGTGGAACAACACAACCAACCAGTGATGGCCAGCTCCTCTCTTCACACTTTTCTGAATCTAACCCTAAAGACAGTGATGTGAGGGGGGAGACTAGGGAAGATCAGTTGGGTTTAAACACACTGAAATCACACAAGACACAACATGTGGAAGAACAAAGATCTTTGAGCAACCAGCTGTCCCAGGACCTGAAATCATCAAAACAAACTACATCTATGAGGAGTCACACAGGGAAGAAAAGCTTTAATTGTACAGAGTGTGGCACAGGCTTTGGTCGAATGCAATATCTAAAACGACACATGAGGATACACACTGGGGAAAAGCCATTTACTTGTACAGTTTGTGCCAAAGGCTTTGCTCGAAGGGATGAGTTGAAGATTCACCTGAGGACCCACACAGGGGAAAAGCCTGTTACTTGTACAGTTTGCACCAAAGGTTTCGGTGATATGAAAAATCTGAAACGACACATGAGGAGCCATACGGGGGAAAAACCCTTTACTTGTACAGTTTGTGCCAAAGGCTTTGGTGAAATGGGTGCTCTGAAGACACACATGCGATTTCATACAGGGGAAAAGCCCTATACTTGTATAGTTTGTGCCAAGGGCTTTGCTCAAAACGGTGATCTGAAAAAACACATGAGATCTCATACAGGGGAAAAGCCCTATACTTGTACAGTTTGTGCCAAGGGCTTTGCTCGAATGGATCATCTGAAGACACACATGAAGGCTCATACAGGGGAAAAGCCCTTTACTTGTACAGTCTGTGCCAAAGGCTTTGTTGAAATGGGTGATCTGAAGAAACACATGAGATCTCATACAGGGGAAAAGCCCTATACTTGTGCAGTTTGTGCCAAGGGCTTTGCTCAAATGGGTGATATGAAAAAACACATGAGATC
This sequence comes from Gymnoscopelus braueri, assembly GCF_963280865.1. Lineage (NCBI taxonomy): Eukaryota > Metazoa > Chordata > Actinopteri > Myctophiformes > Myctophidae > Gymnoscopelus > Gymnoscopelus braueri. The sequence goes on along the minus strand of NC_137608.1, from coordinate 28,826,197 downwards.
TCATACAGGGGAAAAGCCCTTTACTTGTATAGTTTGTGCCAGGGGCTTTGCTCGAAAGGATTATCTGAAGACACACATGAAGACTCATACAGGTAAAACAACAACGCCATTTGTAGTTTGTAGCAAATGTATTGCCTTGGTCAAAATGCACCTCTTAACACATTGATTGCCAGAATTATTTCAGATTTTTTGCATTTTCATGCCAGGGTTTTTACATTGAAAAAAAAAAGTACTCAGGAGCTGAGATACAACATTTTTAAATTTTAAGTTAACAAGGAAGTGGATGGGAGTCTAGATCTTCGACAAATCATATCTCCTTGGTCTTTGGGTCAAATTTAAAAAAAAATAATAATAAAAAAAAAAAAAATTATAGAATAGAACCTGTCCGTTTGTCTGTTATACCGTGTGAAAAAACGTTTGTTTACCTATTTTGGACGAAAATGACCGGGGAAAAAAATCAAAAACCGGAAACGGAATCCAGGTCATGAAACCGGATGCAGATGTGGGTGAAGTAAGTGGAACTCGAAAATAACATTGAATATTAAGCAGCATAGCGCAATCAGAGATTAAACAATGAACGCGCGTCGAACGCGTCGACGGCCAACTGGACAAAGTAGCACTTGACGCGTTATCGCGTCGTCCGCAGTCAAAGAGTTAAGAAAGACAAGAGAGCAATCTGTTTGCTCTCTTGAATCATGAATCAAATAAGGAGTATGAGCTGACACATTATATATCAATACTGAACATCTTATTGCCGCTGTCGGGCAGAAACCTTGTATGTTCAAAACCGTTATTTTCAGGAAATGGAAAAAATGTTCAAACGGATCCAATGTAGTTATTATTTAGGCACAAGTTCTTCTTAATACCTTTCATTGGTTTACTATTTATAAAACTCAAAAGAAAAATACATTTAAATAGTGAAATGATCTCATGTACATGTTCACAACGTATAACATTGTGAGCTTGAAAATCTGCATTTTTAACTACTTTTCTGCAACACTGTCATACAATTAAGTATAAAATAGGGCATTCATTTATGAGGGAAAAAAAGCATAATTAAATGACACATGACAAACAAGGTTTCTTCCCGACAGCAACAATATTATCATTCTTTGTAGTACAACATTATGTACATATAATAATGACATTAAAAAAGGATCATTCGTGTGTGTTCCAGCAGATGACAAGAAGCAGCGACAGTCCTCCTCTGATGGAGACCCTGTTAAAAAGAAGAGCCGAACTACCACCTCTGAACTGCAGGGGGCACCCAGTGACGGTATGGAGGACAAAATATGTCTTTTTATTTTTTTAAGTATATCTGCTCTATTAAAGAGTGGAACAATAATAGCCATTACCAGGCCTTACTTTAAAGAGTTTAGATGTCAAGCATTTATTTGTTTCTGGTCATTTACTATTGCTATTTGCTTTTTGCCATCAAAATATCCATTACTAATGGATGATAATTATTTGATGATGTTTATAGTTATCATTCATAAATATACCACTATTGAAGCATACGATAAAGGTTCATATTTGGATAATTGCATTGGATTGTGTATCATTTTCTGTACAGAGGTTCCTTCATTGCTGGGAGTGAAGGGTGACAACAAGTCCAAGAAGAAGGTGTCAGGCCGGCCCAAAGGCTCCAAAAGTGAAGACAAAGACTTTAGGTAAATCTAAAAATCACTTATAAAATGGGTTGATAGGTGTGGTATAATAACTAAATACCATGGCTATGAACTGAAGTCTAATGTCTTTGTACAGTTTTACTTCACTCACAACGATACAAAATCTTGGATGTTGAATCTAACTTTTTTTTTAATATGTACAGACCAGTACTCTATAGTAATGTTACATACCATTAATGCACATTATACACGTGAAAGAGAGTAGAATTCTTGAAATTGCAGCGAAAACTATATTTAAAACAAGCAAACAAAAACAAAACAATAAAACAATAAATAGCTGAAAAATGTGTACTGAAAATAATACAGTAACAATTACACAATGTTTGGCTCCTTTGTTAGGTTGTGTGTGCAATGGGTCCTATCTCTGTTTTTATATCAGTGATGTAAAAAGTCATACATGTAAAAGTGTTCTTTAATAAGTTGAGAGTGAAACAAAACGAGTGCTCCCCTCCCTCTGGTCCATCTAATCTAGCACTAACTGTCTCAGATCATTGCGACACATGGCTCTATGGTGGCTGTCAGTGTGTCAGCCTGATTATTAGCTTTTCCTATACGAATTCCCCACTAGGACTGGGTCATGTGGACAAAATCTAATATCACAATATTATTGATCAAATAACTTAATATTGATATTAAGACGGTAGCTATATTGTGATGACAATATTGTATGTATGTATTTATTTTTATTTTATAGCAGATATACCTGATTCCCCCCCACAAATATAGAAACATTTGATAAAATAGCATCTAACCACATGAACCCTAACTTCCCTATTTTGTTAATGTCATAGGTGAAAATTGGGTGAAAATCTCCCAAGCTCTATTGTGAGCTTGCATATTGGACATTTTGGGGAAAGAGATCATAACTGTCCAACTATATAGATTATAGAAGTACTGTGTATAGGGTTCAAGTAATTTAGTGATTAAAAGATCAACATCTAAAATCCTGATATTGGTATTTATCCTCTCTCTCTCTCTCTCTCTCTCTCTCTCTCTCTCTCTCAGATCCACATGAAGACAGTGCCTCCAGTCATGTATCACTACAATGACAGTCTCTTTAAAATAGGAAAGTGTCCTATTTAACCATTTAACCCTTACTGTTTATTTCCTAAGGGCACACTTTGAGTTTATAATAATACTGAATGATTACTTAGTTTTTGGCTAGTAATGTTTATGATGCACTAAACATACTCCGCAAAGGACATATAGGAACATGCAATCATTTTGACTACAATATACAATACTCCTTTGTTAAGCAAACAATCTAGTGTTTGACATTGCTGTGCTGCATAGTTCTTAAGCAAAGTGTGTCTGTTCATACGCTGGTACAATACAGGCCAGGGGTTCATGCAATGGGTGAAGGAAACCTAGATTAAGTCCTTACTATAATCACCAGTATCCAGCCTCTGATTAGACGGTGGGGGGGGGGGGGGGATGTTGGTCAAATTGAGTTGAAGGAACTGTTTGTACCAGTATTTACATCAATAAAGGCCTTTCAGCAGGAAAAACGTTTTATTGTCCTTTGTTGTTATATTGAGATGGAAATTAGAAATGGTGTATGCTATATATATATATATATACACAGTTGCTGTCTGGCAGAAACCTCTTATCTCCATATTCTTTTAAAACTTTTTTCTTAAATTAATGCCCTACGTACTTGATCATACTGCAGCGTCACACTAAACCATCAAAAGCAGCAGCCACGCGTTTTGAGCTTGTAGATATGGTAATAAGGTTTTAGTTTTTTTTTATCCTCAAAAGTAACATTTTTGAGTTTTCCACCCGACAGAGACGATATATATATCTGATCATGTTGATCTTTCATAAAAGGTCTGCACAACATGAGGTGAGATCCACAGGCATTATAGCCTGGTAAACCCTCCCTCCGGAAATCTCATTTCCATTTGATTTCAGGAGTGAGTCTGGCCTGAAGGCTTGTCTGGGCGTTTCTAGCCCGTACACCAAATGGACGAGCCTATCTGCGTCGTCGCTCATCGTTCTGTGATTGACAGCTACAGTTGGCCAATCAGGTGGCGAGTTCGAGTGAGCCCGAATGAAGCCGAGTGCAGCCTGAGTGCAGCCGACAATTCAACAGCCATTGTTGTTTGTGCGAGTGCCTTCACTTCTTACTTTCGGTTATAAAACGCTCTCAAACTTCTTTTTTGAGACACGGAATTTACTTATAAGATATCGTTTAGATAGAATTTAATTGTTTAACTTCATATATGTGGTCAATTAATCATGACAGCCTATTTAAAAATAAATTTTTACCCTTCCGGTCATGGCGGCTTCTTAGCCGAGTTGCCTCACTCCAAACAAACAATGTATCGCGACGGAGAAACACGTATTTTGGTACTTTTTTCTGTCAATGGGCGGAGAAAACAAACGAACGGTAAGAAACTCCAACTTTTGGGACAATTTGCAGCATTTCTCCTAGACTTAAAGTAATACTAGGTAACGTTTTCAACAAAACTAAAGTTAAATTGTATATCTTTTGCGAGTGGCAAAAGTTTCACAACACCCACTCCGTGAATTTCACCCCCGGAAGCCTTTTATTTATATATTTTCTATTGAAAGTGGACTGGGGGGACTTTCCCGGGGAAATGACGTTCCTGGCCAACGTCATGACGTCGTGGCCGACGTCCCCAGGAACTACCGCAACGGTTTCCTGTTTGGCCAGGAACTACCGCGCTATAACAAAAAGGAACCTCACGCTGATGTTAAGATAATGTAGGATTGGAAGATCGAAAAAGAACAGAAAAAGAAAGCACAGCTCATGGTAACTAATGCTCCACTGGCTAAGAGAAACGATCCGTAGATAGTATAAAACAATTAAAAGATCGCTTTTTGAAACGCTTCCGGCTTCCGGTGAAAACGAATGGAATTCTGGGTAATCGAGGATTACGGAAATTGTATGCAGTGACGGTAGTGACCAGCAGAGGTTGCTAAAAATCGTTATTTGGGATTCTGCATTGTATAACTTTAATAACACTTTTGGGACAATTAGCAGCATTTCCCCTATACTTAATAACACTTTTGGGACAATTGCAACAAATGTTGCATACATGCAAGTGCAAACTTAATTTAGCTTTTTAGCATATAAAAACTGTACATACAAATAGCACACATGCAAGTTAAAAGTTAGTGCAAACATGCAACAATCACACAAAAGTATCAAACTTGTACAAAATACATCACTGCAAACAGATATATACACACATGTTTTTGTTTTAAAAGTGCTCACTTCTTTGGATGGGAGCAATTGCTCTCCACAGAATCAGCTAGTCTGTGGTGTGCCAACCTAGGTGTGCTCATGCCATAAGAGTGATCAAGTGATAGTAGTGCGTCAATACCACTACTTTGTGGCATTGACCCACCGCCCGGCAGACGCCTCTTGGACCTGGATGGGTCTTTTCGGCGGTTAGGCTTTCCTGGCTGACATTTAATCATTTTGCCTGATCGCGTCGCTGCTCGTCGGATTGCCCTTGCTCTTACGGTCGTGCTTGAGGTGTACCCACAAATGGAGAGAATGGCAGAGTTCTCCATTAATAGGTTACTTACAGCTGTAAACCGCTTGGTAAGTGTAGTTATAGTGTGATTGGAGAGCGTGGCATTATTTTTTAAGGTGATGTGCATGGTGGTGATGGCGTTGCTCAGGAGGTCCATGAGGATGCAACGGTCTGGTGCGTCTGTTAAAACAGGTACAACTTTGCTTAGAATTAAATGTACACAAAATAATGTTCTATAATGAAGTATTTGTATATACAGCTAGTTTATTATTCTTACCCTCTTCATCATGCAGCACAGGGTGGTCAGGAGTGGACGCAAGCGGAGTACCTGCACTTGGAGCAGACTCGAGCGGGGTGGAGTGTTCATGGTGGCTTGGTTGAAGAGGTTGATTAAAGTCTGCAGATGGTGGACACAACAGTACTCCTGTTATTACAATGCTACCACCCACCCATAGGGTGAATTATTGTTATTATTGTTCATATTCCCTTCTTTTCCGTTGTTTCCCTTCTTTTCCAATGCCACGCTCTCCAATCACACTATAACTACACTTACCAAGCGGTTTAGTATAGCCAATATACATGATGTAAATGATGTAAATACACTGCAATGGCCAGTTAATATTGTAAATGTCATTAAGTATTTGTTATTATTCTTACCAGTTTCACATTCGTGAGTGGTGGTGTTTTCTTCGCTTGCATGAGGAGTGGACGCAAGCGGAGTGGAATGGTCATGCTGGCTTGCACTTGGAGCAGACACGAGTGGGTAGGAATGGTCATGATGCCTTGCACTGGGAGCAGTTTGAGCTGCCTTCAGAGGCATCAGAAACTGGTGGCGTACTGCACCATTGGCACCTGAAACAGTGCATGTAATTGCATCTTTGTTAATTACTGTAGTCCTGTAGCATGAGAACAAAAGCAAAAAACTGCATACATAAACTAAGAGTATTGCAACGGGTGATAAACCCAAACCATACCTGCTCTTGTCAGTTTGAGCAGGTCCGCCCTCATTTCCGGTGTTACGGGAACGTAGTTGGCAGCCTTTCTATCCTTGAGGGCTATGCCATGCTCCTTGTTCCACAGCCATCTCCACACTGCTTGGAGGACATGGAACGAACAAAGCAGCAGGGTTGCCTGGGGAAAGACTTGGCGCAGTGCCCCTCTCTCTGCCGCGCTGTCGTCGGTCATGAAAAGAGTGGGGCCTGCTTTTCCATTAAAGGCTTTTTCGGGAAGCAACTCTTTCAGCAGCTGCAGACCCTCAACTATAGTGGCCTGATCTTCACTTTGGCAGAGGATCATTCCCAGAGGTAAACCACCTGCACAGCTGTGCGTGAGGAGCAGGAATACCCTGGTGCTCTCGCTGTCCATATTGCCAGACGAGTCAATGAAGCAAAGTTCCCCACTGCGACTGGGCGTGTGCACACGCTTCATTAACGGGCTGCAGATGGCAACGAGAGGAGTCCCTGCAGCTGATGTGGTCAGCTTGGCACAGTTTTGCTCACAAATGTCATTGTACCGTGCGATCTGTCTCTCCAGTGCCGCAAGCATGACCGGCCCCGTCCTCACACCAAACTCTGCTGTGAAGAGTCTGTAAAAAAAGGGTTCCCGCAAATTATTATTAACATTGAATTGTCATAACGTTTACAAAGTATTTTACCACATTTCCAGGCCAACATGTCTTTTTAAGCGTTAAATATACCTTTTGGCAAACCCACGGTCTGGGCATATGGTTCGGTCAGCAGAAGCATATATATACTCCCCACCATGTTCTGCTTGAAGGTCATGTTGGAGGACTGACACGGCAGAAGGTGCAGAGTGACCAATCTCAAAGAGTGCAGTTAACTTCTCAGTGGCTTTGCTTCCCACGTCTCTGTGTTGCAGAGCAGCAGCCGAATGTATATTGTGGTTGTGGACATTTTGGAGAATCACCACAGTAGGATACTGTGGCAAATGTGGGTCCACCTTAGCCCTGAGACAAGCAGCACAAAGATATGTGAGCAACAATATGTGGAATAATTGCATTCAAATGACAACACTTATTCATCATCATAAATTAAAAATGTTACTCACCGTGACACTCTGCCCCCCTCTTTTCTAGGGTGCGTTGTAGGGTCTGCCTTCAGAATCACACTCAACCTAGCTGGACAGTTGGTGTTTTTTGATGTCCTTCTGTTGCCTGCTGTAGCTGATTGCTCACGTACATTGTGTACAGATATGTATGTTAATCAACATTATATTTTTTCTACAAGCTGACGCTATGTGCTGTCAGCTTGTAGATTGGCTATTTTTCGGCAGAGAGATGTGTAGCTGGGGAAAAAAAGAGCAGTTGGCTCTTTTTTGGCAGAGACATGTGTAGATGTGGGAAAAAAAAGAGTAGTTATGGTTCATTACCCTAAGGATATGTTTTGTGCCAGTCGCGAGTGCGTGGCCTAAGACCCTCCATGTGACGGCGGTCTCCTTTGTCTCCAGAACCCACTGATTAATGAGTTCTTCAGTATTAAATGGAAGTCGCAAAGTAGCACAAAATGCGCTGTGGTCCATGTCTGACGTTTGCTCCTCAAAGGAGACGACATGATAGTCATACCCAGGGGGAAGCCAGGTCTATGAAATACAAATGGAAGCGATATTGAAGCTAACTTGTGTTATGATAAGTAACATAAGCAAACAACAGCAAATAGCAAACAACAATTTGAGTAAGTTGAATAACTACAGCAGTGTTATGACTGACCTTTAAGACAGGATAAGCAGAAAGATCACCACAGTTCTCATCACCACAACTTGTTGCACGCTCTGACATGCTGTGAAGAGAAAGAGACAACTCATACAAACGTTCGGCTGTACACATTAACGCCTTGAGTTAAAGAGTTGAGTTGGAGTTTCTTACCGTTCGTTTGTTTTCTCCGCCCGTTGACAGAAAAAAGTACCAAAATACGTGTTTCTCCGTCGCGATACATTGTTTGTTTGGAGTGAGGCAACTCGGCTAAGAAGCCGCCATGACCGGAAGGGGCGTGGCGAGAAGAAGTGAGTTTTTAAGGTGGATTTCAAATGGTTCAATGGTGGATCTGGACTTTATGTGTAATGGGAGATTGTTCCTGAGTCTGGGGGCAACAACGGAAAAGGCTCTAAAGGATAAAGGTCACCTTTAGTTTTATGGTGTGTTGGGGGAACTGTAAGGTGCTTTTGGGAAGATGACCTAAGTGACCTGAGAGCAGGAGGTGCAGTAAGCAGATCATAAATGTATTGTGGAGCTAAGCCATTCAAGGCTTTAAACAAATATGAAAAAGGATACAAGACAAACATTTAATGAAGACAAGCACCAAATGATTTCAATGAAAGCTATGATTTTACAAATAATTATAATCCTAATATGTCATTGATCAGGGTACCCTAGTGAAAATAGCAAATCTACAAGCTCATAACACGCTGCAATCTTGCAGATCTGCTATTTTCACTACTTATTAAAAGTTGTTTTTGTTTTATAAATGGAAATTATTTTATTTTATTTATGAAATACTTTTGAAAAATGTTGCCAATGTTTTTAATTGATGAAAAGTTGTGATTTTTTAAACTTTTTGTTTAATCTTTTGCAATAATACATATATTTTTTAATGTAGGAAACAAGAAAAGTGGGATATTTACCCATAAGAAATTGGTCTGCGACCCAATCATGGAGCCCGACCCACTGTTTGGGAAACACGGGGTCTACTAGGGGTCTACTTCTTTCCCTCTACACTGTATCTCTTCGCTGAAATTAGCAAGAAAAAAACGTATCACAGCGTCTGCTAATTTCGCCCAACGTTTCACCCCCGGAAAAGGGACCATGGGATTCATGTGAATAAGAATGTTTTTCAAAATTACTGAACACAGAAATGGAAATCCTCACAGAGAAATATGACAATGCACACAAGCACAATACAATAGTGTGGTGATGTGTTTGTAAAAGCATTTCTATAACAGTGGAAGTTTGTCGTCACCAGCGCCCATACCCTAGGTGGGGTTGGCGAAAGGGCCTACTCTGTGTGGAGTTTGCATGTTCTCCTTGTGTCTACCAGGGTAGTTAATACCCTCACAAAAACATGTAGTAATACTGGTCACTATACTGCCTCCCCCTGGTCAGCCGGGGCGCCTGATGGAGGGGAAGGGAACTGGTTGGAATAACGTGTTCCTTCCACAAGAAGGTCAGTTGGCTCTCATGCATTGAAGGAGGCATGAGCTCGGCCCTGGGCTCCCTAGGCTGGTGGGGGGACTGTAATGCCCAGGATCACTTAGAAAATTGGTACCGGGTGAAAATAAAGGGTTACAAAAATCGTGGGATAAAACAATATTAAAAAAATATATATATATATTTAAATTAAACACATGAGACAGATAGATTATACTTGGTGATTTATTTATGTATGGAGTGAAATTATTAAATATTACATATCTGTGACTGTGAGTGTCAAAAGTAAGTGAAGCTTTGCTTTCAGTATGTGGTGTGAGCCCTTGTGCAGCAATAAGTGCCTAAAGGTTTGTGGTAAGTGTTGATCAGTGGTGGATGACTTGGAGGAGTTGGAGCTCATTCCTCCATACAGAACATCTTCAACTCTGGAATGTTGGTGGCTTTCCTCACATGAACTGCTCACTTCCGGTGCTTCCACAACATTTCTGTTGGATTAAGGTCAGGTTTGACTTGGCCGTTCCAAAACTACACTGTCTCCTCTTCTTTTGCCCCCCCCCCCCTGAGTTGTAAGGCATGTGTGGGTCAAGAAAGCGCCTTTAGACATTTTATCTTACAAGATTTACAGTCTATAACCTACAGTATTTGCATGATATTTATTTGCAGTTCTGTCAGTCAGACGACTAGTACAGGAGGTCACTTGTACTGTAGAATGAAGGGCTCACACATTTTTGCATTAACCTATAACGACGTTCTGACGTCACATCATTATCTCCTGGGTCACAGAAGTATTTTTTCCATTGAAAATACCGTAGGGTCATTTTAGAATCACGTCATATAAGAACTGTGTTCCAAATCAGCATGGCGATGGTATGTGGCTCTGTGTTGTTTATGATATTGAGTTTTGAATTTGAATTTGAGAATTTGATAATGACTGTTTTGAACAAAAAAATATATATATTTATTTTGTACTCGGACTTTGGATAAGTTAGTCATTAGATGCTTCATATGCATACTAATGAGTAAAATCGCCGGGCTCATATATATATATTTTTGGAACAGTTTTTTGCCACGATTCTCTTGAGACCCTATGGAATTTTCAATGGAAAAAGTACTCTGTGACCCAAGGGGATAGCGGCCTCTAGTGGTTCTGTTCTCTATTTAAATATATATTTACAGTTAACCACTTCACTGCTGTGATGTGATGTGAGCTTATAGATGTACTATTTTCCCAAAATGTTCTCCCCAGAATAGGGACGCAAGGGTTCATGTGGTTAAATTGTTGATGGTAGACAAGGGCCCCTGGACACTGGCCCCATTGGCCCAGTCCATAATCCATCCATGCTTAGAAAGACTGAGGGTAAGACCCTGGCAGCCACAGTGCTCTGCTTTATGATCAAACACCAGAGACATCTCAGGCAACGTGATCACCTGACTATAACTGACTCATTTATATATTTATATTTAAAAGTATTCTTGTATTTATTGCCTGATTTATTACAGGATTTATTTATTTATGTTAATTTCGTAGCCATATTTTATAGCTGTGTTTTTCTTTATTCATATGAAAAAAATATTATTGTATTTAATGTCAATGACATTAAATACACTTTAACTACACTCATCTCCTTGATGTACTGAACCACTTTCAACCTGATGTGTCTATTGGCCATGTCATTATCCATGAAAATCAGTCAATTTGAAACCACTGGTGATCTGTCAATGTTGATAGATTGTACATTTATTTATATTTAGCCATTTGATATTATATTCATAAATCATTCAGACTGTGTGATGTGTCAGACCTATTCGTTTTATGTTCTAATTAATACCTGTACATATCCTGTGCTTCACAGTTTCAGCATTTGCTGATTCAACCCCCTCTTTCCCAAGGGGATCAATAAAGTTCTAACTATCTATCCATCCATCCATCTGCAGTGACATTTCTTTCATTCTTTCTTTCTATCTTTCTCTTTTTTCTTCAATGACAATTATATCCCTCCTCCACCAGGGGGCGAAAGCAACATCGCATTGACCATTTAAAGCACATGTGTGAAACACGTTGACACGACCGGAAGTAAGTGCTTTGTTTTTTTCATGGCGTTGAAGAAACGTCGTGGTGAAGAATGTGTGATAAACAGGTAGAATGTGTCAAATAGAGTCTGTACGGTTGTTGATAAATGAACAGCTGACGTTGGTGGGAGAGGAGATATTGTGTGTTTTGGAAAAACAGCGTGGTGATGTTTGTGTGAAGCTTGTCAGAGTGGTTGTGTTGGAGCGCCTCAGTGCGGCTGCAGAGTTCATGTGCGACCTCTTCCAGAGAGAGATAGAGACACTAGAAACTCTGCTGGAGAGACAAAACAAACTGCTGCACGTGATGCTACAGCCACACATCAAACTACACAGAGCAGGTTTGTTAATGCTGCATTTATACCACATGTTTACCACTGTTGGACTGTACTCATAGCTAAGATACTTATAGCTAAGTTAACATGTTTACCACTGTTGGACTGCACATACTTATAGCTAAGATACTTATAGCTAAGTTAATATGTTTACCACTGTTGGACTGTACATACTCATAGCTAAGATACTTATAGCTAAGTTAACAGATGAGTTTTGTTTGCAGTTTGTCCATCACTTCAAAGAGAGAGTAATTCATCCATCCATTTGTTTCTTTTATAGTCTTATGTTTTATTCAATCACCCAATGTCATAATCTGTAATGTAGATAGTTACTTCCCATCCCCGGAAGACACTTGATGTGACTTGGTGTGTGTTCTTATTCGCTTTGTCCATAAATGATAAAAAGTTAAAGGTAGTGCAAGTGATGTTTTTTGTTAAAAAGGTTCAAGTACTATATTTTGATAGTAATCATTGCTACAGAGCGTTTGTTCGGTCACAAGGGTCTTTCCAGCAGCAGCTATTTAGTAAACAGAATATAGTACATTTTCAGGTAGGTGACAACATTTAAGCCAATCAGGAGAGAGCACTGAAAATGCATTTTCTGTTTAATAAAGAGCTGGAGAGACATGGGAGACAACTTTTACTGAACAAACACTCTATAGCAATGAGTACTAATAGAATATAGAGCTACATAACACTTATCTATTTGGGCAGGCTTCCAGAATAGATTCTATGTATAGTAGAGGACCTGGTTAAGATATGTATGATGACCCCAGGGAACAACTTAGGAACTTTGACTAATTCTCTATCCGGGACGAAATACTCCAAAAACCACGCCCTTTTTAAAATTACCTTAACCTGCTAAACTTTTGGAGCTACAGATTTACTGAGGTGCTCAAAATGTTCAGAATACTTATGTTTATGGAAACATAGAAAAGTGCAATATTTATAATTTGAAATGTTATGACAGAACAGCTAAAAAACTGTTTTGGCTATAACTTTTGAACCAGATGAGCTATAAATGCAAACTTGGTGTCTAAATCATATTTTTTGACAATTAGAAACATGTTGGAATGCTTATCTTTATGACTGGGTGTGGCTGGACCTCTATTTTACATATTTCAAAGAAATATTAGTTTTGAACATTTGTTTTACTTACCTTAATCTTTGTCATTTTTGGCAAACTTGGTGTCTACTTTATGCTTTTTGAGCATTTGAAACACATTGGAATGCTCATATATATGATTGCATCCATCTAGATCACTCTGACTTGCTTATTAGAAATATGGCCACTATACCAGACATGTTATGTAACATAAAGTTTCATCCAGATTGAGTGTATACAGTAGTTTTAGGAATGAGATCAAATTAAGATCAAACTGGAGAAAACTATTTAATTGTATTGAAACAATATAATATGACTATAGAACCCAAAGTATACAGCAACAGCCAGTAAAGTATGCACATCAATAATCAGCATACATTGAACACTATCATAATAGTCAAAGGTGTATGGAATTTGAACAATGTGTTTATTAGAATCAGAAAAGTTAATTGCTAAACAACAAATGGTTGCTAGGAATTTGTCTTGGTGTTTCTACAACAACAGAACAGCTCTGCAATAACTGATACATACAGTACTGCACCACCCCCACGCACGCGCACACACACACACACACACACACACACACACACACACACACACACACACACACACACACACACACACACACACACACACACACACACACAATGATGACTGTTTTTTAATCTCCTAATTATACATCTTTATATCGAAATGCAACAGACTCCAGCTTTGCAGCATTTGCTGTGTCCACCAAATGACTTTTGCAGACACAGTGGAGGAGGATAACGCACGCTTTACTGGCATCTGCAAGATGGGTCCAGTAAGGTTCCCAGGTTCTGACACTTGGGTGGGAGGAAGGTTCTCAAGGGACCTGGGACCATTTGACCAATATCAGCCTTCCCTGACTATGGGAAAAGGAGTGCAGGTATCTCACAGAAACCCTGGTCACCCTCACCTTGGAGCCTGAAAAGATCAACTCCAATTTCCATGTCCAAAGATTGGAGTGTATGGTCATCATCATATACAGCAAGAGCTGTGGCCACAGCAGAGTAGATGAATCCTGACAGTGGCTTTTCTCAGTCCCTCAAGAACATTCCTCTCACCCAAGCTGCACTGATTCAGCATGTAAAAACTGCTTCAGACCAGCTTCTATTGGATCAGACCTCCGTCCGACAAAATATCCCAGATTTCAATAGGTTGGGCTGGTACTGGGACTCCCTAAGACTTGTGAACCTTACTGGATCTAGCAGGTGCCAGTAAAGCTGTTGCTGTTGTAACACCAAGACCATAATGTGATATAAACATATTGTAAACAATTCTATACACCTTTGACTAGTATGATATCATACTAGTAGTGCTAGTCAATGGTGTATAGAATAGTAATAGTATATAGTATTACATTTTATGCTGAGTATTGTTGCACATACTGTACTAGCTGTAGCTGTATCATTAGGAATGAGTTCTACTCTTAAATCATTCTATTGTTTCAATAAAATTACATTGTAAGATACATTGGTTGTTTCATAACATAGTGGCCATATTTGTGATAATCAAGTTAGTGTCCTAGATAGATTAAATCATAAAGATAAGCATTCAAACATGTTTCTAATTGTCAAAAAAAAACATGATTTAGACACCAAGTTTCCATTCATAGCTCATGTGGTTCAAACGTTATAGCCAAAGACTTTGGCAGGTGGCGATATTGGATTTGGCCACTATGATGACCCTGAAGGTCGCTGGCTCGGGCTCCCTTGCTAAATCATTAGAGCATGCCCTGGGTTACATGTGGGACAAATGTAGTGCTTTTAGATTGATTCGCACAAAAATAGCCCTATGGCCCTGGACTGTAATACGTTTTTAGCGGTTTCTTTTAGGTGTTCTGTCATAAAATATAGAAATGTTACACTTTACTGTTTCCCTAAACATAAGTATTCTGAACATTTTGAGCACCTCAGTAAATCTGTAGCTCCAACGGTTTACCATGTTGGACATAGTGCACCGGTTACGGTCCTTTTAAAAAGGGCGTAGTCATTTTCAAGTATTTCGTCCCGGATAGAGAATTAGTCAAAGTTCCTAAGTTGTTCCCTGTGGTCATATTAGCCAAGAACAGTTGAGATGTTCTCTCCTAAATTAAGTGCATACAGCCAGGTCCTAGACTAGCCAGGTCCTATACTAGTATGAGAAATCCTGGTTACCACTGTTTGAATCTGTAGGTAATTTTAGTATTTTCAATACTGAAGATTGTGACCAATCAAATTAATAAATACATGTCGAATGAATCTCATCCAATGAGAAAAACAGTTTGAGTTGTTCTGCTACATCTTCTCTCCTCCTTCTGTATGTTTGTAAAGAGGTTTCCCCTGAGAGCTTCCCCAGTCTGGTCCAGGAGGAACCACAACCTCCACAACATGAGGAGAGGACCTCCAGTCTGGTCCAGGAGGAACCACAACCTCCACAACATGAGGAGAGGAGCTCCAGTCTGGTCCAGGAGGAACCACAACCTCCACAGATTAAAGAGGAACAGGAAAAGGAGGCTGATGTGACATTGACATTACTACACAGTACGGGCTGTGACACTCTCTCAGGTAAAAAATAAAATATCACTTTATCAATTCTACTCTAGGTAAGACGAAGTCTAAAAGCCCCTAGATTGTGTTAGGTCAGATGGGTGTGTGTTCAGAAACAAGGTCAAGTTAGAGTTTCAAGGTGTTTGTCACATACTCAATACAGTGATCCCGGGCTTGTAGCTATGTATTTCCACCAAATGTTTGCCTATTATGAGATGTCCAGAATAGGGACGCCAAGGTTCATTTGGTTAAGTTTAAAGGTGTTTATTATACAGGGCTGGTTTACTTTAAATAGGGAAGCCAAATGGGTTTGGATACTTGTAGAGGAGGTGAAGGGCATTTCTCTCTTTATTGTGAAAATAAATTTGGTATTTTAGTTACATCACTAATATCCACTACAAAAATCAAACTTCCCAACAACCCGTTTCTTTGACAGAGCTTTCCACCTCCACATTAAATCAGAAACTGACCAAATGTTTTCATCATGCATTTTACAACACTTTTATCCTACTTGAGAAACATTTTAATTGGACAGGTGAGGATTTTACCACAGCAGGCCGTACAAATACCAGGGCAAAGACCTGCTGTTTAGTGCCAGCTGTACCAGTGCTACTGCTGTGTGTCAATCTTCTAAACCAATCAGATGTGCTCCCAATAAAATTAACATCACTGTA
Organism: Gymnoscopelus braueri; assembly: GCF_963280865.1. Classification (NCBI taxonomy): domain Eukaryota; kingdom Metazoa; phylum Chordata; class Actinopteri; order Myctophiformes; family Myctophidae; genus Gymnoscopelus; species Gymnoscopelus braueri. The sequence continues at coordinate 28,810,111 of NC_137608.1, read as the reverse complement.
GGGGTGCAACAGTTAAACAAACTAATCAATTTAATAGATGTTTTTTTAAGGAATCATTGATTTTGATTTTTTTTTTATTGGATCACTAAGCCCAATAAGGCTGCAACAGTTAACAACTTTCAACCTGTTATCTCAATTTCTATACTTTCAAAAATACCTAAAAGATGGTATCATGTTGTGAGCTTGTAGATCTGCTAGTTTTTTATGACATCATTATGATAAAGTATGAAGTAGGGCTCTAGTTCTTAATCAGATTAATTCATTTTGTCAATTATAAAATAAATCAATAAGATTGTTTTTGCGTCGATTTGTTGATATATGTATGTACAGTATACATGAATTGTTAATCAGCACAGCCACCAAAGATGTTTTGGGGGGAAATAATTCATGATAATTTATTATCTACTCTGTATGTGTACAGCAACCACTCTCGATGCTGCTCTCTGGCCGCTATCTCTCTCCCTCACTGGCAGCTTGTTGTGTGTATTTAGAAGACAATAGATGACAGATAAATGTCCAAATACATCATTAGACACAGTGACGAACAATTTGTTCTCCCGCCTCTATCAAAATGGTTAATTTTACTAACCATACTCTATCACACTGCAGTCCACTGGTTGAGAAGAGATTTGTATTTTATTAATATCTGTTTTTAAATTATATGCAGAAATTGGACTGTTCATGTGCGAGAAAGGGAAGCCAGTGGTAGAGTTGTTACAGAATACTACGACAGCATTGGTGCCATTCTAATTCAATTATTTCTGTTTTCTGGTGCAACCCAGATCACTTCCCCTCTTTGCAGTCTGTGTGTTTTACTCATGGAAATAATTAAAATATCACTGCTTAAACGTGAGTTTCAGAATCTGTTTTTACTTTGATGTGTATATGATTAATTAATGGTACAGGACCTATAAATAGCCTATTATCAACAGTGTGTCTGAAAACCCTGCTGATGCAACAACATTATTGAAATTGCACTGTATTCTCCTCATTGACAGGTTTAATGTGTAGTGGAGTGAGCACAAGTATCGATATACAAACGGATGTTTAAGGGAGTTAATGTTCAAAGAGGTTTTATTTGTCACTCAATCATACAAGTATGTGCAGTGAAATATACAGTCCTAGAATTGTCATAGATACAATATCTTTGTGTCCCATGTGCTATTTTGCACACCTTTCACAGCATGCATTCGTTGACACATGCACAACTGGTCCGGTCAAACCCAAGTCCTAAAACTTTCGTGACAACCGTGTCTTCTAGTCTATATTAGATAACAAATTTAAAAATTCTGTGCTTTACTCTCATTTCATCTTTTGTCTAGACTTCCTGTACCTCCCTGTGTTTAAAGAGGAGGTTTCCACTGAACAGCAGGAGAGGAATCCTAGTCTGATCCAGGAGGAACCAGAAGCTCCACAGATCAAAGAGGAACAGCAGGAGCCATTTCAAAGACCAGAGGCGTCTGCTGGGTTAACGCTGACATTACTAGCAGTGAAACATGAAGATGATGATGAAAACAGAGACACAGAGCCTCTAGCCAGCACCTCAACTGAACACATGAAAACACAAGCTGATGTAGAGGACTGTGGAACAACACAACCAACTAGTGATGGCCAGCTCCTCTCTTCACACTTTTCTGAATCTAACCCTAAAGACAGTGATGCGAGGGGGGAGACCAGGGAAGATCAGTCTGGTTTAAACACACTGAAATCACACAAGACACAACATGTGGAAGAACAAAGATCTTTGAGCAACCAGCTGTCCCAGGACCTGAAATCATCAAAACAAACTACATCTATGAGGAGTCACACAGGGAAGAAAAGCTTTAATTGTACAGAGTGTGGCACAGGCTTTGGTCAAATGCAATATCTAAAACGACACATGAGGATACACACTGGTGAAAAGCCATTTACTTGTACAGTTTGTGCCAAAGGCTTTGCTAGAAAGGATGAGTTGAAGATTCACATGAGGACCCACACAGGGGAAAAGCCCGTTACTTGTACAGTTTGCACCAAAGGCTTCGGTGATATGTGCAATCTGAAACGACACATGAGGAGCCATACGGGTGAAAAACCCTTTACTTGTACAGTTTGTGCCAAAGGCTTTACTCGAAAGGATGAGTTGAAGATTCACATGAGGATCCACACAGGGGAAAAGCCCGCTACTTGTACAGTTTGCACCAAAGGCTTCGGTGATATGAGCAATCTGAAGACACACATGAAGACTCATACAGGGGAAAAGCCCTTTACTTGTATAGTTTGTGCCAGGGGCTTTGCTCGAAAGGATCATCTGAAGACACACATGAAGACTCATACAGGTAAAACAACAACGCCATTTGTAGTTTGTAGCAAATGTATTGCCTTGGTCAAAATGCACCTCTTAAGAAAGACAAGAGAGCAATCTGTTTGCTCTCTTGAATCATGAATCAAATAAGGAGTATGAGCTGACACATTATATATCAATACTGAACATATTATTGCCGCTGTCGGGCAGAAACCTTGTATGTTCAAAACCGTTATTTAGTCACAAGTTCTTCTTAATACTTTTCATTGGTTTACTATTTATAAAACTCTATTTAGAAAAATACATTTAAATAGTGAAATGATCTCATGTACATGTTCACAACGTATAACATTGTGAGCTTGAAAATCTGCATTTTAACTACTTTTCTGCAACACTGTCATACAATTAAGTATAAAATAGGGCATTCATTTAAGAGGGAAAAAAAGCATAATTAAATAACAAATGACAAAGAAGGTTTCCTCCCCACAGCAACAATATTATCATTCTTTGTAATACAACATTATATACAAAAAGGATCATTTGTGTGTGTTCCAGGAGATGACAAGAAGCAGCGACAGTCCTCCTCTGATGGAGACCCTGTTAAAAAGAAGAGCCGAACTACCACCTCTGAACTGCAGGGGGCACCCAGTGACAGTATGGAGGACAAAATATGTCTTTTTCTTTTTTGGGCGTTGTAGCCGCCCCTATAAGTGGGGACACCTCATTTGTATTAGTTTCCTGCATTGTGATTGGCTCATTAGTAGACCCCTAGCTGTACTGTGATTGGCTGACTCTATTCAGCACTGTGATTGGCTATCGAGACACATGATGACATTAATAACCTATAAATAAGATTATGGACTTCCAAAAATCCATCACTATGATGACCACTGTGATGACCACACCGCCCACTTCACACTGGGTGTGATTTTCTGGCGGTGAAACCGCCCCTATATGTGAGGTTTGGATATTTGCACCCCCCAATCCTGCGCTGTGATTGGCCACCAGTGTACCCCCCTAACCCTGCACCGTGATTGGCCAATCACAGTCTATTCAGGACTGTGATTGGCTAGTGAAACATGACAATTGTGCATAGCCCTATAAATAGGACTATGCACTTTAAAAAAAACACATTTATGTTTTTTTTTAAGTTAGGGGTGTTGGTCCACAATATTACTTTTCTTTAAGTGAACTTCCATCACTGTGATGACCACTGTGACCACACCGCCCACTTCACACTGGGTGTGATTTTTGAAGTATATCTGCTCTATTAAAGAGTGGAACAATAATAGCTATTACCAGGCCTTACTTTAAAGAGTTTAGATGTCAAGCATTTATTTGTTTCTGGTAATTTTACTATTATTGCTTTTTGGCATCAAACTATCCATTACTAATGGATGATAATTCTTTGATGTTTATAGTTATCATTCATAAATATACCACTATTGAAGCATACGATAAAGGTTCATATTTGGATAATTGCATTGGATTGTGTATCATTTTCTGTACAGAGGTTCCTTCATTGCTGGGAGTGAAGGGTGACAACAAGTCCAAGAAGAAGGTGGCAGGCCGGCCCAAAGGCTCCAAAAGTGAAGAAAAAGACTTCAGGTAAATCTAAAAATCACTTATAAAATGGGTTGATAGGTGTGGTATAATAACTAAATACCATGGCTATGAACTGAAGTCTAATGTCTTTGTACAGTTTTACTTCACTCACAACAATAAAAAATCTTGGATGTTGAATCTAACTTTTCTTTTTCTATGTACAGACCAGTACTCTATATTAATGTTACATACCATTAATGCACATTATACACGTGAAAGAGAGTAGAATTCTTTAGTTTTAGCTCCTTGAAATTGCAGCGAAAACTATATTTAAAACAAGCAAACAAAAACAAAACAATAAAACTATTAAAATAGCTGAACATTTTGTAGTGAAAATAATACAGTAACAATTACACAATGTTTGGCTCCTTTGTTAGGTTCTGTGTGCAATGGGTCCTATCTCTGTTTTTATATCAGTGATGTAAAAAGTCATACATGTAAAAGTGTTCTTTAATAAGTTGAGAGTGAAACAAAACGAGTGCTCCCCTCCGTCTGGTCCATCTAATCTAGCACTAACTGTCTCAGATCATTGCGACACATGGCTCTATGGTGGCTGTCAGTGTGTCAGCCTGATTATTAGCTTTTCCTACGAATTCCCCACTAGGACTGGGCCATGTGGACAAAATCTAATATCACAATATTATTGATCAAATAACTTAAAGGGATATTTCACTTTCAAAAAAACTTTGGGTCATTTTATCGTCTACTCCGGCTTTTGTCAGCCCCCCAGACAGTTTTTAAGTTGCTTGATTCACTAATTAGATATTTGATATTCATTTGATCAGACACGCACCCTTCCTATACAAACCCATTATAACTTCAAACTAAATTTTTAACATGTTAGATTCATCAAAAACACCCGTCCTTGGTTCTGGTGACTCACCCTGCCCTCCTAATACGCGAGGGGGCCGTGTTTTTACGATTACATTTATTTTATTTTATTTTTTTATTGTATTTATTTTTTTTCATAAATGAAAAAAGTTAAACACAAGTTGAACACGGCCCCCTCACGTTTTAGGAGGGCAGGATGAGTCACCAGAACCAAGGACGGGTGTTTTTGATGAATCTAACATGTTAAAATTTTAGTTTGAAGTTATAATGGGTTTGTATAGGAAGGGTGCGTGTCTGATAAAATGAATATCAAATATCTAAATAGTGAATCAATCAACTTAAAAGTTTGAAGTTATAATGGGTTTGTATAGGAAGGGGGCGTGTCTGATAACATTTATATCAAATATCTAAATACTGAATCAAGCAACTTAAAAACGGTCTGGGGGGCTGACAAAAGCCTGAGTAGACGATAAAATTACCCAAAGTTTTTTTGAAAGTGAAATATCCCTTTAATATTGATATTGAGACGGTAGCTATATTGTGATGACAATATTGTATGTATGTATTTATTTTTCTTTTATAGCAGATATACCTGATTTCCCCCCCACAAATATAGAAACATTTGAACATTTGATAAAATAGCATCTAACCACATGAACCCTAACTTCCCTATTTTGGTCATGTCATAGGTGAAAATTGGGTGAAAATCTCCCAAGCTCTATTATGAGCTTGCATATTGGACATTTTTGGGAAAGAGATTATAACTGTCGAACTATATAGATTATAGAAGTACTGTGTATAGGGTTCAAGTAATAAATAGTGATTAAAATATCAACATCTAAAATCCTGATATTGGTATTTATCCTCTCTCTCTCTCTCTCTCTCTCTCTCTCTCTCTCTCTCTCTCTCTCTCTCTCTCTCAGACCCACATGAAGACAGTGCCTCCAGTCATGTCTCACTACAGTGACAGTCTCTTTAAAATAGGAAAGTGTCCTATTTAACCATTTAACCCTTACTCTTTATTTCCTAAGGGCACACTTTGAGTTTATAATAATACTGAATGATTACTTAGTTTTTGGCTTTTTTTTGGGGGGGGGGATGTTTTGGTTGAAGGAACTGTTTTACCAGTATTTACATCAATAAAGGCCTTTCAGCAGGAAAAACGTTTTATTGTCCTTTCTAAGCAAGGCGTTGTTATATTGAGATGGAAATTAGAAATGGTGTATGCTATATATATATATATATATATATATATATATATATATATATATATATATACACACACACACACACAGTTGCTGTCTGGCAGAAACCTCTTATCTCCATTTTCTTTTTTCATTTTTTTCTTAAATTAATGCCCTACTTGATCATACTACAGCGTCACACAAAACCATCAAAAGCAGCAGCCACGCGTTTTGAGCTTGTAGATATGGTAATAAGGTTTTAGTTTTTTTTTTATCCTCAAAAGTAACAGTTTTGAGTTTTCCACCCGACAGAGACGATATATATGACTGATCATGTTGATCTTTCATAAAAGGTCTGCACAACATAAGGTGAGATCCACAGGCATTATTCCACAGCGCAAATTTACTGTAATAATTCATTCACATCCAGATTAGATTAGATAAACCTTCGATTAAATTCAAGTGTCATAGCAGCAACAGCAGTGGGAATGAAACAACAGAGGTACTGGCAAGAGTCAAGAACCAAGCTTGTAGATCTGATTTGCTATTTTGGCTACTCCTACATGAAACTGTCATTCGACCAAGTATAAAATAGGACACTCATTTATGAAAATGAATTCACAAGATGAAATAAGCAGATACAAGGTTTCAGTCCAACAGTGTGGAGTATTATGATTCAGTGTCCTCTAACATAACAGTGACAAGTCCTAAATACTAAAGGTATATTATGTTGTGTTTCAACAGTTGATGTGTGGTTGGTTGACTTGACCAGCTGTGCAGTGGTGTGACTGGTTCAGAGGTGCTCTTGCTTTTCAATCTGTGTCTGGACCTCACTGAATTGAGACCGGGATACAAGTCAAGTCACCGTTATTTGTAAAGCACATTTATAAAACAACTGAAGTTGACCCAAAGTGCTTTCCATTCATAATATCACATAGACCTCTTAAAATACTGCATAGTTAAAAGAAACATACACATCAATACAGGTTAAACACACGATCTAAAGCCTCACTATGTAACTTTGTTTGTATGAATAAAATTTAATTTTGTCCAATCTTTATGGTAGAGTATGTTAATACAATATAACTCATACAATTGGGGTGGTTGTATTTTTTCTCTCTGCTCTTCTATTGAGACATTTAGACCAAGTCAAAGGTCATGTCTCACCTAGATGCAGGATCTGACACGAGTTTTGACCTAATGGTCAAGATTCGATTTATCCCCTGAGCAAGCATTAGCTCAATGGCTAAAATAAATCAGCACTTGCACAGAAAACCGGGTTCAAATCCGGGGTAGAAGAGGAAAGTTAGCAATAGAAAATAAGTGAGTTTTTAAGGTGGATTTCAAATGGTTCAATGGTGGATCTGGACTTTATGTGTAATGGGAGATTGTTCCAGAGTCTGGGGGCAACAACAGAAAAGGCTCTAAAGGATAAAGATCACCTTTAGTTTTATGGTGTGTTGGGGGAACTGTAAGGTGCTTTTGGGAAGAGGACCTTAGTGACCTGGGAGCAGGAGGTGCACTAAGCAGATCATAAATGTATTGTGGAGCTAAGCCATTCAAGGCTTTAAACAAATATGAAAATGGATACAAGACAAACATTTAATGAAGACAAGCACCAAATGATTTCAATGAAAGCTATGATTTTACAAATAATTATAATCCTAATATGTCATTGATCAGGGTACCCTAGAGCAGTGGTTCCAAAACTCTTTTGCTAAAGACCCACACTAGTGAAAATAACAAATCTACAAGCTCATAACACGCTGCAATCTTGCAGATCTGCTATTTTCACTACGTTTTGTCTCCGCCAGGCCGAAAGGCATGGCGAGAGAGTATGTTTTGCACCCCGTCCGTCCGTCCGTCCGTGTGTGTGTGTGTGTGTGTGTGTGTGTGTGTGTGTGTGTGTGTGTGTGTGTGTGTGTGTGTGTGTGTGTGTGTGTGTGTGTGTGTGTGTGTGTGTGTGTGTGTGTGTGTGTGTGTGTGTGTGTGTGTGTCCGTGTGTGTGTCCGTGTGTGTGTCCATCTGTCTGTGAACAGCTAATCTCCGGCACCGTTGGCCCGGTCGCTGCGAAACTGTGCACACACACTCCCTGGGTGCCAATTCAGAACCTCTGGCCCAAGTTTTTGACATGGGCCTGTTATAGCGCCACCAGGAGGCCAATTTTTGCAAAACAATTGTTTTTACAATACTTTCACACATCTTGTCCAAACGTCACACAAATGGTACACATATTTGTCTCCACCAGGCCGAAAGGCATGGCGAGAGAGTATGTTTTGCCCCCTGTCCGTCTGTCCGTCCGTCCGTCCGTCCAGCCGTCATTCTGTCTTTGTACAGCTCCTGCACCGTTGGCTTAATCGCAGCGAAACTGTGCACACACACTCCCTGGATGCCACAGCAGAACCTCTGTCCCAAAATTTTCACATGGGCCCTTTTATAGCATCACCAGGAGGCCGATTTGTGCAAAACACATTTTTTTATATTACTCCTACAGATTTTATCCAAACATCACGCAAATCAGTACACAGTATCTCTATAGTCATGTGATCAACAAGGATCTGTCTGATTTTCCATATTCCATCCTGATTGGCTAAAGTTGCCTTCCAAAGTTTGCAGGATTGGCCCGATTTGAACAAAATGCCTCAAATCATGAACGCACCTTGCGATTTCCATGTAATTTCACACGCACATTCCCACTAGGCAGAGAAAGAAATGCCACTTGAACATTTTCAAATCAGCCACATGGTGGCGCTATAACAGGCCGATTTGCGTTTCTAACTATAACTGCACCGATCTGCGTGAAACTTTGCACGTACACTCCCTAGAGGCCATGGAAAAACATCTGCCCTGCATTTTCACATCTGCATTTTACAGCACCACCAGGAGGCCGACTTTTGAAAAACACATTTTTGGAGATTATTTCTTCAGATTTGTTCCAAACATCACGCACATTTGTACACAGTATCTCCATAGTCATGTGATTCAGATGGATTTGTCCCATATTTCATATTCCATCCTAATTGGCTGAAGCTGGCTCCAGACCAGACGGATTTTGGGCCGACTTATACTCGTCGTATATAGTCGTCCAGTCGGTTAGGGGTCCGTCGGGGGGTCCGTCGGGACCTTTTCCGCCGACCCAGAGCCGACCGAACATGTTCAGCTTTTTGACCGACTAGTAGAGCCATGAGGTGGTGAAGACGTGACAACAAAGGGCTGTCGGTGTTGCCAGATTGTGTGAGAGAAACAAGCGACCATGTCTATGAAAACCTACATTCACTGTTTCTCGTCGCTCCCAGAGAGAGAGATTGATTGATTTGACCTACTTTTGCGCTGTGGTGATGACTTATTGGGAGCAGGTGTGTAAGATTCCATTAGTATAAACATTTTAATTGGCTTTCATATACTCTTAATATATTTTTTTCAAATTAGATTTGGCCTAGATCGAAATGTGCTCAGTTTTGGCTATTTTCTGGGTGTTAATTTCAATATATTAATTAATGTATTTATTTTTGATTATTCGAATAACCGTTTTCAAAAATGTTGTGTACATGTCAGCAGTGGTGGAAAAAGTACTCAAATGTTTTACTTGAGTAAAAGTATCAATGCAATAGATGTCTGTTACAAGTAAAAGTCCGGAATTCAACATTTACTTGAGTAAAAGTACTAAAGTATTGGTATAAAAATGTACTTAAAGTACCAAAAGTAAAAGTACTAAAATGTTTGAAAATAGCAGATCTACAAGCTCAGAACGTGTGCATCGCAACACGTTGTGAGCTTGTAGATCTGCTATTTTCAAATAGCTTATAGGTATAAAATAGGGCTAAAGTGGTTAATGTATGTTTTATAATGATTTATATCTGCAAAGTAACTAGTAACTAAACATTTCAAATAATTGTTGTGGAGTAAAAGTATAGACAATTGGAAATACTCCAGTAAAGTAAAAGTAACTCAAAATTGTACTTAAGTACAGTACTTGAGTAAATGTACTAGTTACTTTACACCACTGCACGTCAGTGAAGAAAAAAAGAAAAAACGCTGGGAACATCAGGGAAACAAGCCCAAAGTCGCTTATAATAAGCAGACCTGGCAACGCACAGCAGAGGGCGCTGTTTTTCCTTTTTTTTTGGCCTTTGGTTCCCAGATTAGCATCTCAATGGCGCAAGTCGGCTGACAGACTAAATGCCCACTTTTGCCAACCAAATACCAGTCTGTTGCAGCCTGAAGTAGTCTGAAATAGTCTGAACGAGTCTGTTTGGTCTGGAGCCACCTTAACAGTGGCTTCCAAGGGTTGCAGGATTGGTCTGTTTGGAACAAAATGCCTCAAAAAATGAACGCACGCAGTGTGCAATTTCTGTAAAATTTTGCACGCATATTCCCACTAGGCCGAGGAAGAAATGCCCCCCTTTTCACATTGGCCTGTTATAGCGCCACCAGGAGGCCAATTTTTTGCAAAATAATTGTTTTTACAATACTTTCACACATCTTGTCCAAACGTCACACAAATGGTACACATATTTGTCTCCACCAGGCCGAAAGGCATGGCGAGAGAGTATGTTTTGCCCCCTGTCTGTCCGTCCGTCCGTCCGTCCGTCCGTCCGTCCGTGTGTCCGTCCGTCCGTCATTCTGTCTTTGTACAGCTCCTGCACCGTTGGCTTAATCGCAGCGAAACTGTGCACACACACTCCCTGGATGCCACAGCAGAACCTCTGTCCCAAAGTTTTCACATGGGCCTTTTATAGCGCCACCAGGAGGCCGATTTGTGCAAAACATATTTTTTGACAGCACTCCTACAGATTTTGTCCAAAAATCCTGCAAATCGGTACACAGTATCTCTATAGTCATTAAACGAAACCGGTCTTTCAGATTTTTCATATATCATCCTGATTGGCCAAAAATGGCTTCCAAAGTTTGCAGGAGTGCTCCGTTTTGAACAAAATGCCTCAAATCATGAACACAGCATGCAATCTCCATGCATATTTCCACTATGCCGAGGAAGAAATGCCACTTGAATATTTTCAAATCAGCCTCATGGTGGCGCTATAACAGGCTGATTCGTGTAACCTATAACTGCATCGATCTGTGTAAAACTTTGTATGCACACTCCCTAGAGGTCAAGGAAAAACCTTTGACCTGCATTTTTCACATTTGCCTTTTATAGCGCCACCAGGAGGCCGACTTATGTAAAACACATTTCTTTACATTACTCCTTCCCATTTTATCAAAGTTTCATGCAAATCGATATATATGATCTCTATAGTCATGTGATCAAGACGGATGTGTTTGATTTTTCATATTCCATCCTGATTGGCTAAGATTGACATCTTACGTTTGCAGTAGTGGCTTGTATTGAACAAAATGCCGCAAATCATGAACGCTGCGTCCGATTGCAGTCAAACTTTGCACTCACATTCACACTATGTTGAGGAACAAATGCCACCCTTTTAACATTGGCCTGTTATAGCGCCACTAGCAGGTCTAATTTAGCAAAATATTTTTTTTGAACAGAATGCCTCAAATCATGAATGCAGTGTCCGATTGTTGTGCCAGGCTTAAGAAGAAATGGCACCCTTTTCACATGGGCCTATTATAGCGCCACCAGGAGGCTACAATAACCTACCTGACCTGGCTTCGAGGAGCACTTTTTCTAGTTAAAAGTTGTTTTGTTTTATAAATGGAAATGATTTTATTTTATTTATGAAATACTTTTGAAAAATGTTGCCAATGTTTTTAATTGATGAAAAGTTGTGATTTTTTAAACTTTTTGCAATAATATTTATATATTTTTTTTATGTAGGAAACAAGAAAATTTACTCACGACCCATAAGAAATTGGTCTGCGACCCAATCATGGAGCCCGACCCACTGTTTGGGAAACAGTGTCCTAGGGGTCTACTTATTTCCCTCTACACTGTATCTCTTCGCTGAAATTAGCAAGAAAAAACGTGTCACAGCGTCTGCTAATTTCGCCCAATGTTTCGCCCCCAGAATAGGGACCATGGGATTCATGTGATTAAGAAGGTTTTTCAAAATTACTGAACACAGAAATGGAAATCCTCACCGAGAAATATGACAATGCACACAAGCACAATACAATAGTGTGGTGATGTGTTTGTAAAAGCATTTCTATAACAGTGGAAGTTTGTCGTCACCAGCGCCCATACCCTAGGTGGGGTTGGCGAAAGGGCCTACTCTGTGTGGAGTTTGCATGTTCTCCTTGTGTCTCCCCGGGTAGTTAATACCCTCACAAAAACATGTAGTAATACTGGTCACTATACTGCCTCCCCCTGGTCAGCCGGGGCGCCTGATGGAGGGGAAGGGAACTGGTTGGAATAACGTGTTCCTTCCACAAGAAGGTCAGTTGGCTCTCATGCATTGAAGGAGGCATGAGCTCGGCCCTGGCCTCCCTAGGCCCAGGATCACGCACCGGGTGAAAAAAAAGGGTTACAAAAATTGTGGGATAAAAAAATATTTTAAAAAAAACAAAAAAACAAAAACAGTGGAAGTTTGTCCACTGAAGTGTAGAGCACAGAGATGTGGCTTGAAGCAGACTTGTCACCAGAAGATCCTTCATCACTGTGAGGAAGACCTGATGTTCTGTTGAGGTTCTGGATCACTAGAAGCACATTCTTCACACAGTCAGCTTGAATGTGTTTGTGGAGAGACACTGTTTATGTCTTGTGACTTCCGCACGTCTGATAAGCAGATACAGATATTTAAATTAAACAAAAAGTTCATCCTGCCTACTATTGATGACCTTCTCCCCAAGCTAGCAGGTAGTACGGTGTTCACAAGCCTGGATGCGGCCAGCGGATTCTGGCAGATCCCCTTGAAGTAGGACTGTGCCCTGCTGACTACGTTTATCACCCCGCTGGGTAGATACTGCTTTAAAAGGCTGCCTTTCGGCATCACTTCAGCGCCCGAAATATTTCAGAGGAAAATGTCAGAGCTGCTTACAAGGGCATGAAGGCGTAATAGTTTACATGGATGACATCCTGGTTTGTGGAGAAACTGCACAGCAGCATGACATGAGACTCAGCAAGGTGATGGAGTCCATAAAAAAGTCTGGCCTCAAGCTCAGCAAAGAGAAGTGTAAAATGTCTCAAACAAAATTGGACTTTTTGGGGCAGGTGGTAAGCAAAGATGGCATTAAACCAAACTCAGCTAGAGTTGCTGCTATCAAAGACATGAGCGCCCCAACGAACGTTCCAGAACTCAGACAGTTCCTGGGAATGGTAACCTACATACTTCGCTACCTGTCAAACCTGTCTACCTGTCTACAGCCATTGAATGAACTGCTAAAGTCTGACAGAGAATGGGTCTGGGGTCCTCAACAAGAAAGAGCATTCACTGAGGTGAAATCACTGATCTCCTCAGCACCAGCTTTAGTCTACTTTGACCCCCAGAGGCCCACCGTCGTCAGTGCCGATGCAAGCAGCTATGGCCTGGGAGGCTTACTGATGCAGGAGCATGATGGGACACTGAAGCCTGTGGCATTCTGTTCCCGTACTCTATCTGATGCTGAACGAAGATACGCCTCGATCGAGAAAGAATGTCTGGCGGGCGTGTGGGCATCAGAACGTTTCTACTAGTACCTGTGTGGCCTAGAGTCATACAAGTTATACACAGACCATAAACCATTGGTCTCATTGATTAATTCAAAATATCTGGATACGACACCCCTCCGCTGCCAGCGTCTCCTCATCAGACTGATGAAGTTCAACCCTGTAGCTGTGTATGTCCCGGGGAAGAACCTCGTCGCCGCCGACAGAGCACAGAACCGGACAGCCTGGAAAAGGAAGTCCAGGCATACGTTAATGCCATAGAGGAGAGCGTAGGAGTCAGGAGGCCGGTCTTGGAACAGATCAAAGAGCAAACAGAGATGGACAGTGAGCTCCAGTGTGTCCTTAGCTACATAAAGAGCGGCTGGCCAGGTCACATCAAAAGCGTAGCCATATTGGCGAAGCCATACTTCCACGAGCGTGGAACACTGAGTGAGCTAAACGGAGTCCTGAGGCATGGCAAACAGATTGTTGTCCCGTGCAGCATGCGTGACAACATGGTCCAAAAGTTCCACCAGGGTCACCAGGGGCTGAAAAAATGTAGACAGCGCTACAATGATGCCATATGGTGGCCAGGTATTGGAAATGACGTGAAAGAACTTATACAGTCATGTCGACACTGCAACATCAACCGACCAAGTCACTCTGTGAGTACAAAGGCCAACAGTACCTTGTCATAATTGACTACTTCTCCAGATGGCTGGAAATTCTCAATCTGCCAAAAACAAACTGTGAAACAGTCATTGGGAAGCTGAAAAGCACCTTCAGCCGCTGGGGGGTCGCCACGGAGGTCAGAACGGACAACAGGCCTCAGTATTGTCCCCAGTCAAACGGCATGGCTGAACGCGCGGTTCAGGCAGCCAAAGCCATCCTCAAGCAGGATGACCCTCACCTGGCACTCCTGTGTTATCGCTCAACACCTATAGAGCCAACAAAGGAGAGCCCTGCCAAGCTCATGATGGGCCGGAACCTGCGTACAACCCTGCCGACCCTCATGGAGAATCTGAAACCTGCCTGGCCTGACCTGGAAAAGGTCAGGAGCAATGACAAGCAAGCCAAGCGGTCCTACGAGAAGTTTTACAACCGCAGGTACTCAACAAGGCCACTCCCGCCTCTTACCTGTGGTGATCGAGTTCGTCTTAAGATCGACGGAGAGAAGACGTGGGCAACAACAGCGGTGGTGCAGCGCGAGGAAGCGACGCCACGGTCGTTCACGATGCAGACAGGCCGAGGTGACACGCCCAGACGGAGCCGCAGGAACATCCAGCTGGTCAACAGAGAGACTCCAGCAGAGCCACCAGCGGTCCCGCCGGAACCAGCACCTTATTCACCAGTACACCCTGGTCCGTTACCCCCAGTACTGGACACTGCACAGCTTGTCAGCAGCCACCCAGCAGCAGGGCCTGGAGGTCCTGTTGTCACCAGGAGCGGAAGAGTGGTGAAGCCTAACAGTCGTTATGATAGTTAAATAGAGATGGATGGCATAAGGGCAGAATAATCCCTGCCTCCTCTCTCGAGGGGTTGTGGTAGTTTACCCACTCCCCTAGTTAGGTTTTGCACTGAAATGTTTACAGCTAATTTGTGTGTTTCATATTGTTTACATTTACAGTTAATTGTCAAGTTCATAGAAAGACACTTTTGATGCACACGTTAATTTGTATTGAAAAAGAAAAAGAGCTGATGTTAATTTTGATGAAAGTTGAAAAACTGTTTTGAATGTTTTGAAAAGATATTGCCTTTGAAAACAAAAAGGGGTTTCTTTACTTAAGAGGGGAGGTGTCACGTAAAGTGAATTGTACATATTATATACCAAGTCTGCTATGCGAATGCGTGCGCCGGTATGCGTGAGTTGTGAATGAATGGCACCTGGTAATAAATCAGTCTAGTGATATACCCTGTGGAACGTGTGTCAGAGCGTCCTGTGTGTTCTAATCTAATGTGATTATGAGCGTATGAAAACGCCACAATATTTATTTGCAGTTCTGTCAGTCAGACGACTAATACAGGAGGTCACTTGTACTGTAGAATGAAGGGCTCACACATTTAGTGACTGGGTACAATGGTTTATGCCGCAAGTGATCATTTTCCATTTTCTATTTTTTTACAGATTATTAAAGTAGAGAATATAAGCTTTCATATGATGTATCATTCATTGAAATTGGACAATATTTAAAGAAGATGTGGTCATTTGAATCTTGTTGAACCTTAAACCCCAAAGCAGAGAAATTGCCCTGCAAAGATCCTAGAGATTTTAACACCTCAGTGGCCCAGAAATGGGTGTGACAATAGGAGGGACAATAGGTACTCAACCCCACCCCTAATCACTCCCCCACCCCTAACCACTCCCCTACAGGAGTGACAGTAGGTTAGCTGTCAACACTATAAACACACTTGACAAGACAGACCTGCTTTTAAATGTCTAAATGTACAGTGAAACAGTACATTAAAAGTAAAGCTCCCGATACTTTTACCCGATACCAAAACAATGACGGCCGCTGGTATTAACATCGCATTGTTAACAGCTGTGCCTCAAAGTTATAACCACTTTGAGTTTCTAACTTGTGGTCATAGTCGCGATACTTTTCAGTTGTGTGGTGGTACTTTTAGATGGATTTTACTGTAACAGAAAGTTATGTCCACCGTCCAGTCAGAGGGCATGGTTCAGACCGGAGCAGGCTCTGTTATCACAGACGGAGCTAGCGTTATTATTAGCCGTAGCCAGTGTTGCCAGATTCTGCTGGAGAGAAACAAGCAGCCAGGTCTATAAAAATAAGGCCAAAATAAGCAACTAGGGCAGGTCAATCAAACTGTCTAATATTAAATACTGTCTAATATTGTTTTATGTTTTCCCAAAGATTTTCATGCCAAGAGGACCCCTCTTGCCCCTCAATATGTACAATCTACTTTACAGAAAAACAATACCAAAGTCGCTTATAATAAACGGATTTGGCAACACTGGTCAAAGCCTCATTTATGCTCCTTATGCACGACGGTGTCGCGCGCTGAAAACAGCAGATCTACAAGCTCACAACGCGTCCAGACGTGACCCGTTGTGAGCTTGTAGATCTGCTGTTTTTTGGAGTATGAGTCGGTGCTAATACAGGGAAAGAGGACAGGAGAGCTGATTAGCGTTAGGAGTTCTCCTTAACGTTATGGTACTGTCGTTCCTTTCTCCTCACACCCGCGGTAGCGCAGGCTGCTCGTCTTTAGTAAAAAAAAATAATACTGACCAAAACAAAGACGGTTTTGTGGAGTTGAAAGCCTTGCTGTGTGTTTACTAACAGAAACACGTTGTACTTATGGGGGCTGTACTAGAGAGAGAAACCGGAGAACAAAGCCTAGCCAGGACCAATCGAAACCACTCTATGCAAATCTCGGCAGAGTATCTCTCCACCCCCCTCTCCACACGCAAAGTAACACAGAGACTTGCTCTAAGCAGCCTAGTAGAGACTACTTTGCCCTACAAATGTAACCATTTAATGATTCTCCCACGACTATATTTTGCAATAGAAACCTTCTTTAACATACGAACTGTGTTAATATGGAGAAAAAAAACAAAAAAAAAAAAAAAAAGCTAAATTCTCATTTTTACTCTGTTTCCACAAAAGCGACTTGGGGAAGGTTTCATTGTATTCAGTCACCTATAACAAAGTTCTGACGTCACATCATTATCTCCTGGGTCACAGAAGTATTTTTTCCATTGAAAATACCGTAGGGTCATCTTAGAATCACGTCATATAAGAACTGTGTTCCAAAAACAAACAAATCAGCCTGGCGAATGGCGATGGTATGTGGCTCTGTGTTGTTTATGATATTGAGTTACATTTGATAATGACTGTGTTTTGAACAACAACAAAAGATTTCTTTTGTACTCGGACTTTGGATAAGTTAGTCATTAGATGCTTCATATCCATAATGAGTAAAATCGCTGGGCTCATTTTATTTTTTTGGAACAGTTGTTTTTTGCCATGATGCTATTGAGACCCTATGGTATTTTCAATGGAAAAAGTACTCTGTGACCCAAGGGGATAGCGGCCTCTAGTGGTTCTGTTCTCTATTTAAATATATATTTACAGTTAACCACTTCACTGCTGTGATGTGTTGTGAGCTTGTAGATCTACTATTTTCCCCAAATGTTCTCCAAAAGGGCCCCTGGACACTGGCCCCATTGGCCCAGTCCATAATCCATCCATGCTTAGAAAGACTGAGGGTAAGACCCTGGCAGCCACAGTGCTCTGCTTTATGGTCAAACACCAGAGACATCTCAGGCAGGCAACTTGATCACCTGACTATAACTGACTCATTTATATATTTATATTTAAAAGTATTCTTGTATTTATTGCCTGATTTATTACAGGATTTATTTCCATTATGTTAATTTCGTAGCCGTATTTTATAGCTGTGTTTTTCTTTATTCATATGAAAAAAGTATTATTGTATTTAATGTCAATGACATTAAAGGGGAAGACCACCCATTTTCAATATTTAACTATGTCATTAATATAGCATAAAGGAGTTGTGTGGAAATAAGAAAAATTTTAAATTTTAAAAATTTTAAATGTTAAACCCAAATTGATTTTGGGTTTAACATTGCAAATTACACCATGATGAGTCATCACGGTGTAATTTGCAATGTTAAACCCAAAATCAATCCTCCAGTTCAACGCAACACAGAAAGGGGGGAACTTTTTTCTTATTTCCACACAACTCCTTTATGCTATATTAATGACATAGTTAAATATTGAAAATGGGTGGTCTTCCCCTTTAAATACACTTTAACTACACTCATCTCCTTGATGTACTGAACCACTTTCAACCTGATGTGTCTATTGGCCATGTCATTATCCATGAAAATCAGTCAATTTGAAACCACTGGTGATCTGTCAATGTTGATAGATTGTAAATGTATATTTAGCCATTTGATATTATATACATAAATCATTCAGACTGTGTGATGTGTCAGACCTTATAGCTAAGATACTTATAGCTAAGTTAACATGTTTACCACTGTTGGACTGCACATACTTATAGCTAAGGTACTTAAAGCTAAGTTAACATGTTTACCACTGTTGGACTGCACATACTTATAGCTAAGATACTTATAGCTAAGTTAACATGTTTACCACTGTTGGACTGTACATAATCATAGCTAAGATACTTATAGCTAAGTTAACAGATGAGTTTTGTTTGCAGTTTGTCCATCACTTCAAAGAGAGAGTCATTCATCCATCCATTTGTTTCTTTTATAGTCTTATGTTTTATTCAATCACCCAATGTCATAATCTGTAATGTAGATAGTTACTTCCCATCCCCGGAAGACACTTTGGGTGTGTGTTCTTATTAGTTTTGTGATGTTGATGTTTTTTGTTTTTTTGTTAAAAAGGTTCCAGTACTATATTTTGATAGTAATCATTGCTACAGAGCGTTTGTTCGGTCACAGGGGTCTCTCCAGCAGCAGCTATTTAGTAAACAGCATATAGTACATTTTCAGGTAGGTGACAACATTTAAGCCAATCAGGAGAGAGCACTGAAAATGCATTTTCTCTTTAATAAAGAGCTGGAGAGACATGGGAGACTCCTTTTACTGAACAAACACTATATAGCATTGAGTACTAATGGAATATAGAGCTATATAACACTTATCTATTTGGGCAGGCTTCCAGAATAGATTCTATGTATAGTAGAGGACCTGGCTAAGATATGTATGATGACCCCAGGGAACAACTTAGGAACTTTGACTAATTCTCTATCCGGGACAAAATACCCCAAAATGACCACGCCCTTTCTAAAATTACCTTAACCGGTGCATTACTTCCAACATGGCTCTATCTGCTAAACCGTTGGAGCTACAGATTTACTGAGATGCTCAAAATGTTCAGAATACTTGTTTAGGGAAACATAGAAAAGTGCAAAATTTCTAATTTGAAATGTTATGACAGAACAGCTAAAAAACGGTTTTGGCTATAACTTTTGAACCAGATGAGCTATAAATGCAAACTTGGTGTCTAAAAGTTTTTTTTGACAATTAGAAACATATTGGAATGCTTATCTTTATGACTGGGTGTGGCTGGACCTCTATTTTACATATTTCAAAGAAATATTAGTTTTGAACATTTGTTTTACTTACCTTAATCTTTGTCATTTTTGGCAAACTTGGTGTCTACTTTATGCTTTTTGAGCATTTGAAACACATTGGAATGCTCATATATATGTTTGCATCCGTCTAGATCACTCTGACTTGCTTATTACAGATATGGCCACTATACCAGACATGTTATGTAACATAAAGTTTCATCCAGATTGAGTGTATACAGTAGTTGTAGGAATGAGATCGAATTAAGATCAAACTGGAGAAAACAATTTAATTGTATTGACACAATATAATATGACTATATAACCCAAAGTATACAGCAACAGCAGGTACAGTATGCACATCAATGCTCAGCATACATTGAACATAGTCAAAGGTGTATGGAATTTGAATAATATATTTAAATTAGAATCAGAAAAGTTAATTGCTAAACAACACACACACACACACACACACACACACACACACACACACACACACACACACACACACACACACACACACACAATTCAATTCAAAGGTCTTTATTGGCATGAGAAAACATACGTTTACATTGCCAAAGCATAAAGCACAATACAACAATACAGCATTACAATCAAAACAAAAAATATGTACATTTGAAAGTCAGAATCTTCAATAGATCAATTTCTATGTACCAAGATCACTGGGTGCAGGTATAGTGCAGGAATATACACAATGATTAGTCTTTAGGGTGGTTGTGTTCCGTTTGATATCCTTCTCCTATCACAGCAACTCACGAATCTTGCTGCTGTGTTTGCACATTGTTGTACTTCGCCCAGCAGATATGGGAGTTTTTTGTCATTGGTCATGTTTTCAAAATCTCCGTGTGCGGTTTTAATCTGTGGGAAGTATGTGTCTCTGATGTCTTGGTACAATGGACAGACGTTTAGGAAGTGTAGCTCGGTTTCCACTTAATTTTGTGTGCAGTGGGTGCATAGTCTGTTATCTCTCGGGATACAGGTCTGCCTGTGACGACCTTTCTTGATCGCAAGACTGTGCTCACTGAGTCTGTACCTAGTTAAGATTTGTCTTTGTTTTGGGTCGGTCACGGTGCTCAGGTATTCTGCCACTGCGTATTCTCTGTTTAGGGCCAGATAGCATTCTAGTTTACTCTGCTTTTGTGTTGCTTCTTTCCGATGTGTCAGGTAGTTTTCCTTTTGCTGTTTTATAATTTGGTTTAGTCCAATGGGTTTTCTATCTCGGTGCTCTGTTTGTGTTTGTGCCCGGAGTTCCAGGGCCAGCTGGCTGAGGGGGCATCTCTCTAGAGTTTCGCTGTGTGTGAGTGCCTTGTTATGGAGTGCATCTAGGTCGCTTTCTTTTAGGTGGTTGTAGAACTTAAGTGCTCTCTTTTTTATTTTGATTATGAGTGGGTATCGTCCTAATTCTGCCCTGCGTGCATTATTTGGTGTTTTTCGCTGGGTACGGAGAATGGATTTGCAGAATTCTGTGTGTAGGGTCTCGGTTTGGTGTTTATCCCATTTTTCAAGGTCATGGTTTGCTAATGGTCCCCAGATCTCACAACCATAGAGGGAAATTGGTTCTATCACAGAGTCCAGTATTTTAAGCCAGGTTTTAATTGGGATGTCTATTTTGATGTTTCTTTTGATAGCATAGAATGCCCTTCTTGCCTTGTCTCTCAGGTCCTTTACAGCTTGGTTGTAGTTCCCTGTGCTGCTGATGTTTAGGCCAAGGTAGGTATAGTATAGTATATAGTATATAGTTATTTGTTTGTTCTAGTGGGATTGTATTTAGGAAAAATTGATGGTTTTGGCGGCTGGATCTTTTTTGAAATATCATGTTCACTGTCAGGGGCAGGGCCCATGTCTGGGATAATTTGTGTAGGAGATCAAGTTGCTGCTGTAGTCCTTCCTTGGTTGGAGACAGCAGCAGCAGGTCATCTGCAAAAAGTAAGCATTTTATTTCTGTGTTTGCCAAGGGGATGCCTGGAGCTGTGGACTGTTTTTGCTAATTCGTTGATATATATGTTGCAAAGTGTTGGACTCAGGCTGCATCCCTGTCTAACTCCTCGGCTTTGGGGGAAAAAGTCTGTGTGCTTTTCGCCTATTTTAACTGCGCATTTGTTGTTAGTGTACATTGATTTTATGATGTCATAGGTTTTCCCCCCAATGCCACTTTCCCACAGTTTGTACATCAGACCCTCATGCCAAATTGAATCGAATGCTTTTTTGAAGTCGACAAAGCAGGAGAATAATTTGCTTTTGTTTTTGTTTAATTGGTTGTCAATTAGGGTGTTTAGAGTGTAAATGTGGTCTGTTGTGCGATATTTTGGTAGAAAGCCAATTTGTGATTTGCTCAGGACATTGCTTTCTGTGAGGAAGTTTAGAATTCTGTGGTTGAGGATCATGCAGAGGATCTTTCCGAGGTTGCTGTTTACACAGATCCCGCGGTAGTTATTTGGGTCATATTTGTCTCCACTTTTGTGGAGTGGCGTTATCAGCCCTTGATTCCATGTGCTGGGGAAGATCCCAGAGCTGAGCACGATATATAGGAGTTTTAGTATGGCCATTTGGAATTTGAGGTCGGTGAATTTTATCATTTCATTTAGAATACCGTCTGCCCCACAGGCCTTCTTGGTTTTAAGTGTTTTTATTTTGTCTTGTAGTTCTTTTAGGTTGATTTGGGAATCTAGTGGATTCTGGTAGTCTTTTACGGCTGACTCTAGGTTTTGTAGTTTATCTTTTATTTGTTTTTGCTCTTTGTTCTTCTCGATTGGGCCAAAGACAGACACACACACACACACACACACACACACACACACACACACACACACACACACACACACACACACACACACACACACACACACACACACACACACAATGATGACTGTTTTTTTATGTCCTAATCATACATCTATATATCGAAATGCAACAGACTCCAGCTTTGCAATATTTGCTGTGTCCACCAAATGACTTTTGCAGACACAGTGGAGGAGGATAACGCACGCTTTACTGGTATCTGCAAGATGGGTCCAGTAAGGTTCCCAGGTTCTGACACTTGGGTGGGAGGAAGGTTCTCAAGGGACCTGGGACCATTTGACCAACATCAGCCTTCCCTGACTATGGGAAAAGGAGTGCAGGTATCTCACAGAAACCCTGGTCACCCTCACCTTGGAGCCTGAAAAGATCAACTCCAATTTCCATGTCCAAAGATTGGAGTGTATGGTCATCATCATATACAGCAAGAGCTGTGGTCACAGCAGAGTAGATGAATCCTGACAGTGGCTTTTCTCAGTCCCTCAAGAACATTCCTCTCACCCAAGCTGCACTGATTCAGCATGTAAAAACTGCTTCAGACCAGCTTATATTGGATCAGACCTCCGTCCAACAAAATATCCCAGGTTTCTTTCAATAGGTTGGGCTGGTACTGGGACTCCATTACTAAGACTTGTGTGAACCTTATTGGATCTAGCAGGTGCCAGTAAAGCTGTTGCTGTTGTAACACCAAGACCATATTGTAAACAATTCTATACACCTTTGACTAGTATGATATCATACTAGTAGTGCTAGTCAATGGTGTATAGAATAGTAATAGTATATAGTATTACATTTTATGCTGATTATTGTTGCACATACTGTACTAGCTGTAGCTGTATCATTAGGAATGAGTTCTACTCTTAAATCATTCTATTGTTTCAATCAAATTATATTGTAAGATACATTGGTTGTTTCATAACATAGTGGCCATATTTGTGATAATCAAATTAGTGTCCTAGATAGATTAAATCATAAAGATAAGTATTCAAACATGTTTCTAATTGTCAAAAAAACATGATTTAGACACCAAGTTTGCATTCATAGCTCATGTGGTTCAAACGTTATAGCCAAAGACTTTGGCAGGTGGCGATATTGGATTTGGCCACTATGATGACCCTGAAGGTCGCTGGCTCGGGCACCCTTGCTAAATCATTAGAGCATGCCCTGGGTTACATGTGGGACAAATGTAGTGCTTTTAGATAGATTCGCACAAAAATAGCCCTATGGCCCTGGACTGTAATACGTTTTTAACGGTTTCTTTTAGCTGTTCTGTCATAAAATATCAAATTAGAAATGTTACACTTTACTGTTTCCCTAAACATAAGTATTCTGAACATTTTGAGCACCTCAGTAAATCTGTAGCTCCAACGGTTTACCATGTTGGACATAGTGCACCGGTTACGGTCCTTTTAAAAAGGGCGTAGTCATTTTCGAGTATTTCGTCCCGGATAGAGAATTAGTCAAAGTTCCTAAGTTGTTCCCTGGGGTCATATTAGCCAAGAACAGTTGAGATGTTCTCTCCTAAATTAAGTGCATATCTTAGCCAGGTCCTAGACTAGTATGAGAAATCCTGGTTACCACTGTTTGAATCTGTAGGTAATTTGAGTATTTTCAATGCTGAAGATTGTGACCAATCAAATTAATAAATAGATGTCGAATGAATCTCATCCAATGAGAAAAACAGTTTGAGTTGTTCTGCTGAATCTAATGCTACATCTTCTCTCCTCCTTCTGTATGTTTGTAAAGAGGTTTCCCCTGAGAGCTTCCCCAGTCTGGTCCAGGAGGAACCACAACCTCCACAACATGAGGAGAGGACCTCCAGTCTGGTCCAGGAGGAACCACAACCTCCACAACATGAGGAGAGGAGCTCCAGTCTGGTCCAGGAGGAACCACAACCTCCACAGATTAAAGAGGAACAGGAAAAGGAGGCTGATGTGACAACATTGACATTACTACACAGCACGGGCTGTGACACTCTCTCAGGTAAAAAATAAAATATCACTTTATCAATTCTACTCTAGCAAGACTAAGTCTAAAAGCCCCTAGATTATGTTAGGTCAGATGGGTGTGTGTTCAGAAACAAGGTCAAGTTAGAGTTTCAAGGTGTTTGTCACATATTCAATACAGTGATCCCGGGCTTGTAGCTATGTATTTCCACCGAATGTTTGCCTATTATGAGATGTCCAGAATAGGGACGCTAAGGTTCATTTGGTTAGTTTAAAGGTGTGTATTATACAGGGCTGGTTTACTTTAAATAGGGAAGCCATTCTAGTTAGCAGGAAATGGGTTTGGATACTTGTAGAGGAGGTGAAGGGCATTTCTCTCTTTATTGTGAAAATAAAATTGGTATTTTAGTTACATCACTAATATCCACTGCAAAAATAAAACTTCCCAACAACCCGTTTCTTTGACACGAGCTTTCCACCTCCACATTAAATCAGAGACTGACCAAATGTTTTCATCATGCATTTTACAACACTTTTATCCTACTTGAGAAACATTTTAATTGGACAGGTGAGGATTTTACCACAGCAGGCTGTACAAATACCAGGGCAAAGACCTGCTGTTTAGTGCCAGCTGTACCATTGCTACTGCTGTGTGTCAATCTTCTAAACCAATTAGATGTGCTCCCAATAAAATTAACATCACTGTAGGGGTGCAACAGTTAATCAAACTAATCAATTTAATAGATGTTTTTCGGGCGGTGTAGCCGCCCCTATAAGTGGGGTTGGGACACCTCATTAGTACACCCTTCGCTGTACTGTGATTGGCTCATAATTAGTACACCCCTAGCATTAGTACACCCCTAGCTGTACTGTGATTGGCTGACTCTATTGGCTGACTCTATTCAGCACTGTGATTGGCTAGCGAGACACATGATGAAATGAATAAGGACTATGCACTTTAAAAAAAACACTTTTTTTAAAGTGAGCTTCCATCACACCGCCCACTTCACACTGGGTGTGATTTTTTAAGGAATCATTGATTTTGGGAGGACATTTTGAAATTTCCTTTATTTTTCCTTATTGGACCACTAAGCCCAATAGGGCTGCAACAGTTAACAACTTTCAACCTGTATCTAAATTGTTTTACTTTCAAAAATACCTAAAAGATGGTATCATGTTGTGAGCTTGTAGATCTGCTAGTTTTGCATGACATCGTTATATGATAAAGTATGAAGTAGGGCTCTAGTTCTTAATCAGATTAATTCATTTTGTCGATTATAAAATAAATCAATAAGAATGTTTTTGCGTCGATTTGTTGATGTATGTATAAAAAAATAAAATAAAAAAAACATGAATTGTTAATCAGCACAGCCACCAAAGATGTTTTGGGGGAAAATAATTCATGATAATTTATTGTCTACTCTGTATGTGTACAGCAACCACTCTTGATGCTGCTCTCTGGCCGCTATCTCTCCCCCTCACTGGCAGCTTGTTGTGTGTATTTAGAAGACAATAGATGACAGATACATTTCCAATTACATCATTAGACACAGTGACGAACAATTTGTTCTCCCGCCTCTATCAAAATGGTTAATTGTACTAACCATACTCTATCACACTGCAGTCCACTGGTTGAGAAGAGATTTGTATTTTATTGTCTCCGCCGTAGGTGGAGAGTATGTTTTCGCTTCGTCCCGCCGTGTGTGAGCAAACATTGTTAGCCAAGCTAACATTGGTCAAGCTCCACGTGACACGTGTCAATATGTTGACACCAATGCCTTTGATTGGCTAGAGGGACGCATGACGAAATAAAATCCTATAAATAGGTGTGTCACTTCAAAAAGCCGTTTACGTTTTTTGAAGTGAGGTAAGACAGGATCAATCAGTCTTGATTGGAACAGTCCAAATCACCCGTCCGTGCGTGTGTGTCCCCCTCTGAGAACACCTAACATTGGTCAAGCAAAGGCGCAGAAGGCCAAAGCTAAGAAAGCATACTCATCTACAACAGTAACACAGAAGAGGACTATAGAGTTGAATTGATCCCACAACAAGGCCGAAGTCTTAATACTGTAACAATTGGCCGCCTTGATCAAATACATTATGTAGCACTAGAGAAAACTGACATAGATCAAACACACCAATCAACTGCTGAAACTGTTCAAGACAATGAAGATGAAGAAGACAGACAAGCATTTGAACAAACCAGTCAATTACGACGACTCCCATATGACACATTGCTTCAAGAAGAACATCTTTTAGATGCAGACACTACATATTCAGTCGCCCCTGCAGAACACCAAAAACCACGCGCATTCTACCAAGACGACCCGTTCTACCAAGACGACCCGTGCTATTAAAATAGCACGGGTCTGCTGGCGGAGACTTGTGCTCCGAGGAGCACATTTTCTAGTTAATATCTGTTTTTCAATTATATGCAGAAATTGGACTGCTCATGTGCGAGAAAGGGAAGCCAGTGGTAGAGTTGTTACAGAATACTACGACAGCATTGGTGCCATTCTAATTAAATTATTTCAGTTTTCTGGTGCAACCCAGATCACTTCTCCTCTTTGCAGTCTGTGTGTTTTACTCATGGAAATAATTAAAACATGTACAAAATATCACTGCTTAAACGTGAGTTTCAGAATCCGCATTTACTTTGATGTGTGATTAATTAATGGTACAGGACCTATAAATAGCCTATTATCAACAGTGTGTCTGAAAACTCTGCTGATGCAACAACATTATTGAAATTGCACTGTATTCTCCTCATTGACAGGTTTAATGCGTAGTGGAGTGAGCACAAGTATCGATATACAAACAGATGTTTAAGGGAGTTAATGTTCAAAGAGGTTTTATTTGTCACTCAATCATACAAGTATGTGCAGTGAAATATACAGTCCCAGAATTGTCATAGATACAATATCTTTGTGTCCCATGTGCTATTTTCACAGCATGCATTCGTTGACGCATGCACAACTGGTCCGGTCAAACCCAAGTCCTAAAACTTTCGTGACAACCGTGTCTTCTAGTCTATATTAGATAACAAATTGAAAAATTCAGTGCTTTACTCTCATTTCATCTTTTGTCTAGACTTCCTGTACCTCCCTGTGTTTAAAGAGGAGGTTTCCACTGAACAGCAGGAGAGGAATCCTAGTCTGATCCAGGAGGAACCAGAAGCTCCACAGATCAAAGAGGAACAGCAGGAGCTATTTCAAAGACCAGAGGCGGCTGCTGGGTCAACGCTGACATTACTAGCAGTGAAACATGAAGATGATGATGAAAACAGAGACACAGAGCTTCTAGCCAGCACCTCAACTGAACATATGAAAACACAAGCTGATGTAGAGGACTGTGGAACAACACAACCAACCAGTGATGGCCAGCTCCTCTCTTCACACTTTTCTGAATCTAACCCTAAAGACAGTGATACGAGGGGGGAGACTAGGGAAGATCAGTCGGGTTTAAACACAGTGAAATCACACAAGACACAACATGTGGAAGAACAAAGATCTTTGAGCAACCAGCTGTCCCAGGACCTGAAATCATCCAAACAAACTGCATCTATGAGGAGTCACACAGGGAAGAAAAGCTTTAATTGTACAGAGTGTGGCACAGGCTTTGGTCAAATGCGATATCTAAAACGACACATGAGGATGCACACTGGGGAAAAGCCATTTACTTGTACAGTTTGCACCAAAGGCTTCGGTGATATGAGCAATCTGAAACGACACATGAGGAGCCATACGGAGGAAAAGCCCTACACTTGTACAGTTTGTGCCACGGGCTTTGCTCAAATGGGTGCTCTGAAGACACACATGCGATTTCATACAGGGGAAAAGCCCTATACTTGTACAGTTTGTGCCAAGGGCTTTGCTCAAATGGGTGATCTGAAGACACACATTAAGACTCATACAGGGGAAAAGCCCTTTACTTGTAAAGTTTGTGCCAGGGGCTTTGCTCGAATGGATCATCTGAAGACACACATGAAGACTCATACAGGGGAAAAGCCCTATACTTGTATAGTTTGTGCCAAGGGCTTTGCTCAAATGGGTGATCTGAAAAAACACATGAGATCTCATACAGGGGAAAAGCCCTTTACTTGTACAGTTTGTGCCAGGGGCTTTGCTCGAATGGATCGTCTGAAGACACACATGAAGACTCATACAGGTAAAACAACAACGCCATTTGAAGAAGAAAGACAAGAGAGCAATCTGTTTGCTCTCTTGAATCATGAATCAAATAAGGAGTATGAGCTAACACATTATATATCAATACTGAACATCTTATTGCCGCTGTCGGCCAGAAACCTTGTATGTTCAAAACCGTTATTTTCAGGAATTTGAAAAAAGAAACTATGTTCAAACGGATCCAATGTAGTTATTATTTAGTCACAAGTTCTTCTTAATACTTTTCATTGGTTTACTATTTATAAAACTCAAAAGAAAAATACATTTAAATAGTGAAATGATCTCATATACATGTTCACAACGTATAACATTGTGAGCTTGAAAATCTGCATTTTTAACTACTTTTCTGCAACACTGTCATACAATTAAGTATAAAATAGGGCATTCATTTATGAGGGAAAAAAGCATAATTAAATGACATGACAAACCCGACAGCAACAATATTATCATTCTTTGTAGTACAACATTATATACATATAATAATGACATTAAAAAAGGATCATTTGTGTGTGTTCCAGCAGATGACAAGAAGCAGCGACAGCCCTCCTCTGATGGAGACCCTGTTAAAAAGAAGAGCCGAACTACCACCTCTGAACTGCAGGGGGCACCCAGTGACAGTATGGAGGACAAATATGTCTTTTTCTTTTTTGAAGTATATCTGCTCTATTAAAGAGTGGAACAATAATAGCCATTACCAGGCCTTACTTTAAAGAGTTTAGATGTCAAGCATTTATTTGTTTCTGGCCATTTTACTATTATTGCTTTTTGGCATCAAACTATCCATTACTAATGGATGATAATGCTATGATGATGTTTATAGTTATCATTCATAAATATACCACTATTGAAGCATACGATAAAGGTTCATATTTGGATAATTGCATGGGATTGTGTATCATTTTCTGTACAGAGGTTCCTTCATTGCTGGGAGTGAAGGGTGACAACAAGTCCAAGAAGAAGGTGGCAGGCCGGCCCAAAGGCTCCAAAAGTGAAGACAAAGACTTCAGGTAAATCTAAAAATCACTTATAAAATGGGTTGATAGGTGTGGTATAATAACTAAATACCATGGCTATGAACTGAAGTCTAATGTCTTTGTACAGTTTTACTTCACTCACAACAATAAAAAATCTTGGATGTTGAATCTAACTTTTTTTTTTCTATGTACAGACCAGTACTCTATATTAATGTTACATACCATTAATGCACATTATACACGTGAAAGAGAGTAGAATTCTTTAGTTTTAGCTCCTTGAAATTGCAGCGAAAACTATATTTAAAACAAGCAAACAAAAACAAAACAATAAAACAATTAAAATAGCTGAAAAATGTGTACTGAAAATAATACAGTAACAATTACACAATGTTTGGCTCCTTTGTTAGGTTCTGTGTGCAATGGGTCCTATCGCTGTTTTTATATCAGTGATGTAAAAAGTCATACATGTAAAAGTGTTCTTTAATAAGTTGAGAGTGAAACAAAACGAGTGCTCCCCTCCCTCTGGTCCATCTAATCTAGCACTAACTGTCTCAGATCATTGCGACACATGGCTCTATGGTGGCTGTCAGTGTGTCAGCCTGATTATTAGCTTTTCCTACGAATTCCCCACTAGGACTGGGCCATGTGGACACAATCTAATATCACAATATTATTGATCAAATAACTTAATATTGATATTGAGACGCTAGCTATATTGTGATGACAATATTGTATGTATGTATTTATTTTTCTTTTATAGCAGATATACCTGATTTCCCCCCCACAAATATAGAAACATTTGAAGATTTGATAAAATAGCATCTAACCACATGAATCCTAACTTCCCTATTTTGGTCATGTCATAGGTGAAAATTGGGTGAAAATCTCCCAAGCTCTATTGTGAGCTTGCATATTGGACATTTTTGTGAAAGAGACTATAACTGTCGAACTATATAGATTATAGAAGTAGTGTATAGGGTTCAAGTAATTTAGTGATTAAAAGATCAACATCTAAAATCCTGATATTGGTATTTATCCTCTCCCTCTCCCTCTCTCTCTCTCTCTCTCTCTCTCTCTCTCTCTCAGACCCACATGAAGACAGTGCCTCCAGTCATGTATCACTACAATGACAGTCTCTTTAAAATAGGAAAGTGTCCTATTTATCCATTTAACCATTACTGTTTATTTTGAGTTTATAATAATACTGAATTATTACTTTGTTTTTGGCTAGTAATGTTTATGATGCACTAAACATACTCTGCAAAGGACATATAGGAACATGCAATCATTTTGACTACAATATACGATACTCCTTTGTTAAGCAAACAATCTAGTGTTTGACATTTCTGTGCTGCATAGTTCTTAAGCAAAGTGCGTCTGTTCATACGCTGGTACAATACAGGCCAGGGGTTCATGCAATGGGTGAAGAAAACCTAGATTAAGTCCTTACTATAATGACCAGTATCCAGCCTCTGATTAGAGGGATATTAGCCTAAATATTGTGGGGTACATTTAATAGTTTTTTTTTGTGGGGGGGGGGGGGGGGGGGTGACGTGTTGGTCAAATTGAGTTGAAGGAACTGTTTGTACCAGTATTTACATCAATAAATGCCTTTCAGCAGGAAAAACGTTTTATTGTCCTTTCTAAGCAAGGCGTTGTTATATTGAGATGGAAATGGTGTATGCTATATATATATATATATATATATATATATATATATATATATATATATATATATATATATATATATATGTATATATATACACACACACACAGTTGCTGTCTGGCAGAAACCTCTTATCTCCATATTATTTTTTCATTTTTTTCTTAAATTAATGCCCTACTTGATCATACTACAGCGTCACACAAAACCATCAAAAGCAGCAGCCATGCGTTTTGAGCTTGTAGATATGGTAATAAGGTTTTAGTTTTTTTTATATCCTCAAAAGTAACAGTTTTGAGTTTTCCACCCGACAGACGATATATATGCACTGATCATGTTGATCTTTCATAAAAGGTCTGCACAACATGAGGTGAGATCCACAGGCATTATTCCACAGCGCAAATTTACTGTAATACTGTAATAATTCATTCACATCC
Organism: Gymnoscopelus braueri; assembly: GCF_963280865.1. Taxonomy (NCBI): domain Eukaryota; kingdom Metazoa; phylum Chordata; class Actinopteri; order Myctophiformes; family Myctophidae; genus Gymnoscopelus; species Gymnoscopelus braueri. Next base: position 28,778,556 of record NC_137608.1, on the reverse strand, counting down.
AGATTAGATTAGATAAACCTTCGATTAAATTCAAACCTTTGATTAAATTCAAGTGTCATAGCAGCAACAGCAGTGGGAATGAAACAACAGAGGTACTGGCAAGAGTCAAGAACCAAGCTTGTAGATCTGATTTGCTATTTTGGCTACTCCTACATGAAACTGTCATTCGACCAAGTACAAAATAGGACACTCATTCATGAAAATGAAAAAGAACAAGAAATTCACAAGATGAAATAAGCAGATATAAGGTTTCAGTCCAACAGTGTGGAGTATTATGATTCAGTGTCCTCTAACATAACAGTGACAAGTCCTAAATACTAAAGGTATATTATGTTGTGTTTCAACAGTTGATGTGTGGTTGGTTGACTTGACCAGCTGTGCAGTGGTGTGACTGGTTCAGAGGTGCTCTTGCTTTTCAATCTGTGTCTGGACCTCACTGAATTGAGACCGGGATACAAGTCAAGTCACCTTTATTTGTATAGCACATTTATGAAAAACACTAAAGAACAGGAGAACTGTTGCGTCTTTCTTTGTCCTTTTGATGAAGGTTAACTGCAGGTGCGGTGGTCTCGAAAAACATAAAGGTAGGCTGACAAGGAGACTCGCTCACTGTATGAGGGTAAAGGAAAAACTCCTTAGACGAGACTTAAAGAAAACTTTTATTTATTTTATGATGCCCATAGTGTGCTCGGTGCTCAGTGAATTAAAAAGCAAAACGTTTTCAGTCCTCCCAGGACCTTCGTAAGTGCTATAGTAGTTGGACACAGACAAATACACTGCTTTTATATGGTGCTTGATCACCTCAGGTGCTGAGGATCACTACTCAAGGTCATCACCATGGTTACCATAGGGCGTGGACAGATCAATTGCAGACAGGAAAAAAAAAGGATTACACATTTGTGTTACATTTGAATCCTGAAGTTCACTTTGCAAACAGTTTAAGCATCCAATCCAGTCATGTCAGCATTCTTTTGATACACATTTTTGAAAAACATTTGTTAAAACAGTCACATTAGTAACATTTAAGGATTTTTTGAAATAAATTATACAAATAAGTACAAAATACTATATGCAGGGTTCCTATAGGTAGCATTGGAGGGAAAGGTCTTCATTCATGCCACCCGGGTTAACAGATTGCAAGTGAAAAATCCATCTTGATTCAGTTTGTAAGAGTTTGGTGTCTAAATCACGACCTCTTCTGGATTTTTTAACTTGTTCTATCACTGAGAATGACAGATCTGCTACAGAGTGACCGGCTTCCATAAAGTGTCTGGCAATAGGAGATTTAATGTCCTTGCGTCTGATGGCACTCATGTGTTCTATAATGCGTGTGCGGACTGGTCTGGATGTTTTGCCTACATACTGGAGATTACATTTACAGGAAATCATGTAGACTACATTGGAAGAACTACAGTTGACAAACTGTCTGATCGTGTATTGTTTGTTAGTGACTGCACTTTTAAATGTGTTCATTTTCTTAGAGTATTTACATGCTACACAGTGTAGACAAGGGTAGAAGCCGGTGACTCCATCAAGCCGCCCGTGTGTTGTTGTCGGGTATGTAGCAGTCTGCTTTCACCATATAGTCCCTGATGCTTCGAGATCTATAGTGGGAGAAGAGAGGAGGGTCAGTGAACAGTTTGGCCCCTTCAGGATCAGCTGACAAAACATGCCAGTGTTTCTCTATAATACTACGTACATCGTTACTCAATGGATTGTAAGTGGTGATGCAGGCACATGAATGTTTCTTTTTGGTCTGCGTAACCTGGTTCTGGTTGTTTAATTTAGTTAAGGCAGAGTCCAGCCACTTTTGAGGGTAACCTCTCTCAATAAAGTGTGCGTACATGATAACTCTTTCTTTCTCAAAATCAGTAGGACTACTGTAAATTCGTTTTAGTCTAAGGAATTGAGAATATGGTAGGCCTTTTTTCAAAGCAGGGGGGTGTGCACTAGTGGCATGCAACAGGCTGTTCTTGTCTGTAGGTTTGGTGTACAAAGTAGTGGACAATTTACCTTCCTGTAAAAGTACCCGGGTGTCTGGAAAAGGAATATCACTTTTGCTGAACTCCATGTTGAATTTGAGGGTGGGGGTCAGATTGTTTAGGTAAGACACAAATTTGTGTAACTCCTCCTCAGTTCCCTGCCAGATGAGAAAAATATAGCACAAATATAGCACATTTATAAAACAACTGAAGTTGACCCAAAGTGCTTTCCATTCCTAATATCACATAGACCTCTTAAAATACTGCATAGTTAAAAGAAACATACACATCAATACAGGTTAAACACAAGAGCTAAAGCCTCACTATAACTTTCTTTGTATGAATACAATGTAATTATGTCCAATCTTTACGGTAGAGTATGTTAATACAATATAATTCATACAATTGGGGTGGTTGTATTTTTTCTCTCTGCTCTTCTATTGAGACATTTAGACCAAGTCAAAGGTCATGTCTCACCTAGATGCAGGATCTGACACGAATTTTGACCTAATGGTCAAGATTCGATTTATCCCCTGAGCAAGCATTAAGCTAAAAAAAAATCAGCACTTGCACAGAAAACCGGGTTCAAATCCGGGGTAGAAGAGGAAAGTTAGCAATAGAAAAGAAGTGAGTTTTTAAGGTGGATTTCAAATGGTTCAATGGTGGATCTGGACTTTATGTGTAATGGGAGATTCCAGAGTCTGGGGGCAACAACAGAAAAGGCTCTAAAGGATAAAGGTCACCTTTAGTTTTATGGTGTGTTGGGGGAACTGTAAGGTGCTTTTGGGAAGAGGACCTTAGTGACCTGGGAGCAGGAGGTGCACTAAGCAGATCATAAATGTATTGTGGAGCTAAGCCATTCAAGGCTTTAAACAAATATGAAAATGGATACAAGACAAACATTTAATGAAGACAAGCACCAAATGATTTCAATGAAAGCTATGATTTTACAAATAATTATAATCCTAATATGTCATTGATCAGGGTACCCTAGAGCAGTGGTTCCAAAACTCTTTAGCTAAAGACCCACACTAGTGAAAATAGCAAATCTACAAGCTCATAACATGCTGCAATCTTGCAGATCTGCTATTTTTACTACTTATTGTCTCCGCCAGGCCGAAAGGCATGGCGAGAGAGTATGTTTTGCACCCCGTCCGTCCGTCCGTGTGTGTGTATGTGTGTGTGTGTGTGTGTGTCCGTGTGTGTGTCCATCTGTCTGTGAACAGCTAATCTCCGGCACCGTTGGCTCGGTCGCTGCGAAACTGTGCGCACACACTCCCTGGATGCCAATTCAAAACCTCTGGCCCAAGTTTTTGACATGGGCCTGTTATAGCGTCACCAGGAGGCCGATTTGTGCAAATCAGTACACAGTATCTCTATAGTCATGTGATCAACACGGATCTGTCTGATTTTCCATATTCCATCTTGATTGGCTAAAGTTGCCTTCCAAAGTTTGCAGGATTGGCCCGATTTGAACAAAATGCCTCAAATCATGAACACAGCATGCAATCTCCGTGAAATTTTGCATGCATATTTCCACTCTGCCGAGGAAGAAATGCCACTTGAATATTTTCAAATCAGCCTCATGTTGGCGCTATAACAGGCTGATTCGGGTAACCTATAACTGCATCGATCTGTGTAAAACTTTGTATGCACACTCCCTACAGGTCAAGGACAAACCTTTGACCTGCATTTTTCACATCTGCCTTTTATAGCGCCACCAGGAGGCCGACTTATGTAAAACACATTACACATTACTCCTTCCCATTTGATCAAAATTTCACGCAAATCGGTACATATGATCTCCATAGTCATGTGATCAAGACGGATGTGTTTGATTTTTCATATTCCATCCTGATTGGCTAAGATTGACATGTTACGTTTGCAGTAGTGGCTTTTATTGAACAAAATGCCGCAAATCATGAACGCTGCGTCCGATTGCAGTCAAACTTTGCACTCACATTCACACTATGTTGAGGAACAAATGCCACCCTTTTAACATTGGCCTGTTATAGCGCCACCAGTAGGTCTAATTTAGCAAAACACAATTTTTGAACAGAATGCCTCAAATCATGAATGCAGTGTCCGATTGTTGTGCCAGGCCTAAGAAGAAATGGCACCCTTTTCACATGGGCCTATTATAGCGCCACCAGGAGGCCACAATAACCTACCTGACCTGGCTTCGAGGCGCACTTTTTCTAGTTAAAAGTTGTTTTTGTTTTATAAATGGAAATGATTTTATTTTATTTATGAAATACTTTTGAAAAATGTTGCCAATGTTTTTAATTGATGAAAAGTTGTGATTTTTTTTTACTTTTTGCAATAATATTTATATATTTTTTTTATGTAGGAAACATGAAAAGTGGGATATTTACTCACGACCCATAAGAAATTGGTCTGCGACCCAATCATGGAGCCCGACCCACTGTTTGGGAAACAGTGTCCTAGGGGTCTACTTCTTTTCCTCTACACTGTATCTCTTCGCTGAAATTAGCAAGACGTGTCACAGCGTCTGCTAATTTCGCCCAATGTTTCGCCCCCAGAATAGGGACCATGGGATTCATGTGATTAAGAATGTTTTAAAAAATTACTGAACACAGAAATGGAAATCCTCACAGAGAAATATGACAATGCACACAAGCACAATACAATAGTGCGGTGATGTGTTTGTAAAAGCATTTCTATAACAGTGGAAGTTTGTCGTCACCAGCGCCCATACCCTAGGTGGGGTTTGCGAAAGGGCCTACTCTGTGTGGAGTTTGCATGTTCTCCTTGTGTCTCCCAGGGTAGTTAATACCCTCACAAAAACATGTAGTAATACTTTGTCACCATACTGCCTCCCCCTGGTCAGCCGGGGCGCCTGATGGAGGGGAAGCGAACTGGTTGGAATAACGTGTTCCTTCCACAAGAAGGTCAGTTGGCTCTCATGCAAGGAGGCATGAGCTCGGCCCTGGGCTCCCTAGGCTGGTGGGGGGACTGTAGTGCCCAGGATCACTTAGAAAATTGGCAACGGGTGAAAAAAAAGGGTTACAAAAATAGTGGGATAAAAAAATATAAAAAACAAAACAAAAACAAAAAAACAGTGGAAGTTTGTCCACTGAAGTGTAGAGCACAGAGATGTGGCTTGAAATTATTCAATATTACATATCTGTGACTGTGAGTATCAAAAGTAAGTGAAGCTTTGCTTTCAGTATGTGGTGTGAGCCCTTGTGCTAGCCTGGTTCCAGACGAATCTGCCGTTGCAAAATTGCATCGCACTTTAGCCCTCGGCAGATTAGGTCTGGCCCCCCTCCATAGAGATTCCATTTCTCTCCCTCCGCAGTTGTGCGGAACCAACCAGGGCCCGGTATCCAAATGTGGGCGGGCTTATCACCTTATTTGGAGCAATGACGTACAAGGAAGCACTGCTCTGATTGGTTCGTGAACAAGGAAGCACTGCTCTGATTGGTTTAGGTCTAACCAATAGAGTCCGTTTGGATCTTTTTGTAACCGCCCCTTGGAAAAAAATCTATCGTTGATAGGGACCAGACTAATATCCATGCAGTGTGTCGTGTGATATTGTCTGGCCACGCGAGGCTACCCTTGTGCAGCAATAAGTGCCTAAAGGTTTGTGGTAAGTGTTGATCAGTGGTGCACATGGACTTGGAGGAAGAATTGAAACGGATGGAGTCACTGGGCATCATACAGAAGGTAACACAGCCAACACAATGGTGTGCACCTATGGTCCCAGTTATAAAGAAAAACAACAAAATCAGAATATGTGTTGACTTGAAGAGGCTTAACGAGTGTGTTGAACGAGAAAAGTTCATCCTGCCTACTATTGATGACCTTCTCCCCAAGCTAGCAGGTAGTACGGTGTTCACAAGCCTGGATGCGGCCAGCGGATTCTGACAAATCCCCTTCAAGGAGGACTGTGCCCTGCTGACTACGTTTATCACCCCGCGCGGTAGATACTGATTTAAAAGGCTGCCTTTCGGCATCACTTCAGCGCCCGAAATATTTCAGAGGAAAATGTCGGAGCTGCTACAAGGGCATGAAGGCGTAATAGTTTACATGGATGACATCCTGGTTTTTGGAGAAACCGCACAGCAGCATGACATGAGACTCAGCAAGGTGATGGAGTCCATAAAAAAGTCTGGCCTCAAGCTCAACAAAGAGAAGTGTAAAATGTCTCAAACAAAATTGGACTTTTTGGGGCAGGTGGTAAGCAAAGATGGCATTAAACCAAACCCAGCTAGAGTTGCTGCTATCAGAGACATGAGCGCCCCAACGAACGTTCCAGAACTCAGACGGTTACAAAAAAGAATTTCACCCACTTTTTTACCTTGTAAACCTGTGATGTGACAATAAAACTGATTCTGATTCTGATTCTGATTCTGAATGGTAACCTACATAGGTCGCTACCTGTCAAACCTGTCCACCTGTCTACAGCCATTGAATGAACTGCTAAAGTCTGACAGAGAATGGGTCTGGGGTCCTCAACAAGAAAGAGCATTCACTGAGGTGAAATCACTGATCTCCTCAGCACCAGCTTTAGTCTACTTTGACCCCCAGAGGCCCACCGTCGTCAGTGCCGATGCAAGCAGCTATGGCCTGGGAGGCTTACTGATGCAGGAGCATGATGGGACACTGAAGCCTGTGGCATTCTGTTCCCGTATCTGATGCTGAACGAAGATACGCCTCGATCGAGAAAGAATGTCTGGCGGGCGATTGGGCATCAGAACGTTTCTACCAGTACCTGTGTGGCCTAGAGTCATACAAGTTATACACAGACCATAAACCATTGGTCTCATTGATTAATTCAAAAGATCTGGATACGACACCCCTCCGCTGCCAGCGTCTCCTCATCAGACTGACGAAGTTCAACCCTGTAGCTGTGTATGTCCCGGGGAAGAACCTCGTCGCCGTCGACGCACTGTCGCTGCAACCGCTACAGAGCACAGAACCGGACAGCCTGGAAAAGGAAGTCAAGGCATACGTTAATGCCATAGAGGAGAGCGTAGGAGTCAGGAGGCCGGTCTTGGAACAGATCAAAGAACAAACAGATGGACTGTGAGCTCCAGTGTGTCCTTAGCTACATAAAGAGCGGCTGGCCAGGTCACATCAAAAGCGTAGCCATATTGGCGAAGCCATACTTCCACGAGCGTCGAACACTGAGTGAGCTAAACGGAGTCCTCCTGAGGCATGGCAACCAGATTGTTGTCCCGTGCAGCATGCGTGACAACATGGTCCAAAAGATCTACCAAGGTCACCAGGGGCTGACAAAATGTAGACAGCACTACAATGATGCCATATGGTGGCCAGGTATTGGAAATGACGTGAAATAACTCATACAGTCATGTCGACACTGCAACATCAACCGACCCAGTCAGCGCAAGGAGCCCTTAATCACTACACCACTGCCGGAGCTGCCTTGGCAGATAATCGCAGCTGATCTCTGTGAGTACAAAGGCCGACAGTATCCTTGTCATAATTGACTACTTCTCCAGATGGCTGGAAATTCTCAATCTGCCAAAGACAAACTGTGAAATAGTCATTGGGAAGCTGAAAAGCACCTTCAGCCGCTGGGGGGTCGCCACGGAGGTCCGAACGGACAACGGGCCTCAGTTCTCCGCGGAGCTGTTCAAGAAGTTCGCGGCAGAGTTCGATTTCCAACATGCCACGTCCAGTCCCTATTGTCCCCAGTCAAACGGCATGGCTGAACGCGCGGTTCAGGCAGCCAAAGCCATCCTCAAGCAGGATGACCCTCACCTGGCACTCCTGTGTTATCGCTCAACACCTACAGAGCCAACAAAGGAGAGCCCTGCCAAGCTCATTATGGGTCGGAACCTGCGTACAACCCTGCCGACCCTCATGGAGAATCTGAAACCTGCCTGGCCTGACCTGGAAAAGTTCAGGAGCAATGACAAGCAAGCCAATCGGTCCTACGAGAAGTTTTACAACCGCAGGTAGCCTACTCAACAAGGCCACTCCCGCCTCTTACCTCTGGTGATCGAGTTCGTCTTAAAATCAACGGAGAGAAGACGTGGGCGACAACAGCGGTGGTGCAGCGCGAGGAAGCGACGCCACGGTCGTTCACGATGCAGACAGGCCGAGGTGACACGCCCAGACGGAACCGCAGGAACATCCAGCTGGTCAACAGAGAGACTCCAGCAGAGCCACCAGCGGTCCCGCCGGAACCAGCACCTTATTCACCAGTACTCCCTGGTCCGGTACCCCCAGTACTGGACACTGCACAGCCTGTCAGCAGCCACCCAGCAGCAGGGCCTGGAGGTCCTGTTGTCACCAGGAGCGGAAGAGTGGTGAAGCCTAACAGTCGTTATGATAGTTAAATAGAGATGGATGGCGTAAGGGCAGAATAAACCCTGCCTCCTCTCTCGAGGGGTTGTGGTAGTTTACCCACTCCCCTAGTTAGGTTTTGCACTGAAATGTTTACAGCTAATTTGTGTGTTCATATTGTTTACATTTACAGTTAATTTTCAAGTTCATAGAAAGACACTTTTGATGCAAACGTTAATTTGTATTGAAAAAGAAAAAGAGCTGATGTTAATTTTGATGAAAGTTGAAAAACTGTTTTGAATGTTTGGAAAAGATATTGCCTTTGAAAACAAAAAGGGGTTTCTTTACTTAAGAGGGGAGGTGTCACGTAAAGTGAATTGTACATATTATATACCAAGTCTGCTATGCGCATGCGCGCGCCGGTATGCGTGAGTTGTGAATGAATGGCACCTGGTAATAAATCAGTCTAGTGATATACCCTGTGGAACGTGATAGGTTCTTGATCGTTATCTTAAACCCCCTTGCTGTTTGATCACACACAGATAAAGAAGACACGTGACACACGAGATCTCTTTTACTCGTACGAGGATTGTAAACGACCATGTATCTCACTGGACACGATCCCAACTTACAATGGCGCATCCTCCCCTCTACCAAGCACTTTATTATCACAAGACAGGAGAAAGGAGGAGACAGTGGAGTGGAATTCTACTAGCTGATAAGGACTGTCAGACATATTACACATTGGATTAATACATTGCAGGAATTCCATTAAATGAATACAAATCAAAGAAAGAACTTATATACACACATTATACTATATATCTCTGTACACAGATATTATAAACTGGTCCTAACATTCCCTCCTGTTGTTCATTTAATTAATACTTCTGAACATCACATTTCAAAATGAACATCATAACAGGATTTTTATTAATCAACCCAACAACTCAAACATTTGCCTCTTCGCTTCCAGTGGCCTTGGGACTAACTTTCTATGTCACTCTCAAATAGGGCTTGAAAGGAATAACTAATGGTCTTGCTTTGCGTCACTAACATTCTTGGAATTAATGTCATCTGAAATAAAAAAAACACCACATGTCCTTTTTATCAGAAACGCAGACCCCTCCACTCGCAGCAGTCAAAAGGTCAAGAGTCCATCTATTCTGGACGGCCATTAACGACGCTGACTCAAACTCACGGTTTTGGGCCTCTTCATGGTCATTGTAGCATTGAGGAACAGGCTACGTCTATAGTTAATTGTCTCTACACGTAACATAAGCTTTCCCACTCCAAGATGGGGAAAGAGAGACAAACCAACCTTATTGGCACGGGATTACCAGTGAGATTGTATTCTTCTTACAACCTCCAATTCTTAGTTGATCTAAACAAACACGGGGGAGTCAGCATTAATGTCTGTTGACAATTGTGTTCGTTGATCTGACCCTTCTTCACAGAGCCAGCGTGGACATAACAAAGGTTAGGCTCCCGAGTGACATACAGGCTTAACAGTGCTATTTAGGGCGTATTTCAACTGATGGTACGGTTTACACGGCAAATAGCTGCTGTTAGTTCAAAGTCATTTTCTCCCAAGGCTCACCAGCGATATTGGATTTCGAGGCATGTCACTTCTCATGACCAGTTGTGTGAAGCAGATATATTTATATGTGTGCAAACATAAACATTCACATTTTAGTCTTAGCGATTTGATTAGCGTAAAAATATACCTATATATATTTAGATTTAGACGGTGAGAAACATTTTCGTCAACACTCCTCGATTTACGAGTAACTTTAATAATACAAATATATAATACACTCATAGAAATTAAAAAACTCACAAAAATACCAGGGGTGCAATTCTAGGTGTAATAGGAATGGGGAAGGGGATTATTCTAATGGGAGTCTTCTCCAGGTTTGGGTCTGACCGTAGCGCTATCAGCTCGGCCCCACCCGCTGCTGGCTTTAGCACTCCTATTACTTAAATGTCTGATAATGTTCGAACCAATTTACAGTGGCCTTTTGTGGATCCAAATAACACGTTTCACAGCAATTGTGTTGGTGACCAGGACTCGGAACGGACCCTCTCAGCGCAGAGTTGGTCCTGGTCCTGTCGCTTGATGATCTTTATCACGGCATGCAGATCACCAGTGCTTCAGTCCCTGTAGGGAGAGAGAAAAGCCTAGACAGATAATTTGCACTTTGGACTATTTTCGCTTTTAAATAAAGTAAACAGACTATTTTCATGTATGGCTCCACTAATGTGATGCATTATGGCTATGGCCGTTTTGACACATCTGTACTTCAATCTAGTTTGACAGTATCATCACTTTTCAAGAAGTGGAAATAATAGTCTTACATATGGCCTTTCGTTACCTTTTCATTGTCTAAACACATGTACAAAACTGTGTAGCATAATTTTGAAAATTATAAGTGTGAAAATGCTGCTTAATTATATATTATATGTGTACCATCCCTCCTGTTTGAGATATGACCTATGGTCATGACTCAACTTCAGATCCTAAGTGTGAAATGGTCTGTGTCCCTGGTGGCAGACATAACAAATAAAAACTCCCAATGTGAAGCGCGACTAGGTTCCTTTTTATCTTATCTACATAAGCGTTTCCCAGGCGTAAAAGTGCCTCTGCTAGTCTACTGTGCAGCAAAAAATAAACAAAGTAGAAAATGCATCTTGGCTATTATTGTAGAGTCAGACATTTAACATCGATGCCCTTAGCGGCCTTGGGGTTCAAAAATACCACAACGAACTTTAGTGAGATGAGGTTGAGTACTTATCAAAAATTTACACAGGTTCCAGGTCTTAATGGGTTAAGAGACATTTGGAGTAAAACCTAGAGGCCTTAACTTAGCACCTTACTCTTTCAACAAGACATAAATCATTTAAAAAAACTTCTTTAACTTCAGCAGTTTGGATAAAGGACTTAGTATAATCAGGAAGGGCCAACACAGAGACCAAAATGTGCATCATCTGTCTTAACTTAACAAAAACGTCTGCTGCCAACGCAATTCAAACTATATGGGGCATACTGCAAGGAGCTCTCTCTTATTCTTGTGTTTTTGGTGCTTGTATCTAAGCTGCTCTTCTATCTGAATGTAAACAGTGGCCTGCTACTTTTCCCCCACACTTTCACATGTGGGAGCTTCTACTACTAAATCAACACAAGAGTAACGTGAGACTTGAACCTGAGACCGTGGCCTAAACATTTAGCTATTTCCCTTGAGAAAATGGCTGGACTATTAACAAACTCTTGCTGATACTTAAATGAGTAGAAATACTTAAACAATGAGTACAGATACTTTAGAGTTCCCAAACTGAGTAAAAATACTTTAAATGAGTAGTTTGCCTCTGGCTTTCTCCTTTTTCTCTCTTTCTTGGCTTGACTTCACTGACACACACACGCACACGCGCACACACACACACACACACGCATGCACGCACGCACACACACACACACTCACGCACAGGCAGGCTCACTCGAGCGCACACACACACTCCAGTAATCAGTCTCTGTTTCTCTGTCTCTCTCTCTCTCACGCACACATGTGAACACACACACACATGCAGACAGTCAGACAGACACACTCACTCCTCTCACACACACAGTACCTGACACTTTCCAACGTAAGTGACGTCATTCCACATGCTTCAAACACACACAGTCTTTTCGGTACATGAAACTACACACAATGCACGTATACAAGCACACACGCACGTCATAACCCATTTGTTCACACTACTTTTGCTACCCTTCACACTTTACATATAGTACATATGTATTATACCCAAACACCACATTCACTTACAATTCATGTACACTAACACCTGAACACACATGCACACTCTCTCTCTTCCTCCTTTCATGCAGAAAAATAACTTCTAGGTGGACTGTACTGCATGTACTGTGATTCTCATGTTGTTACTAAAAAAAAAAAAAAAAAATTCATTCATCCACACACATACATACACTCTTACTCTCATTTAAACATCACTCCTTCCATGTCGTTGTGCACCACGACATGGAATTTTGAAATGTTTAAATGATTACTGCATCTATGTGGGGCAATTCATACAGATCACGAAAAAAATGCACAATCCACTCTCTCATTTACACATCTTTTAGACAAAACAAACCATGTTCTTCTTACTACAAAACTCTCTCTCTCTCGCTGTCGCTCTAATGCGCACAGCCTCCTATCTTCTTCTCTTTCTCTCTTCTCTAATCATCCCAGCCTGACATATTGCATGACTCGCAAAGAGCCAGTCCGAAGAGAAGATGGCCCTTACGACCACATATACAACATGAGTTGGGGGCCCTTGTTTGGCCTTTCTCTTTCCTCGTATCATCCCATCCATGTACTGTTGTGCTTGATATACAATCAGCCACAAAATGGCCTAAACGACCACACCTAAAACATGAGTTGGGGGCCCTTGGCTGGCCTCTCTTCTTGCCCTGCTTTGGCTTATTTCCTTCGTTGGTAACATCGACTACAATCACTTGTTTCACAGGAGCACCTGTATCTTCTTTTTCCTTCTCCATATTAGCAGTCAATTACTATTATGTGGGTGAAAACTTAAATATGTGTGGTTATTATAATGTTCTGTTCAATGTGTAGAAATTATTTTAATCACTGTAAATATCTTGTTCTTATCCTAACTAAGTGTATTTCAACGTTTCTAGGCACTGCTGTATACTGGTCAAAAACTGTATCACACCCAAATATTCACCAGTTCACCACGTGTTGGACTAGCCCAGGGGATCAGCTAACTTATCACATTCAAACCACACACCGTACACCCCTGAGAGTCTTATGGGGGTTATACAAGATATATAGACTAAACATAGACAAAAGGATCATGCCCTGGAAGATCCACCACGTGTCGACTTGCCCCAGAGGATAAATCACTGAATCCTCTGGAGGGAGTTAATCAGACTCTTTATCTTATTAACTACCGTGACTCTCTCTTGAACTCACACAAAACTCGTTCTCAGTCTACTCTTGCAGCTAATAAAATGCAGTGGCCCCCGCCACTACAACACAACTATAACTGTAGTTGCTTATCTATGCACAACTACAACACACTTGTCAATATTACACCTAAGTAATAACAACAATATGTCCACACCAGGACCACTTACATGTTTCTTATAGGCGTGTGATCACGTTCAGATTTCGGCAGTCGTTCGTCGAAGAGAAGATTTCGGACTGGTGAACACCGGCCTGGTGTGACTTTACACCCCAGGGCTTGCAGGACCCTCTCAGATCCCTGGCTATCGATAGACTTGCGATGCGTCCTCTTCTCCTCTTCCAAAAACGACGTAGAAATCCGACACGAAGGACCAGTGAAATGATAGGTTCTTGATCGTTATCTTAAACCCCCTTGCTGTTTGATCACACACAGATAAAGAAGACACGTGACACACGAGATCTCTTTTACTCGTACGAGGATTGTAAACGACCATGTATCTCACTGGACACGATCCCAACTTACAATGGCGCATCCTCCCCTCTACCAAGCACTTTATTATCACAAGACAGGAGAAAGGAGGAGACAGTGGAGTGGAATTCTACTAGCTGATAAGGACTGTCAGACATATTACACATTGGATTAATACATTGCAGGAATTCCATTAAATGAATACAAATCAAAGAAAGAACTTATATACACACATTATACTATATATCTCTGTACACAGATATTATAAACTGGTCCTAACAGAACGTGTGTCAGAGCGTCCTGTGTGTTCTAATCTAATGTGATTATGAGCGTATGAAAACACCACAATATTTATTTGCAGTTCTGTCAGTCAGACGACTAGGAGGTCACTTGTACTGTAGAATGAAGGGCTCACACATTTTTGCATTAACCTATAACGAAGTTCTGACGTCACATCATTATCTCCTGGGTCACAGAAGTCTTTTTTCCATTGAAAATACCGTAGGGTCATCTTAGAATCACGTCATAAAACAAACAAATCAGCCTGGCGATGGTATGTGGCTCTGTGTTGTTTATGATATTGAGTTACATTTGATAATGACTGTGTTTTGAACAACAAAAAAAAGATTTATTTTGTACTCTGACTTTGTATAAGTTAGTCATTAGATGCTTCATATCCATATTAATGAGTAAAACCGCCGGGCTCATTTGTTTTTTTTTGGAACAGTTGTTTTTTGCCATGATGCTATTGAGACCCTATGGTATTTTCAATGGAAAAAGTACTCTGTGACCCAAGGGGATAGCGGCCTCTAGTGGTTCTGTTCTCTCTATGTAAATATATATTTACAGTTAACCACTTCATTGCTGTGATGTGTTGTGAGCTTGTAGATCTACTATTTTCCCCAAATTTTCTCCCCAGAATAGGGACGCAAGGGTTCATGTGGTTAAATTGTTGATGGTAGACAAGGGCCCCTGGACACTGGCCCCATTGGCCCAGTCCATAATCCATCCATGCTTAGAAAGACTGAGGGTAAGACCCTGGCAGCCACAGAGCTCTGCTTTATGGTCAAACACCAGAGACATCTCAGGCAGGCAACTTGATCACCTGACTATAACTGACTCATTTATATATTTATATTTAAAAGTATTCTTGTATTTATTGCTTGATTTATTACAGGATTTATTTATTTATGTTAATTTCGTAGCCATATTTTATAGCTGTGTTTTTCTTTATTCATATGAAAAAAATATTATTGTATTTAATGTCGATGACATTAAATACACTTTAACTACACTCATCTCCTTGATGTACTGAACCACTTTCAACCTGATGTGTCTATTGGCCATGTCATTATCCATGAAAATCAGTCAATTTGAAACCACTGGTGATCTGTCAATGTTGATAGATTGTAAATTTATATTTAGCCATTTGATATTATATACATAAATCATTCAGACTGTGTGATGTGTCAGACCTATTCGTTTTATGTTCTAATACCTGTACATATCCTGTGCTTCACAGTTTCAGCATTTGCTGATTCAACCCCCTCTTTCCCAAGGGGATCAATAAAGTTCTAACTATCTATCCATCCATCCATCCATCCATCTGCAGTGACATTTCTTTCATTCTTTCTATCTTTCTCTTTTTTCTTCAGTGACAATTATATCCCTCCTCCACCAGGGGGCGAAAGCAACATTGCATTGACCATTTAAAGCACATGTGCGAAACACGTTGACACGACCGGAAGTAAGTGCTTTGTTTTTTTCATGGCGTTGAAGAAAAGAGCTAAAAGTCGTGGTGAAGAATGTGTGATAAACGAGGTAGAATGTGTCAAATAGAGTCTGTACGGCTGTTGATAAATGAACAGCTGACGTTGGTGGGAGAGGAGATATTGTGTGTTTTGGAAAAACAGCGTGGTGATGTTTGTGTGAAGCTTGTCAGAGTGGTTGTGTTGGAGCGCCTGAGTGCGGCTGCAGAGTTCATGTGCAACCTCTTCCAGAGAGAGATAGAGACACTAGAAACTCTGCTGGAGAGACAAAACAAACTGCTGCACGTGATGCTACAGCCACACATCAAAATACACAGAACAGGTTTGCTGCATTTATACCACATGTTTACCACTGTTGGACTGTACAAACTCATAGCTAAGATACTTAAAGCTAAGTTAACATGTTTACCACTGTTGGACTGTATACTCAGGGCTAAGATACTTATAGCTAAGTTAACATGTTTACCACTGTTGGACGTACATACTCAGAGCTAAGATACTTATAGCTAAGTTAACATGTTTACCACTGTTGGACTGTACATACTCATAGCTAAGATACTTATAGCTAAGTTAACATGTTTACCACTGTTGGACTGCACATACTTATAGCTAAGATACTTATAGCTAAGTTAACATGTTTACCACTGTTGGACTGTACATACTCATAGCTAAGATACTTATAGCTAAGTTAACAGATGAGTTTTGTTTGCAGTTTGTCCATCACTTCAAAGAGAGAGTAATTAATCCATCCATTTGTTTCTTTTATAGTCTTATGTTTTATTCAATCACCCAATGTCATAATCTGTAATATAGATAGTTACTTCCCATCCCCGGAAGACACTTTGGGTGTGTGTTCTTATTCGTTTTGTCCATAAATGATAAAAAGTTAAAGGTAGGGTAAGTGATGTTTTTTGTTTTTTTGTTAAAAAGGTTCACGTACTATATTTTGATAGTAATCATTGCTACAGAGCGTTTGTTCGGTCACAGGGGTCTCTCCAGCAGCAGCTATTTAGTAAACAGAATATAGTACATTTTCAGGTAGGTGACAACATTTAAGCCAATCAGGAGAGAGCACTGAAAATGCATTTTCTGTTTAATAAAGAGCTGGAGAGACATGGGAGACTCCTTTTACTGAACAAACACTCTATAGCAATGAGTACTAATAGAATATAGAGCTATATAACACTTATCTATTTGGGCAGGCTTCCAGAATAGATTCTATGTATAGTAGAGGACCTGGCTAAGATATGTATGATGACCCCAGGGAACAACTTAGGAACTTTGACAAATTCTCTATTCGGGACGAAATACCCCAAAATGACCACGCCCTTTTAAAAATTACCTTAACCTGTGCATTACTTCCAACATGGCTCTATCTGCTAAACCGTTGGAGCTACAGATTTACTGAGGTGCTCAAAATGTTCAGAATACTTATGTTTAGGGAAACATAGAAAAGTGCAATATTTCTAATTTGAAATGTTATGACAGAACAGCTTTTTTGCGGTTTTTGCGAACGCAGCGGAAGGGGGCGCGCAAGTGGAGCTTACTATGAAACGGTGCTCGGGTTTTGTGTCTGTCTGTGTGCACTATTGTGTTCACTGCCTGTGTGCAGCCGCGCCCCCATGTGACTCACGCTCTCATTGGCTGCTGACAGATCTCAGAGAGTGCACTACAGTGTGGCTGAAATCCGCTTCCCCTGGGTGACTAATTACACTCCTCTGAGAGAAATATAGCAGCTACAGTAGAAAATAACAACATCTAAAATCATCTAGACAAGTTCAGCTATTGGGATATCTAAGAATTCCATGTCATTCGTGCATATATGAGAAGGCTTGGTGTTTCGGGCATCAACTCGCGAGTTGAAAAACAGTAAAAACTAGCTAAATAACTTGGCTGATTTTCGTTTTTTTCCATATTAACACAGTTCGAATGTTGAGGAAGCTTTCAATCCCAACAGATATCCGTTTTATAATCATTAATTCATTTAAATTACATTACAAACACAGCAGTGTTTCTGTGTGTTTCTGTCGGTCTTGTGGGGGCGGAGAGTGGTTTTAGCAGGGACAACATTAGCATGAGTGGTTTTGGTTGGTCGTTGGCCCATTGTTCTCCGGTTACAAGCCTAATCCCCGCCCATCAGTTTCGCTCCTCTCTGTGGTGGTGTAAAGTTACTAAGTACATTTACTCAAGTACTGTACTTAAGTACAATTTTGAGGTATTTTACTTTACTGTAGTAATATCCACTGGGTGAATATTCAAACTGAGGCTGAAACTAACTTCACAACGGTGGGAAGCGGCTAGCCCTAGTGAGTTCCCTCTCACTAACGCTCTGGACTAGGGCTAGGAAGCGGCCAGTATTGCGTTAGTCTTTTTCGGGACAGAATCTAGTTGTATAAACAATATAACGTTGTAGCGAACACAGCAGCTAGGTGAGGGCAGCCCCAGCTAAACAGCAGGCCGCTCGATGTTCGTATGGAAGTATTTCACTGAAGATGTGGACAAAACGGTGGAGTAACGAGGCTAGGAGCTTAGCATTGTTAGCTCGCCGCCAAGCGTCATGGCAGAACGTACACCTGGTGTTTGCATTTCTCCATTTACAACTCGTACATCTACATAAACGTTCAGATTTCAAATATTCAGTGCTTATCTCATGGCCACGGGTGTTATAATTATGTACGGGCCCTCATAAGTACCCGTATCTTCCGTATTGTTCAATAAAAAGCATTTTGATCCGATTGACGGCCATCTCCGTTTTTTTCTTTCAACTACGCGGCCGTATCGGTTGGGGGGTGTATTGCACTCCTGATACGTTATAACTATGAGAAAATGGCCGCCGATCGGATTAAAATGCTTTTTATTGAACAATATGGAAGATATGGGTACCCACCCGAAGTGAATGGTAACATCCGTGGTCATGAGGTAAGCACTTTATATTTGAAATCTGAATGTTTATGTAGATGTACGGGTTGTACGGGTTATCCCCTGATACCGCCACAGATCTTCTTTTCTCTACTCTATCCTCTTCTCTCGACCATCTCTGTCCCCTCACCACCAGGCCTGCACGCCAAACTCCACCTGCCCCCTGGTTGTCGGACTCAGTGCGGACTGAGAGACGGAGCCTGAGAGCGGCTGAGCGCAAATGGAGAAATGGCAACCTCCTGGAGGACCTTCTCACCTTCCAATCTCTCATTTCTACTTTTTCCTCCTCTCTATCAGCTGCTAAAGCTGCTTTCTTCTGCACTAAAATTCAGGCTTCTGCTTCCAGCGCTAAAAAACTCTTTGAAACATTCTCCTCTCTCCTGCAACCACCACCCCCTCCTCCCTCCTGGTCCCTCCTCCCTGACGATTTCGCCAACTTCTTTGACAAGAAGGTGAACGATATCCGATCCTCCTTCCCTCCTCCCCCGGCTGGTGCCCTGCGCACTACCCACACCCGTCTGCCTGCCACCCCCCCCTCTCTACCTTCATCTACTCCTCTTCCCCCCCCTCCCCCTCTCCCCCCTCTCCCCACACTCCCCTAACGAGGTCCTTCTCCTTGTTACCTCTAGTCGCCCCACCTCATGCTCTCTGGACCCGGTCCCATCCACTCTGCTGCAGTCTATTGCACCTGAACTTCTTCCCTTCTTAACCCACCTTATTAACACCTCTCTGACGTCTGGCTATTTTCCCTCTGCTTTCAAGACTGCCAGAGTCACCCCCCTCCTGAATAAATCGACACTTAACCCCTCTGCGATCAAGAACTACAGACCGGTTTCCCTTCTATCCTTCCTATCTAAAACTCTCAAACGTGCTATTTTCAAACAACTGTCCTCCTACCTCGACACGGTGAACCATCAGATCCTCCTCTCCACCCTCGAGGGGATGGGTGTCTCAGGCTCTGCACTCTCCCTGTTTGCATCCTACCTGACGGGTCGCTCCTACCAGGTGATGCTGAGAGGGTCTGTGTCAGAACCACACAGGCTCACTACTGGGGTTCCCCAAGGCTCGGTTCTGGGTCCTCTTCTTTTCTCTCTACACTACATCTCTTGGTGCTGTCATCCACTCCCATGGCTTTTCCTACCACTGCTATGCCGATGACACCCAGCTGATCCTCTCATTCCCCCCCTCTGACACACAAGTGGAGGCACGCATTGCTGCTTGTCTGGCTGACATCTCGGAGTGGATGTCGACGAACCACCTGAAGCTCAACCTGGTGGTTCGTCGACCCTTCCCCTCCCGGGGAAGGGCTGTCCGCACCAAGACATGGCCATCACCATTGATAATGCTGTGGTGACGTCAACTCGGACTGCGAAGAATCTGGGTGTGACCTTGGACGATCAACTGTCGTTCTCGGCTAACATCGCATCAGTGACACGGTCCTGCAGATTCCTCGTCTACAACATCAGGAGGATTCGCCCCTTCCTCACGGAGAAGGCAGCCCAGGTGCTCATCCAGGCTCTTGTCATCTCCCGCCTGGACTACTGCAACTCCCTCCTTGCTGGTGCTCCGGCATCAGCCATCAGACCTCTGGAGCTTGTTCAGAAAGCTGCGGCTCGTCTGGTGTTCAACCGCCCCAAGTTCTCCCACACAACTATCCTTCTCCGTTCTCTGCACTGGCTCCCTGTAGCGGCTCGCATTCAGTTTAAAACCCTGGTGCTAGCCTATAGGGCAGTGAAAGGAACAGCTCCTTCTTACCTCCGGGCTATGGTCGATGCCTACACCCCTGCCCGACCACTTCGGTCTGCCACCTCGGGGCGACTGATTGCCTCGTCACTCAATAGTCCTTCTGGTCGATCGACACGGTCAAGACTTTTTTCTGTTCTGGCCCCACAGTGGTGGAATGAACTTCCCACTGATGTCAGGACAGCAGAGTCACTGCCCATCTTTCGCCGCAGGCTGAAAACCCACCTCTTCAGGAAACACTACCCTTCCTCTTTGCCTGGCCTACTTGTTGTTAACTAGTTGTACGAACTCTTTTTTTATTTTTGTATTGTTTTATTGGATCTTGTTTAGTCGATACACTTATTTGTTTTCGCTCGTGCTCATTTGATTTTGCTATTTTGCCTCATCTGTTTAAGAAAGTAGGTAGCTGATATATTGCACTTTTACCTTAGCGCTAGGTATACTCTTGGTTGCTTGTTTTTGCAGGAAATGCACTTAAGACTTCTGGTGATTAGTAGTTTCGTTCCCTACCTATGCTGAATGCACTTATTGTAAGTCGCTTTGGATAAAAGCGTCTGCTAAATGACTGTAATGTAATGTAATGTAAATGGAGAGTGCAAACACCAGGTTGGAGTTAATCCAGGACCTAGCTGGTGCGTGTCTTTATCATTAGTAGGTAAACCTCGACTATAGTCGACTACCAGTGGGTCAAATTTAGTGGTGGAAGAAGCACTTGGTGGTGGCAATACCACAATATAAAAAGTAAAAGGCCTGTGCTCAAAATGTTACGTTCAAGCAAAGTAAAAGTACAAAAGTATTGGCATCAAAATATACTAGTACCTAAAGTAAAAGTACTCAAATGTTTGAAAATAGCTGATCTACAAGCTCACAACATGTTGCAATGCGCATTGTGAGCTTGTAGATCGGCTATTTTCAAATAGCCTATGTTTAAAATACCTAAAAAAATGTACTTAAGTACAGTACTTGAGTAAATGTACTTAGTTACTTTCCACAGTAAAAATCCGAAAATGGGGGAGTGATTAGAGGAGTGGCTAGGTTGAATAAATTACCCATTGTTCATGCCCATTACCTGGAGTTGAGAGGTGCTTAGAAGTGGAAATTCTTTAGAAGGGATTATCTCAGTTTGGACTATTATAGATGACAAGATTCAAATGATCACATCTTCTTCAAATGTGTTCCAATTTCAATGAATGATACATCATATGAAAGCTTATATTCTGTACTTCAATCTTTAAAAATGCCCCCTTGCTGCCTAAAGCACTGTACCCGCTCACATATTTCAGGCCGGATGGCTAGCGGTATGGAGCCTTCTTGTGGCGGTCCTGTTCTCACACATTTCACTGTACCACCCACTTCTCTACAATTGCTCATTCCTTTCTATTCTTCTTATTGTTATTTTCGAGCTGCGTTCGCTTCCCGCGTTCGCGCGTCTTACATGTGGCTATAACTTTTGAACCACATGAGCTATAAATGCAAACTTGGTGTCTAAATCATGTTTTTTGACAATTAGAAACACTAGATGTGAGGGCCGCTTCGCGGCCCTCACATCTAGGCCCGATCTGTCTAGACAACACTGGCCTAGTCACTCTGCACACACGTCATGCGAAGTCCAGCCCCTCTGACTGGGTGTGGCTGGACCTCTATTTTACATATTTCAAAGAAATATTAGTTTTGAACATTTGTTTTACTTACCTTAATCTTTGTCATTTTTGGCAAACTTGGTGTCTACTTTATGCTTTTTGAGCATTTGAAACACATTGGAATGCTCATATATATGATTGCATCCATCTAGATCACTCTGACTTGCTTATTACAAATATGGCCACTATACCAGACATGTTATGTAACATAAAGTTTCATCCAGCTTGAGTGTATACAGTAGTTGTAGGAATGAGATCAAATTCAGATCAAACTGGAGAAAACAATTTAATTGTATTGAAACAATATAATATGACTATAGAACCCAAAGTATACAGCAACAGCCAGTACAGTATGCACATCAATGCTCAGCATACATTGAACACTATCATAATAGTCAAAGGTGTATGGAATTTGAACAATGTGTTTATTAGAATCAGAAAAGTGAATTGCTAAACAACAAATGGTTGCTAGGAATTTGTCTTGGTGTTACTACAACAACAGAACAGCTCTGCAATAACTGATACATACAGTACTGCTCCGCACGCACGCACGCACGCGCACACACACACACACACACACACACACACACATCTATATATCGAAATGCAACAGACTCCAGCTTTGCAGCATTTGCTGTGTCCACCAAATGACTTTTGCAGACACAGTGGAGGAGGATAACGCACGCTTTACTGGCATCTACAAGATGGGTCCAGTAAGGTTCCCATGTTCTGACACTTGGGTGGGAGGAAGGTTCTCAAGGGACCTGGGACCATTTGACCAACATCAGCCTTCCCTGACTATGGGAAAAGGAGTGCAGGTATCTCACAGAAACCCTGGTCACCCTCACCTTGGAGCCTGAAAAGATCAACTCCAATTTCCATGTCCAAAGATTGGAGTGTATGGTCATCATCATATACAGCAAGAGCTGTGGCCACAGCAGAGTAGATGAATCCTGACGGTGGCTTTTTTCAGTCCCTCAAGAACATTCCTCTCACCCAAGCTGCACTGATTCAGCATGTAAAAACTGCTTCAGACCAGCTTCTATTGGATCAGACCTCCGTCCAACAAAATATCCCAGATTTCAATAGGTTGGGCTGGTACGGGGACTCCATTACTAAGACTTGTGAACCTTACTGGATCTAGCAGGTGCCAGTAAAGCTGTTGCTGTTGTAACACCAAGACCATATTGTAAACAATTCTATACACCTTTGACTAGTATGATATCATACTAGTAGTGCTAGTCAATGGTGTATAGAATAGTAATAGTATATAGTATTACATTTTTTGATGAGCATTGTTGCACATACTGTACTAGCTGTAGCTATATCATTAGGAATGAGTTCTACTCTTAAATCATTTTATTGTTTCAATAAAATTACATTGTAAGATACATTGGTTGTTTCATAACATAGTGGCCATATTTTTGATAATCAAATTAGTGTCCTAGATAGATTAAATCATAAAGATAAGCATTCAAACATGTTTCTAATTGTCAAAAAAAACATGATTTAGACACCAAGTTTGCATTCATAGCTCATGTGGTTCAAACGTTATAGCCAAAGACTTTGGCAGGTGGCGATATTGGATTTGGCCACTATGATGACCCTGAAGGTCGCTGGCTCGGGCACCCTTGCTAAATCATTAGAGCATGCCCTGGGTTACATTAGGGACAAATGTAGTGCTTTTAGATTGATTCGCACAAAAATAGCCCTATGGCCCTGGACTTTATTACGTTTTTAGCGGTTTCTTTTAGCTGTTCTGTCATAAAATATAAAATTAGAAATGTTACACTTTACTGTTTCCCTAAACATAAGTATTCTGAACATTTTGAGCACCTCAGTAAATCTGTAGCTCCAACGGTTTACCATGTTGGACACTAGTTACGGTCTTTTTAAAAAGGGCGTAGTCATTTTCGGGTATTTCGTCCCGGATAGAGAATTAGTCAAAGTTCCTAAGTTGTTCCCTGGGGTCATATTAGCCAAGAACAGTTGAGATGTTCTCTCCTAAATTAAGTGCATACATATCTTAGCCAGGTCCTAGACTAGTATGAGAAATCCTGGTTACCACTGTTTGAATCTGTAGGTAATTTTAGTATTTTCAATACTGAAGATTTTGACCAATCAAATTAATAAATATATGTCGAATGAATCTCATCCAATGAGAAAAACTGTTTGAGTTGTTCTGCTGAATCTAATGCTACATCTTTTCTCCTCTTTCTGTATGTTTGTAAAGAGGTTTCCCCTGAGAGCTTCCCCAGTCTGGTCCAGGAGGAACCACAACCTCCACAACATGAGGAGAGGAGCTCCAGTCTGGTCCAGGAGGAACCACAACCTCCACAGATTAAAGAGGAACAGGAAAAGGAGGCTGATGTGACAACATTGACATTACTACACAGTACGGGCTGTGACACTCTCTCAGGTAAAAAATTAAATATCACTTTATCAATTCTACTCTAGCAAGACTAAGTCTAAAAGCCCCTAGATTATGTTAGGTCAGATGGGTGTGTGTTCAGAAACAAGGTCAGGTTAGAGTTTCAAGGTGTTTGTCACATACTCAATACAGTGGTCCCGGGCTTGTAGCTATGTATTTCCACCGAATGTTTGCCTATTATGAGATGTCCAGAATAGGGACGCTAAGGTTCATTTGGTTAAGTTTAAAGGTGTTTATTATACAGGGTTAGTTTACTTTAAATAGGGAAGCCATTCTAGTTAGCAGGAAATGGGTTTGGATACTTGTAGAGGAGGTGAAGGGCATTTCTCTCTTTATTGTGAAAATAAAATTGGTATTTTAGTTACATCACTAATATCTACTGCAAATATCAAACTTCCCAACAACCCGTTTCTTTGACAGAGCTTTCCACCTCCACATTAAATCAGAAACTGACCAAATGTTTTCATCATGCATTTTACAACACTTTTATCCTACTTGAGAAACATTTTAATTGGACAGGTCAGGATTTACCACAGCAGGCTGTACAAATACCAGGGCAAAGACCTGCTGTTTAGTGCCAGCTTTACCAGTGCTACTGCTGTGTGTCAATCTTCTAAACCAATCAGATGTGCTCCCAATAAAATTAACATCACTGTAGGGGTGCAACAGTTAATCAAACTAATCAATTTAATAGATGTTTTTTTAAGTAATCATTGATTTTGGGAGGACATTTTGAAATGTCCTTTATTTTTCCTTATTGGATCACTAAGCCCAATAGGGCTGCAACAGTTAATAACTTTCAACCTGTTATCTCTTTTTTACTTGTTTTACTTTAAAAAATACCTAAAAGATGGTATCATATTGTGAGTTTGTAGATCTGCTAGTTTTGCATGACATCATTATATGATAAAGTATGAAGTATGGCTCTAGTTCTTAATCAGATTAATTCATTTTGTCAATTATAAAATAAATCAATAAGAATGTTTTTGCGTCGATTTGTTGATATTTGTATATAGAAATAAAATAAAAAAAACATGAATTGTTAATCAGCACAGCCACCAAAGATGTTTTGGGGGAAAATAACTCATGATAATTTATTGTCTACTCTGTATGTGTACAGCAACCACTCTTGATGCTGCTCTCTGGCCGCTATCTCTCCCCCTCACTGGCAGCTTGTTGTATTTAGAAGACAATAGATGACAGATACATTTCCAATTACATCATTAGACACAGTGACGAACAATTTGTTCTCCCGCCTCTATCAAAATGGTTAATTTTACTAACCATACTCTATCACACTGCAGTCCACTGGTTGAGAAGAGATTTGTATTTTATTAATATCTGTTTTTCAATTATATGCAGAAATTGGACTGCTCATGTGCGAGAAAGGGAAGCCAGTGGTAGAGTTGTTACAGAATACTACGACAGCATTGGTGCCATTCTAATTCAATTATTTCTGTTTTCTGGTGCAACCCAGATCACTTCCCCTCTTTGCAGTCTGTGTGTTTTACTCATGGAAATAATTAAAACATGTACAAAATATCACTGCTTAAACGTGAGTTTCAGAATCTGCATTTACTTTGATGTGTGATTAATTAATGGTACAGGACCTATAAATAGCCTATTATCAACAGTGTGTCTGAAAACTCTGCTGATGCAACATTATTGAAATTGCACTGTATTCTCCTCATTGACAGGTTTAATGCGTAGTGGAGTGAGCACAAGTATCGATATACAAACGGATGTTTAAGGGAGTTAATGTTCAAAGAGGTTTTATTTGTCTCTCAATCATACAAGTATGTGCAGTGAAATATACAGTCCTAGAATTGTCATAGATACAATATCTTTGTGTCCCATGTGCTATTTTGCACACCTGCTTTCACAGCATGCATTCGTTGACGCATGCACAACTGGTCCGGTCAAACCCAAGTCCTAAAACTTTCGTGACAACCGTGTCTTCTAGTCTATATTAGATAACAAATAAAAAAATTCAGTGCTTTACTCTCATTTCATCTTTTGTCTAGACTTCCTGTACCTCCCTGTGTTTAAAGAGGAGGTTTCCACTGAACAGCAGGAGAGGAATCCTAGTCTGATCCAGGAGGAACCAGAAGCTCCACAGATCAAAGAGGAACAGCAGGAGCTATTTCAAAGACCAGAGGCGGCTGCTGGGTCAACGCTGACATTACTAGCAGTGAAACATGAAGATGATGATGAAAACAGAGACACAGAGCCTCTAGCCAGCACCTCAACTGAACACATGAAAACACAAGCTGATGTAGAGGACTGTGGAACAACACAACCAACTAGTGATGGCCAGCTCCTCTCTTCACACTTTTCTGAATCTAACCCTAAAGACAGTGATGCGAGGGGGGAGACTAGGGAAGATCAGTCGGGTTTAAACACACTGAAATCACACAAGACACAAGAACAAAGATCTTTGAGCAACCAGCTGTCCCAGGACCTGAAATCATCAAAACAAACTACATCTATGAGGAGTCACACAGGGAAGAAAAGCTTTAATTGTACAGAGTGTGGCACAGGCTTTGGTCAAATGCGATATCTAAAACGACACATGAGGATACACACTGGGGAAAAGCCATTTACTTGTACAGTTTGTGCCAAAGAATTCGGCGATATGAGCAATCTGAAACGACACATGAGGAGCCATACGGGGGAAAAACCCTTTACTTGTACAGTTTGTGCCAAAGGCTTTGTTGAAAAAGTTAATCTGAAGACACACATGCGATGTCATACAGGGGAAAAGCCCTATACTTGTACAGTTTGTGCCAAGGGCTTTGCTCAAATGGGTGATCTGAAAAAACACATGAGATCTCATACAGGGGAAAAGCCCTTTACTTGTATAGTTTGTGCCAGGGGCTTTGCTCTAATGGATCATCTGAAGACACACATGAAGACTCATACAGGGGAAAAGCCCTTTACTTGTACAGTTTGTGCCAAAGGCTTTGCTCGAAAGGATGAGTTGAAGATTCACATGAGGATACACACTGGGGAAAAGCCCTACACTTGCACAGTTTGTGCCAAGGGCTTTGCTCAAATGGGTGATCTGAAAAAACACATGAGATATCATGCAGGGGAAAAGCCCTATACTTGTACAGTTTGTGCCAAGGGCTTTGCTCAAATGGGTGATCTGAAGACACACATGAGATCTCATACAGGGGAAAAGCCCTTTACTTGTATAGTTTGTGCCAGGGGCTTTGCTCGAATGGATCGTCTGAAGACACACATGAAGACTCATACAGGGGAAAAGCCCTTTACTTGTATAGTTTGTGCCAGGGGCTTTGCTCGAATGGATCATCTGAAGACACACATGAAGACTCATACAGGTAAAACAACAATGCCAGTTGAAGGAGAAAGACAAGAGAGCAATCTGTTTGCTCTCTTGAAATCATGAATCAAATTAGGAGTATGAGCTGACACATTATATATCAATCTTCTTATTGCCGCTGTCGGGCAGAAACGAGACGTTCAAAACCGTTATTTTCAGGAAATGGAAAAAACGGATCCAATGTAGTTATTATTTAGTCACAAGTTCTTCTTAATACTTTTCATTGGTTTACTATTTATAAAACTCAAAAGAAAAATACATTTAAATAGTGAAATGATCTCATGTACATGTTCACAACACAACGTATAACATTCATTTATGAGGGAAAAAAGCATAATTAAATGACATGACAAACAAGGTTTCTTTCCGACAGTAACAATATTATCATTCTTTGTAGTACAACATTATATACATATAATAATGACATTAAAAAAGGATCATTTTTGTGTGTTCCAGCAGATGACAAGAAGCAGCGACAGTCCTCTGATGAAGACCCTGTTAAAAAGAAGAGCCGAACTACCACCTCTGAACTGCAGGGGGCACCCAGTGACAGTATGGAGGACAAAATATGTATTTTTCTTTTTGGGCGGTGAAACCGCCCCTATATGTGAGGTTTGGATATTTTTAACCCCCAATCCTGCGCTGTGATTGGCCACCAGTGTACCCCCCTAACCCTGCACCGTGATTGGCCAATCACAGTCTATTCAGGACTGTGATTGGCTAGTGAAACATGACACATGTGCATAGCCCTATAAATAGGACTATGCACTCAAGTTTTTTAAGTGAATCACACATTGTGGGTGGAAAGGGTATTAACTCTTTGACTGCGGACGACGCGATAACGCGTTAAGTGCTACTTTGTCCAGTTGGCCGTCGACGCGCTGGACGCGCGTTCATTGTTTAATCTCTGATTGCGCTATGCTGCTTAATATTCAATGTTATTTTCGAGTTCCACTTACTTCACCCACATCTGCATCCGGTTTCATGACCTGGATTCCGTTTCCGGTTTTTGATTTTTTTTCCCCTGTCATTTTCGTCCAAAATAGGTAAACAAACGGTTTTTCACACGGTATAACAGACAAACGGACAGGTTCTCTTCTATAATCTATGGTCTGGGTGACGATCAGTCATCACCGTCTTGTATCACATCGTAATTTTGGCCGATCAGGCAATCTGGGACTGCGTCACATCCGTTTTCATGTTTTTCCCTGTCTAATCTCCCAAGAAGGGTGACAGTGACCCAACGACCTGATCAAGCTGTCATGTGCTGCTCTCTAGTGGCGGATTTGTGCTGTGCCTTTAAATTATGTGTCTTTAAATTATTTTCATGAAAAAAATTCAAAATATAAAAATAAAAAAACACGGGGGAGTACTTTATGAAAATACTCTGGCAGTCAAAGAGTTAAAAAAAACACATTATTATTTTAAGTGAGCTTCCATCACCGTGATGACCACTGTTAAATAACAACAGTGACATAGTGCTCCAATTCCACATGCTGTGATTGGCTAGTGAGACATATGATGAAATTAATCTAAAACCACTATGATGTGACACAACAGAGGCTAAAAAACTTGAATATGACTTTCATAAAGAGTGTTTCAATAAATGTATTTATTTTTTGTACATGATTGGTTGACTCCATTCAGTATTGTGATTAGCTAGCAAGACACCGCCCACTTCACACTGGGTGTGATTTTTTTATTTTACTATTATTGCTTTTTGGCATCAAACTCTCCATTACTAATGGATGATAATTCTTTGATGATGTTTATAGTTATCATTCATAAATATACCACTATTGAAGCATACGATAAAGGTTCATATTTGGATAATTGCATTGGGTTGTGTATCATTTTCTGTACAGAGGTTCCTTCATTGCTGGGAGTGAAGGGTGACAACAAGTCCAAGAAGAAGGTGGCAGGCCGGCCCAAAGGCTCCAAAAGTGAAGACAAAGACTTCAGGTAAATCTAAAAATCACTTATAAAATGGGTTGATAGGTGTGGTATAATAACTAAATACCATGGATATGAACTGAAGTCTAATGTCTTTGTACTAGAGATGCGCGGATGGGTTTTTTTGTCACCCAAATCCACGTTAACAAGTTCATTATCCATCCGCCATCCACCCGCGGTAATTATATCATCCTATTTATAGATCCGCACCAACCGCACCAAATAATTGTTATTTTCCTGACGTTAGTTTTCTTATAAACAATGTCACTCACCACTGTCGCGATGCAGTGACTGTATACAATCCACAACCATGGTAACTACAAGCGCACGTCTTCATTCAGTTCATTGAGTTACTTTCGCTTTCAACCACTTTGTTGCCATGTTGGCTTTTTATAAGCTTTTTATAAGCGACTTTTGTTTGGCACTTGTTGTGGGCTTGTTTTCATAGACCTGGCTGCTTATTTCTCTCGCAAGTTGTCGCAACCTGGCAACACTGGCCGGCTGCAAAGCAACATGTAGTGAGCGGCTATTTTGTGCCTGGTGTAAAATGACGTAATATTAAAATACTACAAACGCACACAGTGAAATTTAGTGCTTTTTAAAAGCTATTATAGGTCTATAGATTGATATCATTCATTTAATTCCCGCATTATTTCACCCGCGGTTTATCCAATATTAATTAATAATTATATTTGATTGACCCAAATCCACCCAAACTGCGGTTAACTGCGGCAACCACGGCTAAAACCGCGATCCGCGCATCTCTACTTTGTACAGTTTTACTTCGCTCGCAACAATAAAAAATCTTGAATCTTGGATGTTGAATCTAACTTTTTTTTTCTATAGTAATGTTACATACCATTAATGCACATTATACACGTGAAAGAGAGTAGAATTCTTTCGTTTTAGCTCCTTGAAATTGCAGCGTCAAGAAAACTATATTTAAAACAAGCAAACAAAAACAAAACAATAAAACAATTAAAATAGCAGAAAAATGTGTACTGAAAATAATACAGTAACACTTACACAATGTTTGGCTCCTTTGTTAGGTTCTGTGTGCAATGGGTCCTATCTCTGTTTTTATATCAGTGATGTAAAAAGTCATACATGTAAAGGTGTTCTTTAATAAGTTGAGAGTGAAACAAAACGAGTGCTCCCCTCCCTCTGGTCCATCTAATCTAGCACTAAATGTCTCAGATCATTGCGACACATGGCTCTATGGTGGCTGTCAGTGTGTCAGCCTGATTATTAGCTTTTCCTACGAATTCCCCACTAGGACTGGGCCATGTGGACAAAATCTAATATCACAATATTATTGATCAAATAACTTAATATTGATATTGAGACTGTAGCTATATTGTGGTGACAATATTGTATGTATGTATTTATTTTTTCTTTTATAGCAGATATACCTGATTTCCCCCCCACAAATATAGAAACATTTGATAAAATAGCATCTAACCACATGAACCCTAAGTTCCCTATTTTGGTCATGTCATAGGTGAAAATTGGGTGAAAATCTTCCAAGCTCTATTGTGAGCTTGCATAGTGGACATTTTTGGGAAAGAGATTATAACTGTCGAACTATATAGATTATAGAAGTACTGTGTATAGGGTTCAAGTAATTTAGTGATTAAAAGATCAACATCTAAAATCCTGATATTGGTATTTATCCTCTCTCCCTCTCTCTCTCTCTCTCTCTCTCTCTCTCTCTCTCTCTCTTTCTCTCTCTCTCTCTCTCTCTCTCTCTCTCTCTCTCTCTCTCTCTCTCTCTCTCTCTCTCTCTCTCTCTCTCTCTCTCAGACCCACATGAAGACAGTGCCTCCAGTCATGTATCACTGCAATGTCTCTTTAAATAGGAAAATGTCCTATTTAACCATTTAACCCTTACTGTTTATTTCCTAAGGGCACACTTTGAGTTTATAATAATACTGAATTATTACTTTGTTTTTGGCTAGTAATGTTTATGATGCGCTAAACATACTCCGCAAAGGACGTATAGGAACATGCAATCATTTTGACTACAATATACAATACTCCTTTGACATATCTGTGCTTTATAGTTCTTAAGCAAAGTGTGTCTGTTCATACGCGGGTACAATACAGGCCAGGGGTTCATGCAATGGTTGAAAGAAACCTAGATTAGGTCCTTATAGTAGGGGGTACTAACCACCAAAAATGGCCAAATCGTTACGCGGCGGATAAAAGCATGAGATTTGATACAGGTGTCCCTTGGGTCATCCTAAAACATCCTAGAAGGGGTGCCCAAAAAAATCTTAAACAGGAAGTGAGTTATGGACAAAATTCAAAATGGCCACCTAAACTGTTGACCGTTGACTCAAAAGACACCAAAAGAATCTCCAAAAAGCATAAAATATGGCACATGTGTCCCTTGGGTCATCCTAAGACATCCTAGAAGGGGTGCCCAAAGGAATCTGAAACAGGAAGTGAGTTATTGACTAAATTGAAAATGGCCGCCTAGTGTTGTCGATTGACTCAAAAGACAACTAAAGAATCTCATAAAAGCATACAATTTGGCACACATGTCCTTTTGGTCATCCTAAGACATCCTAGAAGGGGTGCCCAAAAAAATCTTAAAGGAGAAATCCGGACCTTTTAAGTGTTATCTTTGATGTGTCGTTACTCACCTACCGACGTAAAAAAGTGGCGTTGTTTTTTCCAGAGATTCCCCTGTCGTCATTTTTTCAACCCCCCCCGTTGTCATAATGGGAGCGTGTGGCTTACGCTAGTTGCTTGTTTCTCTCCCAGAACCTGGCAACTTGGTGTTGCCAGGTAGAGAAACAAGCAACCAGTGTTAAATCGTTCGGCATTAGCGGTAGCCTCTCAGGAACTTTCAGCGCATGTTTGACTATCATGAGACTCTACAATGAGTAGTAGTAGAGAAAAAAATTACTTTGCATCGGTTATAATAGACGAATTTCCATAAGCCACGCGCTCCCATTATGACAATGGAGGGGGTTGAAAAAAGGACGACAGGGGAATCTCTGGAAAAA
Organism: Gymnoscopelus braueri; assembly: GCF_963280865.1. Lineage (NCBI taxonomy): Eukaryota > Metazoa > Chordata > Actinopteri > Myctophiformes > Myctophidae > Gymnoscopelus > Gymnoscopelus braueri. The sequence goes on along the minus strand of NC_137608.1, from coordinate 28,746,023 downwards.
AACAACGCCACTTTTTACGTTGGTAGGTGAGTAACGACACATCAAAGATAACACTTAAAATGTCCGGATTTTTCCTTTAAGCAGGAACTGAGTTATTGACAAAATTGAAAATGGCCGCCTACAGTGTTATCTATTGACTCAAAAGACAACTAAAGAATCTCATAAAAGCATACAATTTGGCATACATGTCCCTTGGGTCATCCCAAGACATCCCAGAAGGGGTGCCCAAAAAAATCTTAAACAGGAAGTGAGTCATTGACAAAATCGAAAATGACCGCCTTCAGTGTTGTCGATTGACTCAAAAGACAACTAAAGAATCTCATAAAAGCATACAATTTGGCATACATGTCCCTTGGGTCATCCTAAGACATCCTAGAAGGGGTGCCTGAAATTATCTGAAACAGGAAGTGAGTTATTGACTAAATTGAAAATGGCCGTGTACAGTGTTGACAGATGATGCAAAAGACACTCATAAAAAATAATCTCATAAAAGCATGAAATTTGGTACAAATGTCCCTTGGGTGATCTGAATGCATCCTAAGGGGTGCCAAAAAAAGTTTTAATTGTCTCTCAATGGAAAACACTCCTCCCACACGGGCTGCACTGCTACAATATTCAAATCGAGCAGCCAATCTGGCATTTGGTCCAGAAGCCTGAAAGCTATGCAATCTCTACCATCTCCTGACAAATATTGATGGATTAAAGTCGCTGATTCGTGGACACCTTTATGGACACTCTTGCCAGAGGCTGCTTAAGTTTGTAGAGAACTCAAGTGTGGCTGCAAAGCTGAGCCCTTCTGTTCGAGAAAGTGTAGATGCCGGGATGCTGGGTTACCTTGCAGAGCATTATGCCAATGTGCTGGTAATTGCGAAATGGCACACATGAATACATGTAGTTACTAAACACTAATCACAAAAAAACAGTAATGATCAAGAAGAAAATACATGAGAAGATGGAGTGTAAAACAAGCAAGAAGATGTAGAGTGCAAAATAAATAAGATGCAGAGAGTAAAATAAGAATATGCAGAGTAAGATAAGATGCAGAGTAAAATAAATAAGAATATGCAGAGAGTTAGATAAATAAAGAAGATTCAAAGAGTACAATAAAAAAATAATGCAGAAAGTAAAATAAATAAGTGATGTAGAAATGAAAACAGGAGGTAGACTACAAAATACGGCAGGTTATGCACTGCATAACCTGTCGTATTGAGTCTGCATAATATGCAGACTGCCATGGTCAAATGTTTAAACAGCCATTTAGAATTTCTTCAACATGGTCCCTTCCTAAAAAGTTTAATAAACAAGCAAACAAACAAATAAATAACCCCTTCTAGGATATATTAAGAAGCACTCAATGTACGTACCAAATTATACACTTTTATGACGTCCCTTTATGTTTTCTTTTGTGTCAACTGCTTTAGGCGGTCACTTCCTGTTTAAAACCTTTTTGGGCACCCCTTGTAGGGTGCGTTCAGATCACCCAAGGGACATTTGTACCACATTTCATGCTTTTATGAGATTCTTTAGGTATCTTGCATCATCTTTCAACACTGTAGGCGGCCATTTTCAATTTAGTCAATAACTCACTTCCTGTTTCAGATTATTTTGGGCACCCCTTCTAGGATGTGTTAGGATGACCCAAGGGACATATGTGCCAAATTGTATGCTTTTTGGAGATTCTATAGGCTTTTTGAGTCAATCGCCAACACTGTAGGCGGCCATTTTCAATTTAGTCAATAACTCCCTTCCTGTTGAAGACTTTTTTGGGCACCCCTTCTAGAATGTCTTACGATGACCCAAGGGACATGTGTGACACATTTTATACTTTTTGGAGATTCTTTAGTTGTCTTTTGAGTCAATCGACAACACTAGGCGGCCATTTTCAATTTGGTCAATAACTCACTTCCTGTTTCAGATTTTTTTGGGCACCCCTTCTAGGATGTCTTACGATGACCCAAGGGACATGTGTGCCACATTTTATGCTTTTTGGAGATTATTTTGGTGTCTTTTGAGTCAACGGTCAACAGTTTAGGTGGCCATTTTGGATTTTGTCCATAACTCACTTCCTGTTTACGATTTTTTTGGGCACCCCTTCTAGGATGTTTTAGGATGACCCAAGGGACATCTGTATCAAATGTCATGCTTTTATCCGTCCCGTAACGATTTTTCACTTAGTGCCCCCTACTATTACTATAATGACCAGTATCCAGCCTCTGATTAGAGGGATATTAGCCTAAATATTGTGGGGTACATTTAATTGTTTTTTTTTGTGTGTGTGGGGGGGGGGGGGTGTTGGTCAAATTGAGTTGAAGGAACTGTTTGTACCAGTATTTACATCAATAAAGGCCTTTCAGCAGGAAAAACGTTTTATTGTCTTTTCTAAGCAAGGCGTTGTTATATTGAGATGGAAATTAGAAATGGTATATGCTATATATATATATATATATATATATATATATATATATATATATATATATATATATATATATATATATATATATATATATATATATATATACACACACAGTTGCTGTCTGGCAGAAACCTCTTATCTCCATATTATTTTTTCATTTTTTTCTTAAATTAATGCCCATACTACAGCGTCACACAAAACCATCAAAAGCAGCAGCCACGCGTTTTGAGCTTTTTAGGTTTTAGGTTTTTTTTATCCTCACAAGTAACAGTTTTGAGTTTTCCACCCGACAGAGACGATATATATGACTGATCATGTTGATCTTTCATAAAAGGTCTGCACAACATGAGGTGAGATCCACAGGCATTATTCCACAGCGCACATTTACTGTAATACTGTAATAATTCATTCACATCCAGATTAGATTAGATAAACCTTCGATTAAATTCAAACCTTCGATAAAATTCAAGTGTCCTAGCAGCAACAGCAGTGGGAATGAAACAACAGAGGTACTGGCAAGAGTCAAGAACCAAGCTTGTAGATCTGATTTGCTATTTTGGCTACTCCTACATGAAACTGTCATTCGACCAAGTATAAAATAGGACACTCATTTATGAAAAAGAAAAAGAAGAATAAATTCACAAGATGAAATAAGCAGATACAAGGTTTCAGTCCAACAGTGTGGAGTATTATGATTCAGTGTCCTCTAACATAACAGTGACACGTCCTAAATACTAAAGGTATATTATGTTGTGTTTCAACAGTTGATGTGTGGTTGGTTGACTTGACCAGCTGTGCAGTGGTGTGACTGGTTCAGAGGTGCTCTTGCTTTTCAATCTGTGTCTGGACCTCACTGAATTGAGACCCGGGATACAAGTCAAGTCACCTTTATTTGTATAGCACATTTATAAAACAACTGAAGTTGACCCAAAGTGCTTTCCATTCATAATATCACATAGACCTCTTAAAATACTGCATAGTTAAAAGAAACATACACATCAATACAGGTTAAACACAAGAGCTAAAGCCTCACTATGTAACTTTCTTTGTATGAATAAAATGTATTTTTTTCCAATCTTTATGGTAGAGTATGTTAATACAATATAACTCATTCAATTGGGGTGGTTGTATTTTTTCTCTCTGCTCTTCTATTGAGACATTTAGACCAAGTCAAAGGTCATGTCTCACCTAGATGCAGGATCTGACACGAATTTTGACGTAATGGTCAAGATTCGATTTATCCCCTGAGCAAGCATTAGCTCAATGGCTAAAAAAAAAATCAGAAAACCGGGTTGAAATCCGGGGTAGAAGAGGAAAGTTAGCAATAGAAAAGAAGTGAGTTTTTAAGGTGGATTTCAAATGGTTCAATGGTGGATCTGGACTTTATGTGTAATGGGAGATTGTTCCAGAGTCTGGGGGCAACAACAGAAAAGGCTCTAAAGGATAACGGTCACCTTTAGTTTTATGGTGTGTTGGGGGAACTGTAAGGTGCTTTTGGGAAGATGACCTAAGTGACCTGGGAGCAGGTGGTGCAGTAAGCAGATCATAAATGGTATTGTGGAGCTAAGCCATTCAAGGCTTTAAACAAATATGAAAATGGATACAAGACAAACATTTAATGAAGACAAGCACCAAATGATTTCAATGAAAGCTATGATTTTACAAATAATTATAATCCTAATATGTCATTGATCAGGGTACCCTAGAGCAGTGGTTCCAAAACTCTTTAGCTAAAGACCCACACTAGTGAAAATAGCAAATCTACAAGCTCATAACACGCTGCAATCTTGCAGATCTGCTATTTTCACTACTTATTAAAAGTTGTTTTTGTTTTATAAATGGAAATGATTTTATTTTATTTATGAAATACTTTTGAAAAATGTTGCCAATGTTTTTAATTGATGAAAAGTTGTGATTTTTTAAACTTTTTGTTTAATCTTTTGCAATAATATATATATTTGTTTTATGTAGGAAACAAGAAAAGTGGGATATTTACTCACGACCCATAAGAAATTGGTCTGCGACCCAATCATGGAGCCCGACCCACTGTTTGGGAAACAGTGTCCTAGGGGTCTACTTCTTTCCCTCTACACTGTATCTCTTTAGCAAGAAATTAGCAAGAAAAAACGTGTCACAGCGTCTGCTAATTTCGCCCAATGTTTCGCCCCCAGAATAGGGACCATGGGATTCATCTGATTTAAGAATGTTTTTCAAAATTACTGAACACAGAAATGGAAATCCTCACAGAGAAATATGACAATGCACACAAGCACAATACAATAGTGTGGTGATGTGTTTGTAAAAGCATTTCTATAACAGTGGAAGTTTGTCGTCACCAGCGCCCATACCCTAGGTGGGGTTGGCGAAAGGGCCTACTCTGTGTGGAGTTTGCATGTTCTCCTTGTGTCTCCCAGGGTAGTTAATACCCTCACAAAAACATGTAGTAATACTGGTCACTATACTGCCTCCCCCTGGTCAGCCGGGGCGCCTGATGGAGGGGAAGGCAACTGGTTGGAATAACGTGTTCCTTCCACAAGAAGGTCAGTTGGCTCTCATGCATTGAAGGAGGCATGAGCTCGGCCCTGGGCTCCCTAGGCTGGTGGGGGGACTGTAGTGCCCAGGATCACTTAGAAAATTGGCACCGGGTGAAAAAAAAGGGTTACAAAAATCTTGGTTTAAAGCAATATAAAAAAAAAAAACAGTGGAAGTTTGTCCACTGAAGTGTAGAGCACAGAGGTGTGGCTTGAAGCAGACTTTTCACCATAGATCCTTCATCACTGTGAGGAAGACCATGATGCTCTGTTGAGGTTCTGGATCACTAGAAGCACATTCTTCACACAGTCAGCTTGAATGTGTTTGTGGAGAGACACTGTTTATGTCTTGTGACTTCCGCATGTCTGATAAGCAGATACAGAGATTTAAATTAAACACATGAGACAGATAGATTATACTTGGTGATTTATTTATGTATCGAGTGAAATTATTCACTCGATATTCACATATCTGTGACTTTGAGTGTCAAAAGTAAGTGAAGCTTTGCTTTCAGTATGTGGTGTGAGCCCTTGTGCAGCAAAAAGTGCCTAAAGGTTTGTGGTAAGTGTTGATCAGTGGTGCACATGGACTTGGAGGAAGAATTGAAACGGATGGAGTCACTGAGCATTCACTGAGGTGAAATCACTGATCTCCTCAGCACCAGCTTTAGCTTTCTACTTTGACCCCCAGAGGCCCACCGTCGTCAGTGCCGATGCAAGCAGCTATGGCCTGGGAGGCTTACTGATGCAGGAGCATGATGGGACACTGAAGCCTGTGGCATTCTGTTCCCGTACTCTATCTGATGCTGAACGAAGATACGCCTCGATCGAGAAAGAATGTCTGGCGGGCGTGTGGGCATCAGAACGTTTCTACCAGTACCTGTGTGGCCTAGAGTCATACAAGTTATACACAGACCATAAACCATTGGTCTCATTGATTAATTCAAAATATCTGGATACGACACCCCTCCGCTGCCAGCGTCTCCTCATCAGACTGATGAAGTTCAACCCTGTAGCTGTGTATGTCCCGGTGAAGAACCTCGTCGCCGCCGACGCACTGTCGCGGCAACCGCTACAGAGCACAGAACCGGACAGCCTGGAAAAGGAAGTCCAGGCATACGTTAATGCCATAGAGGAGAGCGTAGGAGTCAGGAGGCCGGTCTTGGAACAGATCAAAGAGCAAACAGAGATGGACTGTGAGCTCCAGTGTGTCCTTAGCTACATAAAGAGCGGCTGGCCAGGTCACATCAAAAGCGTAGCCATATTGGCGAAGCCATACTTCCACGAGCGTGGAACACTGAGTGAGCTAAACAGAGTCCTGAGGCATGGCAAACAGATTGTTGTCCCGTGCAGCATGCGTGACAACATGGTCCAAAAGTTCCACCAGGGTCACCAGGGGCTGACAGAATGTAGACAGCGCTACAATGATGCCATATGGTGGCCCGGTATTGGAAATGACGTGAAAGAACTCATACAGTCATGTCGACACTGCAACATCAACCGACCCAGTCAGCGCAAGGAGCCCTTAATCACTACACCACTGCCGGAGCTGCCTTGGCAGATAATCGCAGCTGATCTCTGTGAGTACAAAGGTCGACAGTACCTTGTCATAATTGACTACTTCTCCAGATGGCTGGACATTCTCAATCTGCCAAAAACAAACTGTGAAACAGTCATTGGGAACCTGAAAAGCACCTTCAGCCGCTGGGGGGTCGCCACGGAGGTCCGAACGGACAACAGGCCTCAGTTCTCTGCGGAGCTGTTCAAGAGGTTCGCGGCAGAGTTCGATTTCCAACATGTCACGTCGAGTCCCTATTGTCCCCAGTCAAACGGCATGGCTGAACGCGCGGTTCAGGCAGCCAAAGCCATCCTCAAGCAGGATGACCCTCACCTGGCACTCCTGTGTTATCGCTCAACACCTACAGAGCCAACAAAGGAGAGCCCTGCCAAGCTCATGATGGGCCGGAACCTGCGTACAACCCTGCCGACCCTCATGGAGAATCTGAAACCTGCCTGGCCTAACCTGGAAAAGGTCAGGAGCAATGACAAGCAAGCCAAGCGGTCCTACGAGAAGTTTTACAACCGCAGGTACTCAACAAGGCCACTCCCGCCTCTTACCTGTGGTGATCGAGTTCGTCTTAAGATCGACGGAGAGAAGACGTGGGCGACAACAGCGGTGGTGCAGCGCGAGGAAGCGACGCCACGGTCGTTCACGATGCAGACAGGCCGAGGTGACACGCCCAGACGGAACCGCAGGAACATCCAGCTGGTCAACAGAGAGACTCCAGCAGAGCCACCAGCGGTCCCGCCGGAACCAGCACCTTATTCACCAGTACACCCTGGTCCGGTACCGCCAGTACTGGACACTGCACAGCCTGTCAGCAGCCACCCAGCAGCAGGGCCTGGAGGTCCTGTTGTCACCAGGAGCGGAAGAGTGGTGAAGCCTAACAGTCGTTATGATAGTTAGATAGAGATGGATGGCATAAGGGCAGAATAATCCCTGCCTCCTCTCTCGAGGGGTTGTGGTACTTTACCCACTCCCCTAGTTTGGTTTTGCACTGAAATGTTTACAGCTAATTTGTGTGTTTCATATTGTTTACATTTACAGTTAATTGTCAAGTTCATAGAAAGACACTTTTGATGCACACGTTAATTTGTATTGAAAAAAAAAAGAGCTGATGTTAATTTTGATGAAAGTTGAAAAACTGTTTTGAATGTTTTGAAAAGATATTGCCTTTGAAAACAAAAAGGGGTTTCTTTACTTAAGAGGGGAGGTGTCACGTAAAGTGAATTGTACATATTATATACCAAGTCTGCTATGCGCATGCGCGCGCCGGTATGCGTGAGTTGTGAATGAATGGCACCTGGTAATAAATCAGTCTAGTGATATACCCTGTGAAACGTGTGTCAGAGCGTCCTGTGTGTTCTAATCTAATGTGATTATGAGTGTATGAAAACGCCACAATATTTATTTGCAGTTCTGTCAGTCAGATGACTAGGAGGTCACTTTTACTGTAGAATGAAGGGCTCACACATTTTTGCATTAACCTATAACGAAGTTCTGACGTCACATCATTATCTCCTGGGTCACAGAAGTATTTTTTCCATTGAAAATACCGTAGGGTCATCTTAGAATCACGTCATATAAGAACTGTGTTCCAAAAACAAACAAATCAGCCTGGCGATGTGGCTCTGTGTTGTTTATGATATTGAGTTACATTTGATAATGACTGTGTTTTGAACAACAAAAAAAAGATTTATTTTGTACTCGGACTTTGTATAAGTTAGTCATTAGATGCTTCATATCCATATTAATGAGTAGAATCGCCGGGCTCATTTGTTTTTTTTTTGGAACAGTTGTTTTTCGCCATGGTGCTATTGAGACCCTATGGTATTTTCAATGGAAAAGGTACTCTGTGACCCAAGGGGATAGCGGCCTCTAGTGGTTCTGTTCTCTATTTAAATATATATTTACAGTTAACCACTTCACTGCTGTGATGTGTTGTGAGCTTGTAGATCTACTGTTTTCCCCAAATTTTCTCCCCAGAATAGGGACGCAAGGGTTCATGTGGTTAAATTGTTGATGGTAGACAAGGGCCCCTGGACACTGGCCCCATTGGCCCAGTCCATAATCCATCCATGCTTAGAAAGACTGAGGGTAAGACCCTGGCAGCCACAGTGCTCTGCTTTATGGTCAAACACCAGAGACATCTCAGGCAGGCAACTTGATCACCTGACTATAACTGACTCATTTATATGTTTATATTTAAAAGTATTCTTGTATTTATTGCCTGATTTATTACAGGGTTTATTTATTTATGTTAATTTCGTAGCCATATTTTATAGCTGTGTTTTTCTTTATTCATATGAAAAAAATATCATGTATTTAATGTCAATGACATTAAATACACTTTAACTACACTCATCTCCTTGATGTACTGAACCACTTTCAACCTGATGTGTCTATTGGCCATGTCATTATCCATGAAAATCAGTCAATTTGAAACCACTGGTGATCTGTCAATGTTGATAGATTGTAAATTTATATTTAGCCATTTGATACACAAATCATTCAGACTGTGTGATGTGTCAGACCTATTAGTTTTATGTTCTAATACCTGTACATATCCTGTGCTTCACAGTTTCAGCATTTGCTGATTCAACCCCCTCTTTCCCAAGGGGATCAATAAAGTTCTAACTATCCATCCATCCATCCATCCATCTGCAGTGAAATTTCTTTCATTATTTCTATCTTTCTCTTTTTTCTTCAGTGACAATTATATCCCTCCTCCACCAGGGGGCGAAAGCAACATTGCATTGACCATTTAAAGCACATGTGCGAAACGCGCTGACATGACCGGAAGTAAGTGCTTTGTTTTTTTTTCATGGCGTTGAAGAAACGTTGTGGTGAAGAATGTGTGATAAATCAGGTAGAATGTGTCAAATAGAGTCTGTACGGTTGTTGATAAATGAAAAGCTGACGTCGGTGGGAGAGGAGATATTGTGTGTTTTGGAAAAACAGCGTGGTGATGTTTGTGTGAAGCTTGTCAGAGTGGTTGTGTTGGAGCGCCTCAGTGCGGCTGCAGAGTTCATGTGCAACCTCTTCCAGAGAGAGATAGAGACACTAGAAACTCTGCAGGAGAGACAAAACAAACTGCTGCACGTGATGCTACAGCCACACATCAAACTACACAGAACAGGTTTGTTAATGCTGCATTTATACTGACACATGTTTACCACTGTTGGACTGTACATACTCATAGCTAAGATACTTAAAGCTAAGTTAACATGTTTACCACTGTTGGACTGTACATACTCATAGCTAAGATACTTATAGCTAAGTTAACAGATGAGTTTTGTTTGCAGTTTGTCCATCACTTCAAAGAGAGAGTAATTCATCCATCCATTTGTTTCTTTTATAGTCTTATGTTTTATTCAATCACCCAATGTCATAATCTGTAATGTAGATAGTTACTTCCCATCCCCGACAGACACTTTGGGTGTGTGTTCTTATTCGTTTTGTCCATAAATGATAAAAAGTTAAAGGTAGGGTAAGTGATGTTTTTTGTTTTTTTGTTAAAAAGGTTCAAGTACTATATTTTGATAGTAATCATTGCTACAGAGCGTTTGTTCGGTCACAGGGGTCTCTCCAGCAGCAGCTATTTAGTAAACAGAATATAGTACATTTTCAGGTAGGTGACAACATTTAAGCCAATCAGGAGAGAGAACTGAAGATGCATTTTCTGTTTAATAAAGAGCTGGAGAGACATGGGAGACTCCTTTTACTGAACAAACACTCTATAGCAGAGTACTAATAAAATATAGAGCTATATAACACTTATCTATTTGGGCAGGCTTCCAGAATAGATTATATGTATAGTAGAGGACCTGGCTAAGATATGTATGATGACCCCAGGGAACAACTTAGGAACTTTGACTAATTCTCTATCCGGGACGAAATACCCCAAAATGACCACGCCCTTTTTAAAATGACCTTAACCGGTGCATTACTTCCAACATGGCTCTATCTGCTAAACCGTTGGAGCTACAGATTTACTGAGGTGCTCAAAATGTTCAGAACACTTATGTTTAGGGAAATATAGAAAAGTGCAATATTTCTAATTTGAAATGTTACGACAGAACAGCAAAAAAACGGTTTTGGCTATAACTTTTGAACCAGATGAGCTATAAATGCAAACTTGGTGTCTAAATCATGTTTTTGACAATTAGAAACATGTTGGAATGCTTATCTTTATGACTGGGTGTGGCTGGACCTCTATTTTACATATTTCAAAGAAATATTAGTTTTGAACATTTGTTTTACTTACCTTAATCTTTGTCATTTTTGGCAAACTTGGTGTCTACTTTATGCTTTTTGAGCATTTGAAACACATTGGAATGCTCATATAAATGATTGCATCCATCTAGATCACTCTGACTTGCTTATTACAAATATGGCCACTATACCAGACATGTTATGTAACATAAAGTTTCATCCAGATTGAGTGTATAAAGTAGTTGTAGGAATGATATCAAATTAAGATCAAACTGGAGAAAACTATTTAATTGTATTAACAATATAATATGATTATAGAACCCAAAGTATACAGCAACAGCCAGTACAGTATGCACATCAATGCTCAGCATACATTGAACACTATCATAATAGTCAAAGGTGTATGGAATTTGAACAATATGTTTAAATTAGAATCAGAAAAGTTAATTGCTAAACAACAAATGGTTGCTAGGAATTGGTCTTGGTGTTACTACAACAACAGAACAGCTCTGCAATAACTGATACATACAGTACTGCACCACCCCCACGCACGCACGTGCACACACACACACACACACACACACACACACACACACACACACACACACACACACACACACACACACACACACACACACACACACACACACACACACACACACACACACACACACAATGATGACTGGTTTTTAATGTCCTAATCATACATCTATATATCGAAATGCAACAGACCCCATGGCCAGCTTTGCAGCATTTGCTGTTTCCACCAAATTACTTTTGCAGACACAGTGGAGGAGGATAACGCACGCTTTACTGGCATCTGCAAGATGGGTCCAGTAAGGTTCCCAGGTTCTGACACTTGGGTGGGAGGAAGGTTCTCAAGGGACCTGGGACCATTTGACCAACATCAGCCTTCCCTGACTATGGGAAAAGGAGTGCAGGTATCTCACAGAAACCCTGGTCACCCTCACCTTGGAGCCTGAAAAGATCAACTCCAATTTCCATGTCCAAAGATTGGAGTGTATGGTCATCATCATATACAGCAAGAGCTGTGGCCACAGCAGAGTAGATGAATCCTGACAGTGGCTTTTTTTCAGTCCCTCAAGAACATTCCTCTCACCCAAGCTGCACTGATTCAGCATGTAAAAACTGCTTCAGACCAGCTTCTATTGGATCAGACCTCCGTCCAACAAAATATCCCAGGTTTCTTTCAATAGGTTGGGCTGGTACTGGGACTCCATTACTAAGACTTGTGAACCTTATTGGATCTAGCAGGTGCCAGTAAAGCTGTTGCTGTTGAATCATTGATTTTGGGAGGACATTTTGAAATTTCCTTTATTTTTCCTTATTGGATCACTAAGCCCAATAGGGCTGCAACAGTTAACAACTTTCAACCTGTTATCTCAATTTTTTTACTTTCAAAAATACCTAAAAGATGGTATCATGTGAGCTTGTAGATCTGCTAGTTTTGCATGACATCATTATATGATAAAGTATGAAGTAGGGCTCTAGTTCTTAATCAGATTAATTCATTTTGTCAATTATAAAATAAATGTTTTTGCGTCGATTTGTTGATATGTATATAAAAAAAAAAAACATGAATTGTTAATCAGCACAGCCACCAAAGATGTTTTGGGGGGAAATAATTCATGATAATTTATTATCTACTCTGTATGTGTACAGCAACCACTCTTGATGCTGCTGTCTGGCCGCTATCTCTCCCCCTCACTGGCAGCTTGACGAACAATTTGTTCTCCCGCCTCTATCAAAATGGTTAATTGTACTAACCATACTCTATCACACTGCAGTCCACTGGTTGAGAAGAGATTTGTATTTTATTAATATCTGTTTTTCAATTATATGCGGAAATTGGACTGCTTATGTGCGAGAAAGGGAAGCCAGTGGTAGAGTTGTTACAGAATACTACGACAGCATTGGTGCCATTCTAATTCAATTATTTCTGTTTTCTGCTGCAACCCAGATCACTTCCCCTCTTTGCAGTCTGTGTGTTTTACTCATGGAAGTAATTAAAACATGTACAAAATATCACTGCTTAAACGTGAGTTTCAGAATCTGCATTTACTTTGATTTTGATTAATTAATGGTACAGGACCTATAAATAGCCTATTATCAACAGTGTGTCTGAAAACTCTGCTGATGCAACAACATTATTGAAATTGCACCGTATTCTCCTCATGGACAAGTTTAATGCGTAGTGGAGTGAGCACAAGTATCGATATACAAACGGATGTTTAAGGGAGTTAATGTTCAAAGAGGTTTTATTTGTCACTCAATCATACAAGTATGTGCAGTGAAATATACAGTCCTAGAATTGTCATAGATACAATATCTTTGTGTGCCATGTGCTATTTTGCACACCTGCTTTCACAGTCCCAAGTCCTAAAACTTTCGTGACAACCCTGTCTTCTAGTCTATATTAGACAAATTTAAAAATTCAGTGCTTTACTCTCATTTCATCTTTTGTCTAGACTTCCTGTACCTCCCTGTGTTTAAAGAGGAGGTTTCCACTGAACAGCAGGAGAGGAATCCTAGTCTGATCCAGGAGGAACCAGAAGCTCCACAGATCAAAGAGGAACAGCAGGAGCTATTTCAAAGACCAGAGGCGGCTGCTGGGTCAACGCTGACATTACTAGCAGTGAAACATGAAGATGATGATGAAAACAGAGACACAGAGCCTCTAGCCAGAACCCCAACTGAACACATGAAAACACAAGCTGATGTAGAGGACTGTGGAACAACACAACCAACTAGTGATGGCCAGCTCCTCTCTTCACACTTTTCTGAATCTAACCCTAAAGACAGTGATGCGAGGGGGGAGACTAGGGAAGATCAGTCGGGTTTAAACACACTGAAATCACACAAGACACAACATGTGGAAGAACAAAGATCTTTGAGCAACCAGCTGTCCCAGGACCTGAAATCATCAAAACAAACTACATCTATGAGGAGTCACACAGGGAAGAAAAGCTTTAATTGTACAGAGTGTGGCACAGGCTTTGGTCAAATGCAAAATCTAAAACGACACATGAGGATACACACTGGGGAAAAGCCCGTTACTTGTACAGTTTGTGCCAAAGGCTTCGGTGATATGAGCAATCTGAAACAACACATGAGGAGCCATACGGGGGGAAAACCCTTTACTTGTACAGTTTGTGCCAAAGGCTTTGCTCAAATGGGTGCTCTGAAGAAACACATGAGATCTCATACAGGGGAAAAGCCCTACACTTGTACAGTTTGTGCCAAAGGCTTTGTTGAAATGGCTCATCTGAAGACACACATGCGATTTCATACAGGGGAAAAGCCCTATACTTGTACAGTTTGTGCCAGGGGCTTTGCTCAAATGGCTCATCTGAAGACACACATGAAGATTCATACAGGGGAAAAGCCCTATTCTTGTACAGTTTGTGCCAAGGGCTTTGCTGATATGAGCAATCTGAAGAAACACATGAGATCTCATACAGGGGAAAAGCCCTTTACTTGTATAGTTTGTGCCAGGGGCTTTGCTCGAATGGATAATCTGAAGACACACATGAAGACTCATACAGGTAAAACAACAACGCCATTTGTAGTGTGTAACAAATGTATTGCCTTGGTCAAAATGCACCTCTTAAGAAAGACAAGAGAGCAATCTGTTTGCTCTCTTGAATCATGAATCAAATAAGGAGTATGAGCTGACACATTATATATCAATACTGAACATATTATTGCCACTGTCTGGCAGAAACCTTGTATATTCAAAACCGTTATTTTCAGGAAATGGGGAAAAAAAATGTTCAAACGGATCCAATGTAGTTATTATTTAGTCACAAGTTCTACTTAATACTTTTCATTGGTTTACTATTTATAAAACTCAAAAGAAAAATACATTTAAATAGTGAAATGATCTCATGTACATGTTCACAACGTATAACATTGTGAGCTTGAAAATCTGCATTTTTAACTACTTTTCTGCAACACTGTCATACAATTAAGTATGAAATAGTGCATTAATTTATGAGGGAAAAAAGCATAATTAAATGACATATGACAAACAAGGTTTTTTCCCGACAGCAACAATATTATCATTCTTTGTAGTACAACATTATATACATATAATAATGACATTAAAAAAGGATCATTTGTGTGTGTGTTCCAGCAGATGACAAGAAGCAGCGACAGTCCTCCTCTGATGGAGACCCTGTTAAAAAGAAGAGCCGAACTACCACCTCTGAACTGCAGGGGGCACCCAGTGACAGTATGGAGGACAAAATCTGTCTTTTTCTATTTTTTAAGTATATCTGCTCTATTAAAGAGTGGAACAATAATAGCCATTACCAGGCCTTACTTTAAAGAGTTTAGATGTCAAGCATTTATTTGTTTCTGGCCATTTTACTATTATTGCTTTTTTGCATCAAACTATCCATTACTAATGGATGATAATTCTTTGATGATGTTTATAGTTATCATTCATAAATATACCACTATTGAAGCATACGATACAGGTTCATTTTTGGATAATTGCATTGGATTGTGTATCATTTTCTGTACAGAGGTTCCTTCATTGCTGGGAGTGAAGGGTGACAACAAGTCCAAGAAGAAGGTGGCAGGCCGGCCCAAAGGCTCCAAAAGACAAAGACTTTAGGTAAATCTAAAAACCACTTATAAAATGGGTTGATAGGTGTGGTATAATAACTAAATACCATGGCTATGAACTGAAGTCTAATGTCTTTGTACAGTTTTACTTCACACAAAAAATCTTGAATCTTGGATGTTGAATCTAACTTTTTTTTTTCTATAGTAATGTTACATACCATTCATGCACATTATACACGAAGAGAGTAGAATTCTTTAGTTTTAGCTCCTTGAAATTGCAGCGTCAAGAAAACTATATTTAAAACAAGCAAACAAAAACAAAACAATTAAAATAGCTGAAAAATGTGTACTGAAAATAATACAGTAACAATTACACAATGTTTGGCTCCTTTGTTAGGTTCTGTGTGCAATGGGTCCTATCTCTGTTTTTATATCAGTGATGTAAAAAGTCATACATGTAAAAGTGTTCTTTAATAAGTTGAGAGTGAAACAAAACGAGTGCTCCCCTCCCTCTGGTCCATCTAATCTAGCACTAACTGTCTCAGATCATTGCGACACATGGCCTATGTAATGGTGGCTGTCAGTGTGTCAGCCTGATTATTAGCTTTTCCTACGAATTCCCCACTAGGACTGGGCCATGTGGACAAAATCTAATATCACAATATTATTGATCAAATAACTTAATATTGATATTGAGACGGTAGCTATATTGTGATGACAATATTGTATGTATGTATTTATCTTTCTTTTATAGCAGATATACCTGATTTCCCCCCCACAAATATAGAAACATTTGAACATTTGATAAAATAACATCTAACCACATGAACCCTAACTTCCCTATTTTGGTCATGTCATAGGTGAAAATTGGGTGAAAATCTCCCAAGCTCTATTGTGAGCTTGCATATTGGACATTTTTGGGAAAGAGATTATAACTGTCGAACTATATAGTATAGATTATAGAAGTACTGTGTATAGGGTTCAAGTAATTTAGTGATTAAAAGATCAACATCTAAAATCCTGATATTGGTATTTATCCTCTCTCTCTCTCTCTCTCTCTCTCTCTCTCTCTCTCTCTCTCTCTCTCTCTCTCTCTCTCTCTCTCTCTCTCTCTCTCTCTTTCTCTCTCAGACCCACACGAAGACAGTGCCTCCAGTCATGTATCACTACAGTGACAGTCTCTTTAAAATAGGAAAGTGTCCTATTTAGCCATTTAACCCTTACTGTTTATTTCCTAAGGGCACACTTTGAGTTTATAATAATACTGAATGTTTATGATGCACTAAACATACTCCGCAAAGGAAATACTGGAACATGCAATCATTTTGACTACAATATACAATACTCCTTTGTTAAGCAAACAATCTAGTGTTTGACATTTCTGTGCTGCATAGTTCTTAAGAAAAGTGTGTCTGTTCATACGCTGGTACAATACAGGCCAGGGGTTCATGCAATGGGTGAAGGAAACCTAGATTAAGTCCTTACTATAATGACCAGTATCCAGCCTCTGATTAGAGGGATATTAGCCTAAATATTGTGGGTTACATTTAATTGTTTTTGTTTTTTTGGGGGGGGGGGGGATGTTTTGGTTGAAGGAACTGTTTGTACCAGTATTTACATCAATAAAGGCCTTTCAGCAGGAAAAACGTTTTATTGTCCTTTCTAAGCAAGACGTTGTGTGTATATATATATATATATATATATATATATATATATATATATATATATATATATATATATATATATATATGTATACAGTATATATATATACAGTATAATGTGCAAATATCACTGAAACCAATCTTACTCCAATTGGCTTAAGGGGAGCGCTATAGCATTTTTTTTTAAATGCAAACTTTAAACAGGCATGAGTCGTGCCTCGTTTGGGTGAAAGTCGTGAAACTTGCCTACACTTGTGCCTTGACTCATGAGGAACACATCCATCACTTTGACCAGTAAGCTCCGCCCTTAGATTGTCCGCAATTTTTAGCATGTTTGAAAAACACTTAAACCCAGGATTTTTCAGCTATTTGCTTCAAACGGTATCACATTTTGAACTCCATGTTCACTAGATCAGGTATGTTGGTCCAATGGCTTCTCGCTTAAACGTGTGCCTTACTTCCTCAAGGTCGCCAGTTCAAACCTCACTTGATGCAGACTTCATTTAAGTTGCATTGCACACAACATGATTGTGTCAATTAATGCATGTGCAATTGTTAAAGATAAAATGCTTATTTGAGAGTATGTTTTTTCATTGTATGACATACTTCATTCTGAAAATAGCCGATCTGCAATCTGACAACTTTTCAGATAGCAACGTGTTTCTTTCTTTTCTTTCTTTCTTTTTCTTTATTTATTCAGGGAAGCCCGTTGAGAGCAAGCTCTCTTTTTCAAGGACGCCCTGATGACAGCATATAAATACAATACATACATAATGAAAAACAATAAGAAACATTTGAATCATATTACAGTGTCACAGATGCAAATAAAATAGAGTTACATGAAGCAGGTGCAATCACTATGTAGTGTGTCCTCGAGAAGCACCCTAAATGTCTCAATTGAGACCAATCGCACCAGTTTCAGAGAATCCTGAAGTTTGTTCCATTTGTGTGGAGCATAATACATGAAAGCAGTCTTTCCTTGTTCCCTGCTCTTACGAGGACTGGTATATATCTAATGTGGGTTTGTGAACGTGTGGAATGACCTGTAACTTAGGTTTCAGAAGCGAGGATAGGTACAAAGGAAGCTTTCCACACAAGGTCTTATAAATAAATAAAATACAATGTTGCTCTCTACGCACTGCGAGAGATGGCCAACCCCCTTTATCATATAAAATACAGTGATGGGTGAGATAATCATCGCCAGTAATAAAACGCAGGGCACTGTGGTAGACTGCATCAAGAGGCTTCGGTGTTGAGAGTGAAGCATGCATATACAATATATCCCCATAGTCAAAAACAGACATTATTACAGATTGAATTATAGTCTTTCTGCTGGAAAAAGAAAAACAGGACCTGTTTCTATAGAGGAAACCTATTTGTCCTCTTAGTTTTTTGATTAGGTTCTCGATATGAACCTTAAATGAGAGCTTGGCATCTAGCCAAATGCCCAGGTATTTATAAGAAGTGACCAGCTCAATTTGTTCACCTTTCAGAGTATAAATACCAGTAAAGGGATTTAAATCTGGAGACCTAGAACAAACCATGCATTTTGTTTTATTGGAGTTTAAAACAAGCTTGAGGTCAATTAGAGCCCGTTGAAACCTATTGAAGGCGGTCTGCAAATTTGCAGTGGCCACTTACAATGTTGGGCCAATACTGTATACAATTGTGTCATCTGCGTAGAAATGGACATCCCAGTGCGGAGAAGGGAGTGCAATATTATTCACATACAGAGTGAATAAAAGGGGTCCCAAAATTGAACCCAAGCCAATGGAGGCTAGCTTCTGTAATAAAATATAATGGTCCACAGTATCAAACGCTTTAGAAAGATCAATAAAAATGTCTGCACAGTGATGGTGATTATCTAGAGCAGTTAGTATGTTATTTGTGACAACTGTTGTCGCTGTCACCGTACTATGACCTAGTCTGAATCCTGACTGTTGGGGTTGGAGTATGTTATGTGTATTCAGAAAAGAACGTAACTGGGAACTGACTAGGGATTCAAGGATCTTGGCTAGACAGCACAATTTTGAGATTGGGCGGTAATTATTTAAATCAGATTGATCACCACCTTTATGAAATGGGATAACCTGAGCTTCTTTCCAGACTGTGGGAATTGCGCCTAAGGTAAGTGATAAATAAAAAATGTGGACAAGTGGTGCAGCAATTCATCTGCACCCTTAGACGTCTTAGTGCATATTTGTGAAAGTGCAGTTAAAACTTCTGAGTGTGTCACTGGTCTAAATGAAAAGCAGGGAGGGGACAAATTGAGTGAGTTGTCAGTGACTGAATCCCTGCCCTGATCTGATGGCGCCAGACTGACAGCTTGCCTATCAAATAGATGGATTGCCAGATAATATAAAATGACCCCACAACCCCACTTTCACTGCTAGTCTGTGTCGGGAGAGAGGAGGCAGGCCTAGCTTTTAATGATTTTACGACCTTCCAGAAACTAGCCGCATTACCTTGTGCCTTGTTGAAACTAGCTAAATAAAATTTTGCCTTTCTGACCATACTGATACCTTTGTTTCGCAAAATTCTAAAAGATAACCAGTCAGCTGGTTCACCAGAATTTCTGGCCTTTGACCAGGCCACATCTCTGTGGCGGAGGGCCTCTTTGAGATCCGCTGAGAACCAGGGACTCGATCGATTTTTCACTCTAAAAGTCTTGTAGGGGGCATGTTTCTCAGTAACAGAATTAAAAATAGTAGAGAATAAATTAAGCGCTAAGTCAGGGTCTTGAGATGAAATTACCAATTACCTGTCCAAATCAGAATAAAATAAATCATGTAAAAAACCCTGTTCCGTAAAAACTTTAAAATTACGTTTATTGATCATCCGCCCCTTAGTTTTATCCGCTTTAGCAACTCTAACACAAACTATGGGGCAATGGTCACTGACACCTTGAGCAAAAACCCCGCTATGAGGGTATTTGGCTGGTCTGTTGGTTAGAGCTAGGTCAATCAAGGTAGATCTAGAGGGGTTATTTATGTTTGGTCTGGTAGTATGTTGGATGAGCTGAGTTAGGTTTAAATCTGTGCATAGCTGTTTCAGCCGGGAAGAATTATTTGAGAGCCAATCCAAGTTCATGTCACCCAGAACCAGAACCTCCGAGGACACATATTTCGATGGCAGCATCCCAAATTCCTCCAGAGCCAAAACTGGCACTGAAGGGGGGCGATAAGTACCAATAACAGTGAATATCACCACCCAGACAAATATCTAAGACAATATATTCAAAACGTTTAGAGATAGATGACATTTCAAGGACATTACAACCCCACAGCTCTTGATTTCCTGTCAATTCTAAAAAGATTATAGCCATTTATAGCAATATCAGCGTCCTGCGTTAGCTCGGTCAGCCAAGTCTCTGACAAGACAAACACATCAGGGGAACCCCCTTTAATCAGAATATTAACAAAATCAAGTTTTAGAGACAAGCTTCTAATATTCAAATGAATAAAGCTTGCAGCTCTTGTGCAGTCTTCAAATCGATGCAATTCACATTATAAATGAGAGCAGAGGGAGTCATTTTAGGAGCAGCATTTATATAAATAAGGTTACTCACTGTGACCCCCGTGGCCTTGAAATATGACGAGGCAGCCGCGTAATGGAAGTAATTCTAATGGCAGTATCACATGTATCATCAACTGAGGGTAAGACATGTGACCACCTGGCCACAAGGGGGCAGGTGCTGTATGGGGGCTGTGAGCTGTGGCAGAACAGACTGTGTGACCGGGGATGTCCATGTTTGACACGGACATATTTGTATGCGGGACCAGTCAAGATGAAGCATGAGCGTCCAGTGTGCGTTGCAAATGAAACGAAAGTTATTTGTTTCCTAAAACACTCGGATGCAACCCAACTTGAGCATAAAAGGTTGGACGAGCCCAAAACAAATGAAAATTATGAATGTAATTAATGTTGCAAGAGGAACAGACTGACTGGAGCCAATAGTGCACATCCAGTAGTCGAGCAAAGCGTGCCTCGAGGCCGTGGGCCTTGTTGATCAGCGGTGGTAGAGCTGTGGATGACTGCCCTTGACTGTTATCCATAGTGGAGATCACTGAGGTGGGCACTGATGAGTTCTGTTGGGAAATGCCCGGCCGTGGTTTGGACACCATAGCAGACCGAGGCAACGGGCGTGGAACACTGGATGATGGCCAGGAGACGAGGTGGACAGCAGGAGCAGCGCGCGCGTCAGGGCGCACGTTTCCAGCTCGGGTGCCCAGGCGGGAGCTGCGGTCGGAGACTACCTCCTCGCGATGACGGGGCGAGGGGTCAACATCTCCAGCTCGGGTGCCCAGGCAGGAGCTGCGGACGGAGACTACCTCCTCGCGATGACGGGTCGAGGGGTCAACATCTCCAGCTCTGGTGCCCAGGCGGGAGCTGCGGTCGGAGACTACCGCCTCGTGATGAAGAAGCAAGGGGTCAACATCTCCATTGCGCAGCAGTGGAATAGGGCCAGAAATAAAGATGTGTTTACCACAGCTAAGGAGGATATCAAGGATGTTTTTAAAGTTGTCTTTGTTTCAACGGAGGGTCGGTTATTTACACCAACGTGAAGGACTATGTTATTGATTGTGGATGGGAGAGAAGCCAAAATAGTGAGGAGTCTATACAGGATAAACTTTATATTTGCACCTGGGTAGCAGTATGTTAGTGCGCTGGGAATACGAATGTTTCTGACCATGGACTCACCAATTATTACCACTGTGGGAGGTGAGGGAGATGGAGTGTGCAGAAGACGGGACTGTCTGGGGGGGCCGTGGGCCTTGTTGATCAGCGGTGGTAGAGCTGTGGATGACTGCCCTTGACTGTTATCCATAGTGGAGATCACTGAGGTGGGCACTGATGAGTTCTGTTGGGAAATGCCCGGCCGTGGTTTGGACACCATAGCAGACCGAGGCAACGGGCGTGGAACACTGGATGATGGCCAGGAGACGAGGTGGACAGCAGGAGCAGCGCGCGCGTCAGGGCGCACGTTTCCAGCTCGGGTGCCCAGGCGGGAGCTGCGGTCGGAGACTACCTCCTCGCGATGACGGGGCGAGGGGTCAACATCTCCAGCTCGGGTGCCCAGGCAGGAGCTGCGGACGGAGACTACCTCCTCGCGATGACGGGTCGAGGGGTCAACATCTCCAGCTCTGGTGCCCAGGCGGGAGCTGCGGTCGGAGACTACCGCCTCGTGATGAAGAAGCAAGGGGTCAACATCTCCAGGTGCGGCAGGTGACGGAGGCATGGAACTACCCCAGCTCTTTACTCTCTTAGCCCTGGGGGAGGACTGGTGATCCTCCAGGAGTGCCCCCAGCAGCTCAAAGCTGTTTCCCAGTGGGATAGGAGGAGAGGCCGCTCGTAGGGTGTTCCTGCAACGTTTCTTTCTGGCTCGTACTGGATTCCAGGCAGCCGCCGCAGTGCTGGGTTTGGACCGTTTGGGTTTGGCACCTAGTACGGGCCATACCTCCTCGTTGAGGACACCATCGGACAATGGATCCATGATCAGAGGCTCCTTTGGGTCCAGTTGACTGCCAGCCTCCAGGATACCGGAGACACAACAAGTAGCTGTAGCAGCCAGGGAGTCGAGAAACTCCTCGTCCTCCCGGATCGAATGCAGGAGCAAGATACAAACCTCCAACTCCTTAATCCTCTCTTCCTGTCAGATACAGCTTTCACAGTCCGGAGTAGAGGTGAGTGGTAGCATGATAGCCACAAAGCCCAGTTTGGGCCCCTCTGTTTCCCTCCAAACTATTTGACAGCCGCGTTGGCACAGCGACCAGCTTTTTGTGATCACGAGCGCTCTGAGCGTCCGATGATAAAAATGTCCAACTGTATGTAAAGTAGATAAAACAATCAATCATAATCTAAGAACATTTTGATTAAGAACAGGCTTAAAAGTGATAAAATAATAGATCTTTAACGAGAGGCGAGAGCTCTACTGGCGTAGGTGTAGACGCTCTGAGCTTGTAGATCGGCTACTTTCACTAGTTTTGGTTCAGAGGAGATGTACAATTTCTCTATTGGTAGATGGTTAGGGAACCAGTGATCTAGAGTAGTTAGCAAAACAGAGGCTTGGTCCGTCAGTGACGGAAAGACTTATATATATCAACAGACACTACTGGGGGCTATCATATCTCTAGCTCAATGAGAAGAAAGGCAGCCTTTGAGTCCGGAGGTCGCTGGTTCGATCCCTGTCCCCGACGATGTGTTGAGGTGATCATGATTTGGCATTTGTAGGCTTACGTGTAGTATTTCTTTAGGTTAGGGATAGGCATAGTTTTACTGAGGTTAGGGTTAGTGAGGGTTTAAAATGCTCATTTGTTAATTGCATGGTCTGCTTTCTCTCAAGTTCAGTCTGTTTCTATGGCTTATTGTGCATATTACTTATCATTGCTTCTTTCTTTCTTCTCTCTGCAATCGCTGGCCCCGTATTATTGCTGCTTGCAGCTATATTTAACTATTAAAACTTACATCTGAAAACTTTGGCCCCTCGCAGTTCCTTCATACTTTAACCTATACACTTGATTCACAATTAAAAAATGCCACCTTACTGTGGACATGCATGCTTGAGATTTTTGTAGTTTTTGAAATATTTAACTTTAAGCGCCCAATGCATTATCAATGGCAATGGCCACTTAACCACTTAAACCCCAGCAGCCGTATTGTGGGGAAAGCTTTCACAGAAAAT
Source organism: Gymnoscopelus braueri (assembly GCF_963280865.1). Taxonomy (NCBI): domain Eukaryota; kingdom Metazoa; phylum Chordata; class Actinopteri; order Myctophiformes; family Myctophidae; genus Gymnoscopelus; species Gymnoscopelus braueri. The sequence continues at coordinate 28,722,367 of NC_137608.1, read as the reverse complement.
GCAGATCGACAAGCTCGCAACGTGTTGTGTTGCAACACGTTTTGATCTTGTCGGTCGGCTATTTTCAGCGAAAGCTTTCCCCACAATAACAGAAAACAGAAAATACACTAGTATAGAGCCCTGAGGGACTCCGTTCAACCATATAGGGTTTAAGTGGTTAAAGGAGAAAAAAGTTAGTAGACCCATGGGAGCCAGAATGCTCAGATGCTGAGTATCCTGTGCCAGGATTCGATCCCATGACATTGTGGTCTGAAGTCAAGAGCTCTTCCAACTGAGCTATTCAAGCACACTAATCTTTGTATATGAAATTGCATGATCATCATGGGCCATTCCCCCAAATGAATTAAAGGCATTTGGCTCATGCACTATACAATTGGGCTTATTGTTAGCATCAGCCAAGAAAACAGGAGTCTATCTCTGTTACAGCACTAACCCCCAGTGAGCCAGATTGTCTCCATGGGGAGACAAATTGAAAGAAAAAAATATTTTAAGAGGTGAACTGTCCCTTTAATGTTGTCATTGTATCAACTGGCCCCTGGCCCCTTGCCATTTTGGTAATGTGGCCCACAGGTTCAGCTGTTTGAGTATCCCTGTACTATAGTATGACCTTGGCTTTTTACTTGGTTTAACATCATACTATAGTATGGTTAATGACTATGGCACTGACTATGGTACTGACTATGGTACTGACTATGGCACTGACTGTGATACTGACATGATACTGACCATGATACTGACATGATACATGTAGGGACCTGGATATTGGATAGGGGGAACTGGCCCAAAAAAGGTTGAGAAACATTGGAAAGTGTGGTGTTAGGAACTGACCCTAGGCCTGTAGCTTGGCTATTTCCTCTGTTAGGGAGACCAGACTCTCTTCCTGCCTTAAACCTGCAAGCTGACTATAGAGGTAATAACGTTCGAGCTGACAATACCATTGCACCACAATACCTTTGCACATTCCACAGGTTTCTCCCAGTGCTTATGAAGTGTTCCATAGGGTGTTAGCGCTTAAAACATCATTTGGATTTAAGATAGGAATATGACCCACAAGCATACAGTAACTAAGGTCTGGGAATCAAACCATGAACCTCTGCACTCAAAGACAGAGGACCAGACCACTGGACCTTCACATACATTGCAGGTGTCTCCCAGTAATCATGTGCTCTTCAGGATGTTAGCTTTCAAAACATGCTAACATACGTCAATGGAAGGCGTGGGAATCAAACACATAACCTGTGCCTTCAGGGACTGAAGGCTACACCATTACACCAACATACTGTTCGTCTATACTAGACTTTTCATGTCTTCTTTTGAGTGTTAGCTTTCAAATCACACTTGCGAGTTAAGACAGGAACTTGGCCAGTAACACATACAAGGTCAGCATATACTATCCCAGGGGTTCTCAACCTTTTCAGGCAGTGACCCCCCAAAATAATCATTATTTGAACTGGGGACCCCCCCCACCCTGACAAGCACAATGTAGGAGTTGGGGCATTACATTTAGTTTGACTCGGTTCCACTGATATATATTATGCGAGGTGTTGTGAGCTTGTAGAATTGTACAATTTAAAATAAGACTCTTTCTTATATTATTTGACAATTTGACCAATGTTTGACCACTTTTTATGGTATAGTTTGTTGATTACTTTTGATGCTGTAATTGCGTTTTTTCTTTTAATTTCTTCTTTTTTGGTCACTTTACTGTCATCTGGGGACCCCCCCTGGGGGTCCTGACCCACTGGTTGAGAACCACTGATAAAGCCTAACCATGTACATTTACCACTGCACCATATAACTATGGAAGGTCTGGCAGAAATCTCTGCACTCAAACACAGAGGAGGAGACCACTGCACCTTCACATACAGTACAGTGCATTGTTTTGTTAGGACTCGGTTAGGGGTTATTTATTTTCTGGAAATAACTAAAAACGATGGAGCTCGCACAAACGAATTTCACCCTATTTTTTACACCTGTAAACCTGTGATGTGACAATAAAACTGATTCTGATTCTGGGGTGGGGATCTCAAAAGCTCGAGGGGTTGCTACTAGCACTTGCTACTAGACTAACAATACACCAGCCTTTGGAAATGAATGAAACGCATTTAATTGGGGGAATCTTTGACCGTTTATTGAATAAAAACACAATTTCCACTTTGTCATAGACAACTAGGTGCGGCTAATAAGGCACAATCCCCAAGAGAAAAGAGGGGCATTCATTACACTACAGAGCTGTTACACTTGAACGTCTCAGTAACAGCACCGTGATTAGAGTTGGCAAATTCCATACATGAGGTTAGTGACCTCTCGAGGCTGAATTTATTAACTTACTCTTTCATGACAGCCAGTTCAACAAGGGTGAATGAGGGATATTACATTACATTCACTATTAGGCTACACACTGTGATCAGATTGTCATATTTAAATAGATGCCAGAGAGCTAAAGGCCTGCTGACCGTGATGGCACGTCCTCCGTATAATAGTTAGTTTGAAATCTGCTGAAAGGCAATTCTGTGTTGCCTAATGGTACATATTATGACTGTTGTCATCACATTATCACTTCAGTTTTCATGCTTTTGTAAATCTATATTTATCAGTGCATAATGCAACCACCTGGATTTGTTGGAAACCAAGCATTTACCGCTCAGCTGACACAAACCCCAACCCCCTGGCCAAGGAATACATGGCTTCTGGTCTTCAGGCATGGTTACTCTGCTACACATTTGATTTAAATTAGTGACAACATGGATGTGTGTACTGTGGACAGATTATTGTTACACAGCCTTTATAATATCTTGTTTTCAGACTGTCTTTTTAAAATGATGTCAGAAAGGGCTTAAAGCAAATGAAATATTACACATTAAAGTTAACTCCACATTTCCCATTTTACAGTCCCACAGTTTCGGCAGCAAACCAACACAAGCTAACAAACATACAAAAAGCAAATGTTTCTGTGATTGTTTGAAGAATTACACAATCTGATGGGATGATTTTTAAGCTTTTAACTCTCCCTGACAAATATCCTTAACCTGTCCTCATGACATGTGAGACTAGAGAGGCTACAGTACATTATGTAGCCTTTAATTGTTGTAATATGATGACAATGCCACACATTAAAACGTAACATAATCATCTTTTCAGCCCCTGGCCTCACCAAATGTATCAGGTTGTTAAACATGGCAGTTCCAGACTTGAGAGGGTGAGGACACATGGATGTATTTTGAGCTTTAACTGGTGCCCTTTCTTTCTTTCTTTGTTTCTTTCTTTCCTTCTTTTTTTGGCCACATTAACTTTATTATTTACATAAATTATTTAATGGAAAAGTAGCCCTCACAACTAAACATTTCATATAATCAGTGTATCAAAACCTCTGTCAATCTAACTGAGGGAGAGAAAAAAGTCTCCGATTCAATGAATGAAAACAAAGCCAGTAGTGGGGGTGACAGTGTTTTAAAAGCAGGTTCCATTCTGGAATTACACACCGAGACTTCCCTTCCAATGATCTTCAATCTACAAGTAGGGCAGCTTTCACAGAAAGCAGTGATACAGTATTCCACTCACTGGTCAGTAGCCTGTGCATCTACAATACCAAGTCAAAACTCTTTTTCTTTTTTTCTTGTTTTGGAGCTCTACAGAGTTTTGGACCTGGCACACAGTTCTGGTTCTACTGTTCTGGAACAGATCGGAATTGATATTACCTCCTTCTGACAGAAAGAATTAGCTCAAATTCTGGATTATGTTTTATTAGCCCATTAAGACTGGGAACGCATACCGTGTCATTTTAGATTTCTTTGGCTATTCAAAAATAGCAGATATACAAGCTCATGGATCTACATGCTATGAGCTTGTAGATCTGCTATTTTAGGAAAATCATGAAAATGTGTGCAAATCTTTGAATATATATATATTTTAAAGCGAACATTTGTAACTCAAATCTTTGAGGGGGTCCCTGGAACTAAATATTTTGAGATGGGGGTCCGTGGCCAAATACATATAATTTTGGGGGTCCTTGACATGAAAAAGAAACATATTTTTTTTCAAAAAAACTGTAGGATTTAGAAGATATTTGTAGAATCCCCCAGAAGCAAAGATTTGAATTAAAAATGTTTGCTTTAAAAAATATATATATATATATTCAAAGATTTACCCAAATGTTCACGATTTTTCGAAAATAGCAGATCTACAAGCTCATAGTGCCGCGCTTGCCGAGCTTGTAGATCTGCTATTTTTTAATAGCCCAAAGACGTCACAGATGCACACAGATGCGTTCCCGGTCTTAAATGGGTTAATTTAACCATTGTACTTAGTTGACCGGGGTCCCCCCTCTTATACTTGGTGCCCTCCTCTTTCCCTCTACACCAAACCGCACCGATTATTTTTTTGTGCCAAATGTTAGCCTATACGACATTAAGACATGGGGGACGGACTGTAGGGGTCAAGTGGTCAATTAAACCAGGCTAGTCCCCTTTACTGTATATCCAAAATCACTTTTTCAAGGGGGACTTGGATTGCAGGCTTCTTCTAGGACTTCAGGCTCCATCATCGTCTGTGCTCGTGTGATCTCCTCGCTTCCTGCCCCACTTCCTTTTCCCACAAGGCAAAGGATTTTGGGGCTTATATAGTCTGGAGCAGAGACAGCGTGTTGTGTGAAACGGGCCCATGCCGTTTTTCTTGTGTAGAGCAAACACACGCACGGCAGTGTGCCCCCCCCCCCCCTTACAGCTTGATGTCCTGTGATTCTGACATCTTAGCAAGTGTCTTTTTAACCCGCAGCGCTGTGAGCCGGGAGGCGGGGTTATGAGCCCAGCATTCTGTCATCAGCTTCCCCATCTGTCTCAGACACTGCAAAGAAAGACATGGAAAAGATGACGTTAGGGAAGAGAAATACCACCCGTGTGTGTGTGTGTGTGTGTGTGTGTGTGTGTGTGTGTGTGTGTGTGTGTGTGTGTGTGTGTGTGTGTGTGTGTGTGTGTGTGTGTGTGTGTGTGTGTGTGTGTGTGTGTGTGTGTGTGTGTGTGTGTGTGTGTGTGTGTGTGTGTGTGTGTGTGAATATGAGAAACAAACAGGACAATTTTCTTGGCCCTCACAAAATAAATGGCTGTTTTATAGTTTAAATTCTAGATTATTTCTGGGGCTTTTTTTTGCCTTTATTGATAGAGAGAGACGGGGAGTGACATGCAGCAAAGCCCGCCGGGATCGGGACTCGAACCCGCGACGCGACCCACTGTCAGGCTACTTTGGAGCCTAGGTGCCGGACCACTACGCCAGCGGTCCGGGCCTAAATTATTTTTTTGCGTTAGGCCTAGGCTGGACTCACACATGCGCTTCAGCCAACACATCTGAAACGCAAGCTGAGAGTTCAAAGGCATCCATTTCCCATTATTACAGTATGTGGGTATTGCCGGCAGAGTGCTAGCTTTTAGCTATTGGAAAAAAGCAAGCGAAATGGCTGCCAAGTGCGGTCAATGCACCTATACAACGCACCTGACACAGTCATGCGTATGAGTCCAGCCTTACAATTAGAAAAATATTCAAGTTAGGGTTACGGGGAGGTAAGGTTAGGGTTGGAGTTATGCCCGTTTTATAATTAGTTACACAACTGAAAATAGTCGATCTACATGCTTACGCGTTGTAGTGTGAAGCGGTGTGAGGTTGTTGATCGGCTAGTATGACTCAGGTTTTAGGGTTAGGGGTAAAAATGGCAACAACAAAAAAGGGCTAAACTTATTAGTATTTATAAAATAGGCTTCCTAAAATGTTGATGTCCTCTTATTTGTATAGTCGCGCGCACACACACACACACACACACACACACACACACACACACACACACACACACACACACACACACACACACACACACACACACACACACACACACACACACACACACACACACAGGTGTAACTCACCTCATCACTGGTCCATCTATTAGGGAATGAGGGTCGTAGTTTCTTGATGCACACCACCTCTCGCATATCTTCATATGAAGGGTCAGTAGGAACTAAGTCATGGTAAGGCAACTGGTACTCCTCAAGGATACCTGCAATGCAAAAGCTTCCAATTTAATAGCAACTCACTCTTGGTATATACACAGAATGCAATGCATGACAGCACATGTACAACCAATTTACTAATTTACAAATATTTTGTTGAAGTACCTCCTGACACACAACGCCGAGCGATCTCCCAGAGGATGAGTCCGAAGCTATACATGTCGGCCATGATGTACGACTGAAAATGGCTCCTGTTCAGTGTCTCGTCCAGAACCTCGGGAGGCATGTAGCGCTTGGTGCCCACCCTGGTGTTCGGTGGGATGTCCACCTCATTAGTGTCACTGCCAAGAAAGAGACACGAGTAAACAACATGTACCGTACGTAGACTTTAATTTACAAAGGGAAAGCCATTCTGAAGCAAACAGCTACTGCACTCTAACTGCAGCAAATCATTTATTAAACTAAATCTGGATGTAGAATCTTCCATTTCTATTTAGAACCCCAAGATCCACCCTTAAATTAAAGTTTGCACAGGTTACATGAGCCTGAGCACACATTGTAAATCCAGTTTAGGGAGACTTTTTGAGATACAAACGACAACTCTTGTCGATGAAAATAATTGTCTGTCATGAAAATAATTATGCTCACCTGATGAACTTGACTGCCAGCCCCAGGTCAGCGATGCAGCAAGTCCCATTTCGTTTGACCAATATGTTCTTGCTCTTCAGATCCCTGTGAGCAATTGCAGGCTTGCCCTGGGTGCCGAAGATCTCTGTATGGAGGTGGCAGAGGCCCGACACGGAGGAGTAGGCCAGGCGCAGCATGGCTTTATTGTCCAGGGTGGTGGACTTGAGGTAGTCGTACAAAGAGCCATTTTCATGATAGTCAGTGATTAGGTAGAGCTGAGTGCAGGAGCCATTTCCTTTAATGTCAGCTGCAATGAAGCCTATCAGTGAGGAGAGAGAGAGAGAAAGGTTCAAGGTGGTTCTTTATTGATGCTTGATCTTGTAAGAGTGAAACATATTTTTGTTCAACTTCTTCAGACTTTGCAGCAGCATACTGTAATAATAGTAATTAACCCATTAAGACCTGAGGCGATCCTTAAAAATGTTTTTTGAAAAAAAAAAAATCAAGATTTTCCAAAAATAGCAGATCTCCAAGCTCATAGCGCTATGAGCTTGTATATCTGCTATTTTTGAATAGCCAAAGAAATCACAGATGCGTTCCAGGTCTTAATGGGTTAAAATGAAAAAAGCAAACAACCAAAGACAGTAGGCTAATAATGAGGGAATTAAATCAATGTATATACTACGTATACATAATGTATACAACAATGGCAACGTATATACACAACAGATAGGGAAGAGAAGCAGTTTTTTATCCATTGCCCTCCTAGCGCTTAAGGTGCCAAGAAGATGAATTTGTCCTGGGTTTACCGCCCTCTAATGTAAACGTATGAGCATGCAAAAAGAATGCAGGCGACGTAAAGTGACTTGTGCCGCTTACTCTCCAGGATGACAGCATCTAACGTAAACGGCAAGACACCTTAGACTGGGTGGTCTAGAGATGGAGTTGGTGGGAGACATGTTTTCATGCTAACCTATGATTAAGTATTGAGCTAGTCACTGTGATGACTAGTGCTGTAGAAAGTAGGATAAAGAGAGATCAGAGAGAGGCTAGTATGAAAGGGAGACAAGACAAGGTGAGTGCGTTAATAACACTGTTTAGGATACAGGGGACAATTCTGAAGCGAAACAGGGGAGACAACAGAGAGAGAGAGAGAGAGAGAGAGCGGCCTCCTCACCCAGTATGTTCTCGTGTCTCATCAGGACAGTCTGGTAGATCTCCGTCTCTCTGAACCAACTGGCCTCCTCGGTGGTGAAGAAGACTTTGACGGCCACTCTCTCTCCTCTCCACCTTCCCATCCACACCTCCCCGAACCGCCCCTTCCCTATCTGCTTCACCATCTGAATCTGCTTGGCAATGGTTCTCTGCACCTGGGGAAGAGGAAGAAGCACGGCCAGAGGTGAGACAGATAGTACAGAATGAAATGGTGGTAAAATAAGCATGAATTGACCATACTCAGTGGTGGAAAAAGTACTCAAATGTTTTACTTAAGTAAAAGTATCAATACTGCAATGTAGAAGTACTCTGTTACAAGTAAAAGTCCAGAATTCAAAATGTACTTGAGTAAAAGTACAAAAGTATTGGTATCAAAATGTACTTAAAGTACCAAAAGTAAAAGTACTAAATGTTAAAAATAGCAGATCTACAAGCTCATAACGCGCCGCAGAGCTTGTAGATCGGCTATTTTCAAATAGCCTAGGTATAAAATAGGGTTGATGTGGTTAATGTATGTTTCATAATGTAATCATTCATATCTGAAAAGTAACTAGTAACTAAAGTTTTCAAATAATTGTAGTGGAGTAAAAGTACAATATTTGCCTCTGAGATAGTAGTGGAGTAGAAGTAAAAGTATTGGAAATTGGAAATACTCAAGCAGTAGTACAAATACCTCAAAAATGTACTTAAGTACAGTACTTAAGTAAATGTACTTAGTTACTTTCCACCACTGGTATGAGGTAATAGGAAAATGGTTGCGATTTGAATATGGTCCATTACAACGTGATCTATATAAAGGGTAAGGGCCCTTACAAGGGTAAGGGCCCTTACACACCAGGAGTGTGACAAATAAACCATCAAAAAATGCATCTCTCATCAAGCTCTTAATTGGGTGATGCCTCATTCATACCGGTTGATACCTTCTTTTTGTGGTGACAAAAATATACCTTGTTTCAAGAAAACATTACATGGCCCTTGCATTCTGTGTGGATGCACTGATGACACAAACAGCAGTTGAAATTCATACAAATCAATGGAAACAAAATAGACCCTCCTGATGTGTGAGGAGGCTTAACTCTTTAAGACCGGGAACGCATCTGTGTGTCGTTTTTAGATTTATTTGGCTATTCAAAAATAGCAGATATACAACCGAGTGCCGCGCTATGAGCTTGTAGATCTGCTATTTATGAAAAATCATGAAAAGTTGTGCAAATATTTGACATTTTTTTGCTGACATTTGTAACTCAAATCTTTGCTTCTGGGGGTTCCTGGAACTAAATATTTTACCAATGTTCGCTTAAAAAAATATATAATCCAAGATTTTGCTACGAATTTTCACGATAAAAAAAAATTAGCAGATCTACAATGAGCTTGTATATCTGCTATTTTTGAATAGCCAAAGAAATCAAAAAATTACACACAGATGCGTTCCCGGTCTTAATGGGTTAATGCTGAAATCAAACACAATTATGAATTTTATGATTTGATTCAATCATCAAGTGCTTTCTAATAATATATTTAAAAAAATAGCGTTAATTATAGTATTCATTTCGTATTGTTACTTAGAGTGCTATTTTAGTTGATGTTTCTAATGGAGTCATTACAATGTCATTTTGTTCTGCTGTGCATCTTATGTAAAGCTATGACAATAAAAGGAACTTGAACTTGAACATTCCCCAACTCCTTCAAGACATGTTCATACATTTAATCTCAAAGACACACCTTGCCCTGGCACACTGCCTCGATGTGTGTGTGTGTGTGTGTGTGTGTGTGTGTGTGTGTGTGTGTGTGTGTGTGTGTGTGTGTGTGTGTGAGTGTGTGTGTGTGTGTGCCACTGAGAATGTCGTCTTTCTCAAATGTGAGTCGGATTGTCATCTTAAACTCAACAGGCGTTAAGAGGCTGTATGTAGTATGTGCGTCTCACCAGTAGGGGGAGCCCTGAGCCAGAGCCAGAGCTCTGAGACTGCTCTATGAGGTCCTTGAGTGATTCCCCTTGGGGAATGTAGGTCTCATCCTGCTCCAGACCAATACTGTAGCGCGGACGAGACTCCTGGCGCTTATACCTGAAACAAACAAAGTCAAATCATACATACAGTCAGCGATCGATTTGCACGGGGAGATGGGCGGGGGAATTGATGCCTCTGCGTTTGACCCCCCCCCCCCCGGGTCATTATTTTGTATTGCTAAAGGGGATGTTTTATCACTGATTCTGGTCAGACTGAATTCATGACATGTATTAACTTTTGGTAAATGTAGACTGTGAATCTTTTTTGGTCAACGTTTTCCAAATTTGTCAAGAAGAAGTATATACGTAGGTTAAGAAAATGTCCCCTCCTCTGTTTTTTTGTTTTACAAATCAAACCCTGTATACAGAGCCAGTTTATGACATTTCATCAATTCATCAAAATACATTAATAATAATAAGGCACATGTCTGTGTTTGTCTATGAGCTTGCATGTGTAGTTGTGTGCGTGCATGCTACGTGTACGTGTGTGTGTGTGTGTGTGTGTGTGTGTGTGTGTGTGTGTGTGTGTGTGTGTGTGTGTGTGTGTGTGTGTGTGTGTGTGTGTGTGTGTGTGTGTGTGTGAGCTCCTACCTCAAGTAGCAGAAGATGATAATAAGAACCAGTATGATGCTGCAAACGGTTACTGAGATCAACAACGCCATATAGTGGATGTCTGGAGAGAGATGGAGGGAGAGAGAACAGGGAAATGGATCAATGTTAAAGGGTAGAATAAGAATACAATAAAATGACACACCGCACACCGTCTACACTTGCACAATATGAACTTTATTTAGGCAAAGTAAATAGACCTTCCTCGGATGCTTGAAGAAGTGTAGACGGTGTGCGGGTCATTTTATTGTATTATATACGTCTGATCCCTGCCTACGCACCCGTCTCTGAGCTGACCAGGTGTGCATAAGACTTTTTGTTGTTTCCAAAGGGTAGAATAAAAAAAGAGACATGAGGAAAGAAAGAAAGAAAGAAAGGATAGTGAGAAATCTACTTTCTGTCAGAGATCCAAAACAATGGCTCAACAACAAAAAAAGATAAACCATCTGCCTTCCTGAGAAAGAGTGAAAAATGGAAAGAGAGAGAAAGAGAAACCCTACAAAGAAATCAGTCAACGCTACAACACGCTTGAAAGAGGCAGTGTAAAGTAAATCAAGTACAAATCATATTTCACTCATCAATTTTTCATTTTCTGCTGGCACGCAGCCCTGTCCCTCAAGACCCCAGTCAGAAGTGAGAGGAAGCCGAAGGCTTAGTCAATGAATTCCCTTCCTGATCCTCTCTGATAGGGTTTCAGATTGATGACTCTGCCTTCGGTGCGCACTGGGAGTTCTGATTTCCCTGGGAATCTAGGCTTACTGTCTCTCACACATTACACACATGCGCTAAAGAAACTCACACACACACACAATGCAGATATGCGCACAGACACATGCACACACAAACATGTACAAACACACGTAAACACGGACTACATGCACACACACATGCCCATACACACATATAACCACATACTAATCACAACCTTTGCATGCGTCCTCTGGGTTGGGTCTATGTGCACCAGTGACCAGAAGAGTATAGAATCCAGAGTCTTTTAAATTTAACTCTGATAGGGGGGAAAAGCAAGGTCTTATGCACACCTGATCAGCTCAGAGACTGGTGCGTGGGCAGGGATCAGACGTCAGAATACAATAAAAATGACCCGCACACCATATGCCTATTCACCTGTTTCCTAGGCTGTGTGTTTTCCACTTCCTGTCGATTTCATTGGATATCATTGGTCATTTGACCAGTTTCATTGGATTTAATTGGATCAAATCGACAGGAAGTGGAAAACACACAGCCTAGGAAACAGGTGAATAGACCATATTCACACGGCGGCCATATTGCTATTAAGTCAATGAAGTGCCACCCCAGTTGCGACGGCTTCAATGTTAAATTCCAAAATGGCCACCGTGTGAATATGGTCTATAGAAGATCTATTGACCGAAACGTTGCCTAAATAAAGTTGTCCTTATTGTGCAAGTGCAGACAGTGTGTCATTTTTATTGTATTCTGAACTCTGATAGGGGGGAAATGTATCATTGCGGTCACTTTTTTAGTGATGGATTTGACTGTGTAGTTTCATGACAGCCTAGAATCATCTCTCCCTCTCCTATCTATATATGGCAACACCATATTTCATTGTATTCTCTTTCTTGTTATCATATTTACAGTATTAGAGAAGTAGTATGATAGAGCGAGAAAGGAAGGGTGAGAAAGTGAAAAGACAGACAGACAGACAGACAGACAGACAGACCAGTGTTGATTTTGACAGCAATTTTTTTTTTAGTTTTAGTCATAGTCTTTTGAATAAAATTCCATTTAGTTTTAGTCATATTTTAGTCATCTGAAATCTTTTACTGTTAGTCTAGTTTTAGTCGACTAAATATCATAAGATTATAGTCGACTAAATCTGCAGTTGCTTTAGTCGACTAAAATGTATGTTGGCGGTGGCTTGATGGCGTCGTAACGGCTGATATTACACTTGGTTGCATGCTGAAAATAGCAGATCTACAAGCTCACAACGCGTCGCAGCGTCTGCTATTTTCAGAGCACAACCCCCAAGCGCAACCAAACATAAAATGACTTGTCTTCTAGTTCTACTGGATCTCTTCATCACTAGATCCCTCACTAGCATTTTAGTCTAGTTTTTATTTTTGGACGAAATTGTCAATATATTTAGTCTTAGTTTTAGTCATTGCAGTTTTTATTTAGTTTTCGTCAGTGATAAAAGGTAGTCGACGAACATTTTTCGCCATAGTTTTAGTCGACGAAATCAACACTGAGACAGACAGACAGACTTACTGGGTGTTTTGATGGGGGGCAGGGTGGGGTACAGGTCTCTGTTACAGTAGTCCTGCTCTCTGCAGCACTGCAGTGATCTCCTCTGATTGGTGTCCTAGAAGACAAGACAAGACACCAAACACACATGAATTCACACACAATCACAGCCCTAGATTTAATTAATAGCCTCGTGTTCCAGCCTGTGTTTCTGTTTCATAATGACATGATTTAATTACTACCTCTCTCTTTCTCATGAGTTCTCGTCCAAATTGCATTTTAGACACTTTGAATCACTGTGAGGATCTCAGTTGTCATTAAAGACAATCAGGACATGATATTAACCCATTAAGACTTGGAAGGCATTTGTGTCACTTTTTGATTTGAGCTAAAAAGCATTATTTTACACTTTGGCTATTCAAAAATAGCAGATCTACAAGCTCATAGCGCGGCACCGAGTGCCGCGCTACGAGCTTGTAAATCTGCTATTTTTGAAAAATCGTGAAAATGTGTGCAAATCTTTGAATATATTATTTTAAAGCGAACATTTTTAACTCAAATCTTTGCTTCTGGGGATCCCTGGAACAACATATTTTGAGATGGGGGTCCGCGGCCAAATACATGTCATTTTGGGGGTCCTTAACATGAAAAAGTTTGCGCACCACTGATATAGAAACATACGTTTTTTTCAGAACACTGTTGGGAATTAGAAGACATTTCGGCTTCAGGTCTTAATGGGTTAAATAACATGACATGCGAGCTACGGTAGGAACTAAACAAACTTGCTTTAGGAGATAATTGCACTATAAAACCCAGATAGTGATAGTGTAAAAAATGGATGCTTTGCTTACGGGGTTAAATGAAGTGATTTTCAATGTAGGCGTATACTGCTGATTGCACTCACCCTACATTGAAACTCGGAGCCTTCCACCCCCAGGCAGCCTGCCGTCAGCACCGGTACCCCTCCCTCATCGTCCACCATGGAGAAACAGTAGCCATTGGTGCTGGAGATGAGATATATCATCATCATCGTCATCATCACCATGACTCTTGTTAAAATCAACAGCATCCTTAAGTAGTAAAGTAAAACACTTATGTGTGTGTGTGTGTGTGTGTTTTCTCACTACCAGCATACATTGTTGGATTGCATCTTGTCGTATGTGTGTGTGTGTGTGTGTGTGTGTGTGCTAGCCTGGGACCAGACGAATCTGCCGGTGCAAAAAGAAAAATTGCCCTCGGCGATTTGGGTCTGGCACCGCTCCGTTGTGAATCCATTTCCTGCTCCAGAAGTCTGGTGTGACCAATCAGGGCCCAGTATTCAAATATGGGAGACTGTGATTGGTAGTTGGATGTAGGTCTAATCAGTTGCGTCCAGAACCATTGCTTTGATGCCGCCCCCTTGGAAAAAAAAACATCCTCATAGAAGCACCAGACTCATATCCACGCAGTGATATAGTCTGGCTATGCGAGGCTACGTGTGTGTGTGTGTGTGTGTGTGTGTGTGTGTGTGTGTGTGTGTGTGTGTGTGTGTGTGTGTGTGTGTGTGTGTGTGTGTGTGTGTGTGCGCGTGCTTGCTACCTGCATGTATTGTTGGATTCTTCAGGACAGTGGTGGGAACAGTGACACCACAGCAGTCTTTCAGAGTTCAAAATAGGAGCTGTGCTCCCGCCGGTCTCCTTCCCGCTCTCTGCTGCCGCCCTGCTGGATGCTCGTAGCAGCATACTGTCCAATATGTTAGCTAGATGAGATAACGGGAGACAAGAGAGGAGATTCAGTGTCAAATCCAGTAACCACATCACCTATTATAATAACACAACACTAAATATCACTGGAAAATAACTTGAAGTTAATTAAGCCTTTTCATCAATTCTTGATTAATTGAATACACAGGACCACAATGGAAACAAGCCCTCAGGGCTTTTTGTGTTATCCTTTTAGCATTATTGTATAACTGTACCTCTGTACTTTTTGTAAACTGTTAACAAAGAATCAATCAATCAATCAATCAATCAAAAGCCCTATACTTCACCATAGCTTAAATAGCTAAAATAACTGATCTACAAGCAAGTATATCTGTTATTTTTGCTATTTCGGAGGGGAAAAGAAAATTAATTTGAAAAAAGTATCACTAAAAAGATTATGAAAAAAACAACAATTACATAAAAATGTGTCCAAGATAAGGATGCCAGGTTTAAAGTGGTTAAAAACAATGAAAATACAGTATTGGGGGGTGGGGGGGGGCTCAGTCTTTGAAGGACACTATAAAAAAGTTTCAAATGCATTGCAGATCCTTCTTCTACAAATGATACAGTGCATCCAAGAACTGGAACAAATCCATTCCAGTATTCTCTAGTTATCCGATTTCAAAAGAGCACCTGTTTGTCACTCGAGGAAAGGAGAGAAAGAAAAAAAAAGGACGACGGAAGTGTCTTTCATTCATGGCTTTTGAGATATTATTCATTCTGGCACGATCATTGAGACCAGATGCTTCACAGCTGCGAGTTAAGATGGTCCAAAATAAGCATTACTTTCCTCTTCTAAATATACTAGTAGCACACATACACAGTTCTCTTTCTATCGCTCCATTTTATTCACTATTTCAGGTGAAAATGCCATGTAAATGCAGAACAAATAGATATATTTCATTTATTTTCATGCCATGTAAATGCAGAACAAATATACAGATTTCATTTATTTTCATGTCATATAGGATCTCTCCAGGCCCAAAATACTTTCAGGTTGTGACCCATACAGTAGTGTATGTAAATATAAAATCTGTAGTACGTGTAATAAATAGTCTTGAAGACAATGTGACAATCACAGTCCATACAAAAGTGGACTATGGGCTGGTACTAAAGGAAAGCCATAAGGGCTTGATCCAATGCCAAAGGCCCTCATGAAGTGTTTGATTTGCACTTGAACTTTCAAATACAACAATGGTGAACAGTCTCAAATACTGTAGTTGGATACACGCGATGCTAATGAACGGCTATTTTAAAAACACCATGAATGCCTACACGAAAAATATTAGCATTGTGATCTCACTCACTAAAGCCTATTTCGTTGCGCACCAAGTTACGCGCAGTTAGCAGATCTACAAGCTCACAACACGTTGCAGCAGGGTGCTCAACGAGTATAAATCACACCCGTAAAAGAGGTTTTGAAAGCAGATGAAAGAAGAAGATAAAGAGATAGCCTCGGAGATAAAAGCCTGATCGCCTCGTTCACGCAAACCAAACAAACATGGGATTTCAGCTCTATAAGATCAGAGTTCAGAAAGATGGCACTGAGACATGAAGATTTGGCTTCTTTAAAAAGGACAGGATGCAGATTTTCAGAGTGGTTGTGTTCTGTCAATCAACAGCTAGAGGACAGGCGATCTCTGCTCTTTCATCTGTGCTCAGCTGTCTGTCACAAAACATCAAAGCACATCCTCTGGCTTAAATGGTGGAACTCTAACTCTCTCTCTCTCTCTCTCTCGCGCTCTCTCTCTCTGCACCTCACACCCACACACTCACACATACAAAGTCTGTTGTTCTGTTCCCCTTGACCGCATTTTCTTTTAAAATATTTTCACCATTGGCACAACACTACACTTCTAAAGTACGCACAAAAACAGATAATCACTTGAAGTGGTGGTTGGTGACAATGAGCTGCTGATGGAAGTCGTTACGTTTACCCGCAAATTTCAACTTTAAACAGCTCTGAGCATATCAACAAACTCTCTCTCTCTCTCTCTCGTATACAGTCTGTGTGTGTGTGTGTGTGTGTGTGTGTGTGTGTGTGTGTGTGTGTGTGTGTGTGTGTGTGTGTGTGTGTGTGTGTGTGTGTGTGTGTGTTGATAGGTTCTTGGTTTACCTATGATCCTAGACTACCATTTCTATGCATTTGACGTGTTTTCCTTGCTTACTGTAAATCGCTCTGGATTAAGATCATCTGCTAAATGCCTAAATTGTAAATTGTAAATTGAAGAAACACTACATACAAAACAGAGCAATTACTGTACCTTTAAACACTTTTGAGAAAATTGAAAATGTGTAGAAACACTGTACATACAAACAGAGCAAAACACTTTTGAAAAACAGCTGCTTTGCTATTTGTGCACAATTGTGCAAAAGCTTATCCCAAGCTAACCTTTCCTATGTGGATATATAGGCTCACTATTTCCGACAGTATGTATGGTTTTATAAGTTAGACTTCCCTCAGTTGCAATGTAACAGCTCTGTGTATCATTTCTATTCCTTTTAATTGTACATACTATTTTGTTTTGATTGTATTGTTCCACTTTTGCTTTGGCAATGTAAACGTATATTTTCTCATGCCAATAAAGTATAAAATTTAATTGTGTGGGTGTGTGTGTGTGTGTGTGTGTAGCGATGCACTAGCAGCCACAGTAAAGTGCAGAGTGTTATTTTACCCTCACGGGTCAATTTCTACACACTCTGAACACTGGTGTGAGCAGTGAACATAATTCTATGTCGATCAGTCAGTGTGAAGAACTTTGACCTGTTCCTGTATATATTTAGAATAACCTTTTGTTATATCTCCCCTGTTAGTATCCTCTTTTTCTTTTATCCCTCCAACAGCGCAAAAATGTGTCAACTTCACATATGATACACTTCGTTGTCAATGCGCCGGGTCGCACAAACTGGTGTTATGTAGACAGCGCACTGTGAGAGCGCGAGAGTGGGGCTTAAAGAGGTCACATCAACAATTGACCGATTTGACAGAAAGGGAGCGAGGACGAGAGAAAAGAGGGGGAGAAGAAAGGTGGATTAACAAATGAGAAGTGACAGAGCTGCAGGAACGGGGTGGGCAGTTTAGTAGGAACTATAGAGGGGGCTGGAGCAGAGGCCACTGGCCTTTTCTACACCCCCCCTCCCCCTCCCCCCCAGCTACTGCTCACCCCATCCCACTACCCCAATGCTCTCCCTCACTTTGTCGCACTCGCTGTGTGCGTTAAGGGCTCATTTATACTTCACCATACGATCGCGTATGATGAAGAACACATTTCCAGCAGGCCAACTTAGGGGTGATAATTAATTACATTTTAAAATGAAACTGGTTCAATTAAAACTTTGAATAACCTAAAAAGTCTGCTATCACTTGCCAAATCCCCCAGAGAACTTTTGATGTGATATTCAATGAAATGACACAGATGTACAAAAACCAATTACTTAAATAACTAAATAACAGTATTAACAAGCCTTCTGCTTCGTCTTATATACAAGTGACTTTATGGCAAATTGAAAGGACACGGCTAGTAGCTTTTAATTTGTTTAGGTTGACATTTAGAACTGACAAAGCATTACTGTACTGTAGTGGGCCAAATGTTGCCAGTGCAATGAGAAACCTTGTTTCTTTAACTATCAACTGTAGGCCCATGTATTTTTTTATGAAAAATCATAACATCTGATTAGGCTTAGCTTGGTCCCAGTGTCGTTTTCTTGCAGAAGGGGGAAAATAATGCCACACTGTCAGAGTGTAACTGTGCCAAAGATTGGCAGGTTTCTGCAGTACACAGCAGTGGTGGAAAAAGTACGCAATTGTTTTACTTAAGTAAAAGTATCAATACTGCAATGTAGAAGTACTCTGTTACAAGTAAAAGTCCGGAATTCAACATTTACTTGAGTAAAAGTACAAAAGTATTGGTATCAAAATGTACTTAAAGTACCAAAAGTAAAAGTACTAAAATGTTTGAAAATAGCCGATCTACAAGCTCACAACGTGAGCTTGTAGATCTGCTATTTTCAAATAGCCTAGGTATAAAATAGGGCTAAAGTGGTGTATGTATGTTTTATAATGTAATAATTTATATCTACAAAGTAACTAGTAACTAAAGCTGTCAAATAATTGTAGTGGAGTAAAAGTACAATATTTGTGGAGTAGAAGTAAAAGTATAGACAATTGGAAATACTCCAGTAAAGTAAAAGTACCTCAAAATTGTACTCAAGTACAGTACTTGAGTAAATGTACTTAGTTACTTTACACCACTGGACACAGGCCGTATCTATCCGGCGCTGCTGCTGTGTCACAGAACAAGCCACACCATTTACATCTCATGCCCACAGCGGTGGAAAGTCGATGTGAGAGCCAAGACGGGGTTTAACTGAGTGTCTCTGATGGAAACTGGCATGGTGGCAGCAACATTACACATCCATTTGTGGTAGAACACACACTTTGAACCAGCTGACATGCCCACACAACCCGACCACAGCAACGAGTTTGCACTGAAAACACTCCTTGTTATGTTACAGATAAGGCCTGGCGCTGGATGAAAAGAGCGGTGGGTTGGCTGGTGGGACCGAGGGCCAAACAGAACGTTGTGGAGAGTTGCACAAGCACAGCTGAATTGTTCATTCATCTCGGACAGAGTTAAAACACTCCTGATTTGACTGTGATCGTAGACAATTTTAGCTTCCTGTGCTTCAGGCAGTGATGGAAGAAGTGCTCACGTGTTTTACTTGCAATGTAGATAATACTCTGTTACAAGTCGAAGTCCCGATTTCAAAAATGTATTTGAGAAAAAGTACAAAAGTATCGGCATCAAAATATACTTTAAAGCACCAAAAGTAAAAGTAGTCATTGTGCAGAATGACCAATTTTCACAAGTTCAAAATGTATAAAACATCTTTTGAAAATAGCAGATCTACAAGCTCACAATCGCGACGCATTGTGAGCTTGTAGATCTGCTATTTTCAACTGGCCGAAATGTATATGAGGCTGAAGTGGTTAGTGTATGTTTTGTAATAATAATCAAAATCTACAAAGTAACTACTAACTCAAGTGTTCATATTATTGCAGTGGAGTAAAAGTAAAATATTTTCCTCTGAGGGGGTAGAAGTAAAAGTAAGTAAGTAAAAAATACCTCAAAATTGAACTTAAGTACAGTACTTGAGTACATGTACTTAGTTACTTTACACCACTGGCTTCAGGATTCGCCAAGTTCAAGGTTCAAAGTTGGGTTTTATTGCTACATCTTGTGTACAGGTACATAAGAATACAACTTTTTTTGGGGGGGGGGGGGGGGTTCGGCTTCCTTCCAACTGAACCTTCTAATCTCTCATTTACAGACACAACGCATTCCATTTACACACAGTGAGCATTATCTCATTGCATTTACGGGAAGCTGGACATAGGAGTATCCAAAGAACAAACAAGTGCAACAGCCTGTGGCTTTGATCCGTTTTTTGATAGCAGACAGACACTACTTATGAACAGAACACATCTCTATGAATACGTCCAGCACTTTGGACAAAATGGACATGGGAATTTCAACTTGTTCCAGCTGTAACCATCGGTTTTCCCATGAGCCTGAGCCATCTGGTAGAGAGAGAGTGAGAGGTGCCCATAAGGTCAAAATATTCTAAGACAGAGAGAAAGGAGCAAGACTTTGACCCTGTATGCTTCTCACTTGTTATCTTCAAGAAGATAAAAGGCATTTCCTGTTACAGCTTTCTGGGGGGGAAAACTTCAAGATTATGATGTATTCAAGGATGAACATTGAATGCCACTAAGGATGTTTGTTTCATTTGAAATCATTATTGCAGCCCCCAAATGTTCAATAGCACTCACATTATACAAAATGCACTTTTGTGGAACCATACATCTCTTAGCAGTCCAAGCTTCATTAAATGTGTTCACGTACACAGTACACGGTAAAACTGGTCCATTTTGCTGCATACAGATAGACACACTTATTGTGTTCCGTGCATGAACGTAGATTAGAGAGAGAATACAAAATCCTCTTAAATGTCTCCTAATTCCCAACAGTATTCTGAAAAAACTATTGTTTCTATATCAGAGGTGCTCAAACTTTTTCATCTCAAGGACCCCCAAACTTATATGTATTTGGCCGCCGACCCCCATCTCAAAATATTTTGTTCCAGGGACCCCCAAGAAGCAAAGATTTGAGTTAAAAATGTTCGCTTTAAAACAATATATTGAAAGATTTGTACACATTTTCACGATTTTACAAAAATAGCAGATCTACAAGCTCGTAGCGCGGCACTCGGTGCCGCGCTATGAGCTTGTAGATCTGCTATTTTTGAATAGGAACAGTCAGTTACCTGCACACATCAATGTGCTTTTCATTCCCTTGACAGATTGAAAGGAGAGCATCTACTGTACACATGACATGGGAAGATGATGCATCCATCATCTTCACGATGCACGGTATTGTAGATGGCCTTTTGCCGTGGCTACTTTGAACAGATGGACGGGATAGCATCAGTGCGTAGAAATGTGCTATCTATTAAACAAGATGGAGGCTAATAACGGTGTGGCTTTCATGTGGATCACGGACGTCATGTTGCTAGTCTATGACGTCAGTCCTCTATGACATTATCTTATTGCATTTATGGGAAGCTGCATGTGGCCGGTGTCCAAATAACAAAACCGTACAATAGCCTGTCACTTTGATCTTTTTGATACCAGACAGACACTACTTATGATCAGAACACATTTCTATGAATACGTCCAGCACTTAGGATAAAAATGGATATGGGGATGTCAACCTGTTCCAGCTGTAACCGTCAGCTTTCCCTGTGTGAGCCTGAGCCATCTGGTAGAGAGAGTGAGAGGCACCAAGGTCAAAATATTGGACTAAAGAGAAAGGAGCAAGATTTTGACCCTTTATGCTTCTTCTCACTTGTTATCTTCAAGAAAAGATTATAGTACTGATGTCAGTGCTATGATGTCAGTGCCATGATGTAAGTAAGTCATCTCTAAAGTTTCAGCCCAATCGAACTCAATTGACTTCCAGAAAAAATAAACAATGTCGGCCAGTATGCACACTCCAGTCGTTTGCGGGATTAGCCCCGGACAGACACACGAAGGCACAAATGGGGTTTTCAACCAGTTTTTATGCATATTTGGGGGGTTTTGCGCATAAAGCCCTGAACAGACACTGGAATGGAATTTCTTTTCCAAAAAATTGATATTTCGCAAAAAAATATCATTCAGCTTGAAGGAGGTAGATTTTGGGTCTTTGTCGAAAATAAAATGTGCAAATGGGGGATGGAAACACTTGTATATAACTTGTATATATCTCCATCGATGTCGCACGATTATAACTTATTGTATTATCAGTAGCCTATTATAAGTAGAAGCCATGTTGGTTTTAATACCTTCCCACGTTCCCAAATACATGTTTTCGTGTAACAGACAGACAGACACACAGACACACACACACCCCCCCGCACGCACACACGTGCACACAAGCACATGCAACCCTCGTCTATACTGCTCGGCCCCTACAGTGCCATGAGTAAAAGTAGGTATAACACGTAAAATATCCTGCACTGATCTGGTTTGGCTATTCAAAAATTGCAGATATACAAGCTCATAGCGCGGCACCGAGTGCCGCGCTATGAGCTTGTAGATCTGCTATTTTTGAAAAATCGAGAAAATGTGTGTTAATATATTTATATTCTTTTAAAGCGAACATTTTTAACTCAAATCTTTGCTTCTGGGGGTCCCTGGAACAAAATATTTTGAGATGGGGGGTCCGTGGCCAAATTCATATCATTTTGGGGGTCCTTGACATGAAAAGGTTCGAGAACCACTGATATAGAAACTGTTAGGATTTAGAAGACATAAGTAAGAATCGACCTCAGGTCTTAATGGGTTAATGGAGCGCTCTGAAAATGCTCTTAGACTGGACAAAACACGCACCGAGAATGTCTCATCAGGTCAAAAGTAGAACGTGCACACTTTTTTAATGCTCTGAAAATGGTTACATTAGCAGGTACTTTCTCCACACGGTTCCTCAGAATGTTCTAGGCTGAGTAGTGGACTCAAATGGACTTCCAGGTACTAAGCTGTATGAGTTTTCACATGTCCCCTGGCCTGTACGCAGGGCTTTGTCATTAAGGAACCATGTTGTGGTCCACTGAGGGAGGTCTGATGGCAGGATATAGGGGCCACTGTCAACACCCAATTAACAACCCCGGGCCCCTCCAACCAGTCCAGAGCTAAAAGCCCTCCTTTCAACAGGCGCCGCTTTGTACAAACTCCACCAAGAAAAGAAAAGAGGAGAGAAAAAAAAAAAGGATAGATATTTAGATAAAGGGAGACGATAGATAGCGAGGAAGAGTGAGGGATAGAGAGAAAGAGCGTCAGATAGTGCGCGTGTGTGTGTGTGTGTGTGTGTGTGTGTGTGTGTGTGAGAGTAGGAGAGGCTGGAGAGGGACGGAGAGAGAGGAGAGAACACGAGAGAGAGATAGACAGAGACAGACAGAGAAAGGGAGACCGAGAGAGAGAACGTCATTAGTTATCCCGGCCATGTCAAACAAGGGCCTACCAGAAAATCCCTTTCACCGGCCCCTTGTAAACACTCCTTGCCTACCCCTTCTACTTAAGACGCACTCGTTTGACAACATCACTCCCTCCCTCCCTCTCTCGCCCTCCCCTTCTCTCCTCTAAGTAGCCGTTCATCTTCCCCCTGTTTGACAGTGCCGTCTGGACAGCGAGAGAAACATGGAGCGTGAAAGCTTTTCTTCTTTCCCGATCTCGCTCCCTAGCTCTCCTCTTAACCCTTTCGGACCCGGGAACGCATCTGTGTCATTTTAAGATGTCTTTGGGCTATTCAAAAATAGCAGATCTACAAGCTCATAGCGCGGCACCGAGTGCCGCACTATGAGCTTGTAGATCTGCTATTTTTTAAGACGATCGTGAAAATGCGTGTGAATCTTTGAATATTTGATTTTTTTTACTCAAATCTTTGCTTCTGGGGGGTCCCTGGACCAAAATTCATATAATTCTGGGGGTCCTTGACATGAAAAAGTTTGAGAACCACTGATTATAGCAACAGTTAGGATTTAGAAGACATGTTTAGAATCCCCAGAAGCAAAGATTTGGTTTACAAATGTTTGCTTTAAAAGATTTGCACAAATTGATGATCATGATTTTTTTTTTTTATGCAGATCTACGAGTGCCGCACTATGAGCTTGTAGAGCTGCTATTTTTTTGAATAGCTCAAAGAAACCTAAAAAATGACACAGATTCTTTCCCGGTCCGAAAGGGTTAATATGTTTTGTGCCCCCTCTATCTCTCCGCTCACTTCTCCTCTCCCTCGCTCTGCTCTCAGTGAGCGGACTTATCTAAGCCGGTTCCCGTCAACATTGAGACAAACTGGTCCGTCCCACACAGACAGGAATGTTTTAATGAACTTCACTGGGATCTGCAGGCCATGGTCACACTACATACTTCTTCATCTTAAGCATCCATCACAAACGAGAATTCATAAACGGGTTGTATAGTTCCTGAACGGCGAAGGTCTACTGAAGCTATTGAACATGAGAAACAGGGTTTTCATGTAAAGACCCATTAAGACGCAGAGAGCAACACTGAGCTACTACGATGAGAAATTATTGTCGGCGTTCAGTTAATCCATTGAGACCTGGAACGCTTCTGTGTGTCATTTTTTGATTTGAGCTAAAAAGCATGATTTTACACTTTGGCTATTCAAAAATAGCAGATCTACAAGCTCATAGCGCGGCACCGAGTGCCGCGCTACGAGCTTGTAGATCTGCTATTTTTGAAAAATCACGAAAATGTGTGCAAATCTTTGAATATATATATATTCTTTAAGCGGACATTTGTAACTCGAATCTTTGCTTCTGAGGGGTCCCTGGGCCAAAGTATTTTGAGATGGGGGTCCGCAGCCAAATACATATACATTTTGGGGTCCTTGAGATGATAAAGTTTGAGAACCATTGACATAGCGACATACGTTTCTTTCAAAAAACTGTTTAGGATTAAGAAGACATTTTGTAGAATCGGAACCTCAGGCCTTACTGGGTTAATGTTGTTTTGCAACATCAATCCATCCATCTATCTATCTTTCTAATTTACACTTTATTTAAGCAAGCAGGTCAATTAAGGACAATTGCTTGTTTACAATGACAGTCGGGCAGGAAGCTAAGCCTCTCGAGGCCAAAGGGAATGGGATTATTGACTTTGCTATGGGACTTGCTTGGTCTTGGCTTGGTTCCAGCTTCCAGTATAGTCACAGAGTCCTGGCGACAGACAGAACTGGGTCTCTACTGTGCACATATAGGTGCCTTGAGGGCAGGAAGAAGTTACGCATCGTTACTCCTCTACCTCCTACCTTTCAGAAGAGGCCCCGCTCCCCCTGTTTCTTCCCCGTCTTTTTCCACGACTCTTTATAATGACTAGTCTCTTTCTTTTTCTAATAACTTACAGGTAATTTTTTTACACTCACAGTTACTGTAAATTGATACTGAGGATTTTACTGTGAATTAAGGGAGGGTGATTCAACTGAAAGGAAGACATGTACTCTGGTCTGAATTCTATCACATCACTCAACTCTGAGCACAACATATGAATATATTTTTCTAAATCGTAATTGTAAGGCTTTAAAAAAAAGAGAAATCTATTCCTGGTCAGTTTGTGGATATGTATAAATCTATCTATCGTCTCCCCTTGGGGAGGTACATTAAATAATGTACATAAAGTACATTAAATAATGTACATAAAGTACATTAAATAATGTACCACCCCAATGTGATTTGGCAACGGATAGATGCAATCATTTGGGTAGCTACATTCACTGGATACAAACATTCATGTGTCCTCTTGTCCAGTGGCCTCTCTAGTCAGGTCCTACGTTGACCAAAACAAAAGAAAGAGCAACACATGTCATCATTCCATGGCTGACACACCCTGCTACGGTACATTAATAGGGGAAAGAAAGCCTTTTACACAGGTGGCGTAAGGTTTTGTTCAACAGTGTGCGTGTGACGATAAGAGGAGAGAAAACCACTCAACAGCCTAGTGTTTTCCCAGTGCAATTTAAATAACTCAATACAACACTAAAAAAAGACTCATTCAAAATGTCTCCCCATTTGTAGCAGCAGTGAGGAGCATTTTCATTTGTACGTGTATTCTTTTTCCTCACTATTCATTTTCAAATCTTGATTGGACTGCATTCCTGAACCTCTCACGTCCCTCCAAAACCACAATGGCATCATCGTCAACTGCCTCTGAAACAGCGTCATTCTGTCACCCAGATGAATGATGCATTAATGAACCGGTGCCAGTCACTGTCGGCTATACAGCCGTCAGCCTTTTCATAATGCCAGCTCCATGTTATACAGCCAATGCAGAGGCATGGTTGGCGGGGGGGGGGGGGGGGGGGTGCTATGGAGGTGGTGGGGGTCTGTGTCTAGTCTTGAATGAGATGAGTGACGGATACACAAGGGTTCCGGAACTATGAGTTCATTCCAGAACACTCACTCCATTCCCATTGACACACGCACACGCACACGCACACGCACACGCACACACACACACAGAAAAAGATGAAAACATTCCCTTTAGGAAGTACGAAAGAGGGAAAGAGAGGAATTCAAAGACAGAAAGAGAGAAAGGAGACCAGCTGGTCTCTTCTTCAGCAGCTCCTCTACTCCTTCTCACGGCCATCTGTGGGGCTCCTGCTCCTCACATAACGACCTACTTCAACCCCCCACCCCCCACCCCCACCCCACACACACACACACACTGGGGCACGTGATGAGGTCCAACGTGGCTCACTGTCTATCTCATGTGTATAAAGCAAGCTAATTAAGCACACAAATAAAATGTAAATAATGTTTTATTATTATTATCTTTAGCCCCCCCAATTTAAAAACAAAAGTTCCCCCAATGTTTTCCCTACTACTGGTCTTGGGGAGAGTGTACAACCACGTTTCTACTCCGACACACGTGCGGTCAGGAGGATGTAAAGCGTGCAGAGGAACGCGCCATCATTCCCACTTCCGCTCCCCACTGAACAGGTGCCCTGACCACCCTGTAGGTGGTGCAGTGACAGACATACAGCCTGTCACAGTTATTACATAGTCTCCTAATCGCAATTA
The DNA here is from genome assembly GCF_963280865.1 of Gymnoscopelus braueri. Classification (NCBI taxonomy): domain Eukaryota; kingdom Metazoa; phylum Chordata; class Actinopteri; order Myctophiformes; family Myctophidae; genus Gymnoscopelus; species Gymnoscopelus braueri. Next base: position 28,695,812 of record NC_137608.1, on the reverse strand, counting down.
TTTGAGATAATCGCAATTATTTTTGCATAATCGTCATAATCGTTTTCATGTTTCAAATATTTTCCAAAAATAGCGGAAATAGTAGATCAACTACACGGGACTAAGCTTGTAGATCAGCTATTTCCGCAATTTCCCCATGTTTTTAGAGTATACAATTATTTAATATGTCAGTCATTTCTTTATATGTATATTTAAGTTATTTGTCATATGTGCCCTGTGCAATTTTGGATTACGAAGCTTAAAAGGCAAACAGAAATAAACATTGTATTCATTATGTTCCAATGTTCAATGGCAAAAACACAATTAAATTGTTTATCGCAATTATTTCTGTGACAATTCATGGTCAACTTCATTTTGTAATGGTGACAACTGAGACCCTCTCCAATCAGTTTTCCACCAATGAACACGGCCAAATGTGTTTCGTTGGAGTGCCGGTGCCGTGGCATTAGTCCCACGGTCCATTGTTCCCAAGTACCATTGGTCTGACGGCGCGCATTATAATTAAGCCTAACCCTAACCCTAACCCTAATCCTAACCTTAACCTCACAAAAATATGCCTAAACCTTAACCTCGCACACTAATCTAACATTTGTCGGACTATTGAAACGTCGGACTAATGGGAAGCCAACAAGGATTCAAAACAGTCTCCACACAGCGTTGGACAGAAATCCCATAGACAACGCAAAAGGAAGACGAGGCATGTTTTGTCATACTTTCATGTTGAAGAAAATGTTATGCTATCGACTTATTTTTTTAAGTTAAATGACTGTCCTCAAGAGCATTGACGTTATCGTCCATCAGTAATCCAAGATCTCAATCGCAAGTTTCTCCACTCAATTGAATTTCACCAGATAATCCCTTTTTCCAACTAACATACTCAAACAACACAGTAACAGAATATCCACACATTCTTATCAACACTCACGCACGCACGCACGCACGCACGCACGCACGCACGCACGCACGCACGCACGCACGCACGCACGCACGCACCCATCCTGTTTGATAAGGCTTTTCAGTCTGATAAAGAAAGTAATTCAAAATTCAAAGACAGAGGCGATTCAGTAAGAATTATTGATGTCTTCAGATGGAAACCATAGACCAAAGAATAAACTTGGATGGGAGGGGGGACATTAATTAATTTAAACAGATTGTCTGGCTTTTGCCTGGCCCCAAACGTAATACTTGCACAAACCATGGCGCATATAGTACTTCAATTCAACATGGACTCTAAATTGAAGTTAGAAGGTTCTTAGATTTTCTCACTCTGAAAAAAGGAGACTAGAGTGTCCATGACTGACACATAGAGGGATAGACAGAGGAATCTGCTGCTGTCACTCATAGAACACCTAAGCCTGAGTTTCAGTTAGCATAGTTAAACATCTGATCTACAAGCTCAGTCACAACGCGCTACACTGCAACACGTTGTGAGCTTGTAGATCTGCTATTTTCGGTGCGCGACACCCGCATGCAACTAACATGTATGAATCAGGCACTATAGTACCCCAGTTCGATCCCGGGCTCCCCCAGAGTTAGTGTCGAAGTGTCCTTGAGCAAGACGCTGAACCCCTAATTTCTCCCGATGAGCAGGTTGGTGCCTTGCATGGTTTCCTCCGCCATCGGTGTGTGAATGTGTGTGTGAAAGGGTGAATGAAAATGCACAATCTATGTAAAGCGCTTTGGATAAAAGCGCTATATAAATTTGCCCACACACTCTCATTATTATGATTATTAATATTTATTATTATTATTTTCTAATTGTATCTTTTACAGGGACAGTGCACATTAATCAACGTCACTGTAAATGTTAACCAAGCGGCTAATTTTCTACCATTGTCCCCGGGCCAGATGTTCAATTAGCCATTAAAAATAGAAAACATTAAACCATGCAAGCAATTAAAAGCCAATAAAAGCAAAGTAAACAAAACGAGAATAAGCCGAGTGCTTAGCATGAAAAGGCACACATAAAGCAGGCAATTAATAACAAGAAATAATCATTAGCAGACAAGACACCACTAGGCAGGTAATAAACAATGGGCCGCTTGCAGTACAGCCATCAAGACAATGGGATTAGAGCAGCGGCTCTCAACCTGTGGGCAGGGACCCACTGGTGGACACGGCTCACAAAAAAAACGCTAAGATCTTAATGACATTATAAGTTCAATATAAATAAATAATGTTTGATTTTTTAAAATATTGTATGGTTTTGTATTTAGTCTTTAAAACCTTGAAAAATATAGTTTCCATTGTGATACCGATAATTAGGAATTCTAAGTATACTATTAGTTCCATTGATTCCAGCTGGAAATCGATTGATTGATCATTAAAATATACGAAAATGCTTTGAAAATGCACACGGTCTACCTGACAAACACACAAGCCAGGCAAATGAGGACAGACAAAGTGAGCATGTAGACGCTAGGCATAAATCTAGTTGCTTTTATGATATTCATCATCCTGATAATAATGTCCCCTCTGGTCATTAATCTCGTTAACTGTCATTAGGAGTTTTGAGAATGTGCTAGACCATGAATGGCTTTCATATATTAGATTGCCAACTCATACATACACAGATGTATGTATGATGCATTATGTTGTGACACAACTGCATTGCCTGTAAAGAT